>NC_135232.1:560806980-561118480 GCF_051348905.1 Ranitomeya variabilis | reverse complement strand
CTCAATAAATTAGCATATTTCACCCGTCCAATCAAATAAAAGTGTTTTTTAATACCAAACAAAAAACCATCAAATAATAATATTCAGTTATGCACTCAATACTTGGTCGGGAATCCTTTGGCAGAAATGACTGCTTCAATGCGGCGTGGCATGGAGGCAATCAGCCTGTGACACTGCTGAGATGTTATGGAGGCCCAGGATGCTTCAATAGCGGCCTTAAGATCATCCAGAGTGTTGGGTCTTGCGTCTCTCAACTTTCTCTTCACAATATCCCACAGATTCTCTATGGGGTTCAGGTCAGGAGAGTTGGCAGGCCAATTGAGCACAGTAATACCATGGTCAGTAAACCATTTACCAGTGGTTTTGGCACTGTGAGCAGGTGCCAGGTCGTGCTGAAAAATGAAATCTTCATCTCCATAAAGCATTTCAGCCGATGGAAGCATGAAGTACTCCAAAATCTCCTGATAGCTAGCTGCATTGACCCTGCCCTTGATGAAACACAGTGGACCAACACCAGCAGCTGACATGGCACCCCACACCATCACTGACTGTGGGTACTTGACACTGGACTTCAGGCATTTTGGCATTTCCTTCTCCCCAGTCTTCCTCCAGACTCTGGCACCTTGATTTCCGAATGACATGCAAAATTTGCTTTCATCAGAAAAAAGTACTTGGGACCACTTAGCAACAGTCCAGTGCTGCTTCTCTGTAGCCCAGGTCAGGCGCTTCTGCCGCTGTTTATGGTTCAAAAGTGGCTTTACCTGGGGAATGCGGCACCTGTAGCCCATTTCCTGCACACGCCTTTCCACACCAGACTCAGTCCACTGCTTCCTCAGGTTCCCCAAGGTCTGGAATCGGTCCTTCTCCACAATCTTCCTCAGGGTCCGGTCACCTCTTCTCGTTGTACAGCGTTTTCTGCCACATTGTTTCCTTCCAACAGACTTACCATTGAGGTGCCTTGATACAGCACTCTGGGAACAGCCTATTTGTTGAGAAATTTCTTTCTGGGTCTTACCCTCTTGCTTGAGGGTGTCAATGATGGCCTTCTTGACATCTGTCAGGTCGCTAGTCTTACCCATGATGGGGGTTTTGAGTAATGAACCAGGCAGGGAGTTTTTAAAAGCCTCAGGTATCTTTTGCATGTGTTTAGAGTTAGGGCCCCTTCACACTGTGCAATCAAAGTCTGAACGAGCGTTCGATTTGTGACGTTTATCCGTCCTCGTTCCGAGGTTGCAAAGTGTGACATGGCGTTACGATCTGCGACGCAGCCCAGCATCGTACGATGTGAAAGAAAGAGCAGAACTTTCTTTCGTCGTAAATGTCTCGCTGTGGCGGTCGAAATCGTAGTATGTGACGGCGGTCATACGAGCTCGTAATGCGACTACGTGGGTTGGGCTTCCGCATACCTGTCTCCTGATTGGGCGTGACGTTTTAGCACGCCCATGCTGGTAATACGTCACGCTCGGAGTCGTAGGACTATGGCGGTGTGAAGGGTAGCGTACGATTGCGACGCGTGACGTTCACATCGCAACTACGTCAGAAAAAGCGTTAACATCGTAGAGTGTGACCGCTGGCTACGAGCTCGTACTGCGATGTCGAATATGACGCAAATGCGTCGTAATCGTAGCAGAATCGACCAGTGTGAAGGGGCCCTAAATTAGTTGATTCAGAAGATTAGGGTAATAGGTCATTTAGAGAACCTTTTCTTGATATGCTAATTTATTGAGACAGGTTTTTTGGGTTATCAGGAGTTGTAGGCCAAAATCATCAGTATTAAAACAATAAAAGACCTGACAAATTTCAGTTGGTGGATAATGAATCTATAATATATGAAAGTTTAATTGTAATCATTACATTATGGTAAATAATGAAATTTAACACTATATGCTAATTTTTTGAGAAGGACCTGTATATATACTAGATGGCAGCCCGATTCTAAAGAATCGGGAGTCTAGAATCCATATATACTTTATTTATTCAAATGTAAGAATAATACAATTAATAAATAATAGTAAGAAAGAACAAAAAATGGCTGCACTCACCAGCTCTTGACAATTCTTGACAGTACGGCACATTTCTGATTGGTCGCTCGCGGCAGGCGGCAACCAATCAGAAAAGTGCCGCGCACCACGAAGGCATATATCTTTGTCCACCCTGAGCGGGTGTAGGACGCTGGTGACATCACTTATCTCCGGACATTATCTCCGGACAAAGCCACGGAAGTTGGCACAAATTGCCGGAAGTAGTATTCTAGGCAATTATATATTAGATTTTAATGTGATCAGTGTTTACCTTTGAACGTTTATATTGTATTGTCCTGTCACCAGCCATGTGTACGATTATCGGCCGAAAGCCTCTCTGGAACCAATAATCACCCCATGTTCTGCCTGGGGCCACTGTGCTCTGCCTGGGGCCACTGTGCTCTGCCTGGGGCCACTGTGCTCTGCCTGGGGCCACTGTGCTCTGCCTGGGGCCCCATATGCTGCCTGGGGCCCCTGTGCGCTGCCTGGGGCCCCTGTGCTCTGCCTGGGGCCCCATATGCTGCCTGGGGCCCCTGTGCTCTGCCTGGGGCCCCTGTGCTCTGCCTGGGGCCCCTGTGCTCTGCCTGGGGCCCCATGTTCTGCCTGGGGCCCCATGTTCTGCCTGGGGCCCCATGTTCTGCCTGGGGCCCCTGTGCTCTGCCTGGGGCCCCTGTGCTCTGCCTGGGGCCCCATATGCTGCCTGGGGCCCCTGTGCTCTGCCTGGGGCCCCTGTGCTCTGCCTGGGGCCCCTGTGCTCTGCCTGGGGCCCCTGTGCTCTGCCTGGGGCCCCTGTGCTCTGCCTGGGGCCCCTGTGCTCTGCCTGGGGCCCCTGTGCTCTGCCTGGGGCCCCTGTGCTCTGCCTGGGGCCCCTGTGCTCTGCCTGGGGCCCCTGTGCTCTGCCTGGGGCCCCATATGCTGCCTGGGGCCCCTGTGCTCTGCCTGGGGCCCCTGTGCTCTGCCTGGGGCCCCATATGCTGCCTGGGGCCCCATATGCTGCCTGGGGCCCCTGTGCTCTGCCTGGGGCCCCTGTGCTCTGCCTGGGGCCCCTGTGCTCTGCCTGGGGCCCCTGTGCTTTGCCTGGGGCCCCTGTGCTCTGCCTGGGGCCCCTGTGCTCTGCCTGGGGCCCCTGTGCTCTGCCTGGGGCCCCTGTGCTCTGCCTGGGGCCCCTGTGCTCTGCCTGGGGCCCCTGTGCTCTGCCTGGGGCCCCTGTGCTCTGCCTGGGGCCCCTGTGCTCTGCCTGGGTGTAGGACACTGGTGACGTCACTTATCTCCGGACATTAGCTCCGGACAAAGCCACGGAAGTTGGCACAAATTGCAGGAAGTAGTATTCTAGGCAATTATATATTAGATATATATATCTATATCTCACACACACACACACACACACACACACACACACACACACACACACACACACACACACACACACACACACACACACACACACACACCCACACCCACACCCACCTCTTGTGTGTGTGTGTATATATATATACACACACACAAGATGTGTGTGGGTGTATATGTATGTGTGTAGTACGTACGTACATACGTTGGACAAAATAATGGAAACACCTGGAAACATCAACAAAAGTTAGTTTAATATGGTGTAGGTCCACCTTTTGTGGCGATTACAGCCTCAATTCTCCGAGGTATGGATTCATACAAGGTGTGAATTGTTTCCAAAGGAATTTTAGCCCATTCTGCAGTTAAAACACCCTCCAGTTCTTTGAGCGACGATGGCGGCGGAAATCGACATCTAACTTGAATCTCTAAAATCGACCATAAATGCTCCATAATGTTGAGGTCTGGGGATTGTGGGGGCCAGATGAGATGCTTACCTTCATTAGAATGTTCCTCGTGCCATGCTTTAACGATTCTAGCTGTATGAATTGGTGCATTATCTTCCTGAAAGATGGCGTTCCCCTCCAGGAACAGTGCTTGAACCATTGGATGCACTTGGTTGCCCAAAATGCCTAAATAATCTCGGCTGTTAATTCTTCCATGAAGGGATATCATTGGCCCAGCAGATCTCCACGAAATAGCACCCCAGATCATCACAGAAGCTCCACCATGTTTTACGGTTGGGAGAAGGCAGTCTGGATGGAATGCTTCTTTCGGCTGTCTCCAAACGTACACTCGGCCGGAGGTCGGAAATAGGGTAAACGATGATTCCTCTGAGAATATCACATGTTTCCACTGCTCGAGGGACCAATTCTGGAGGTTTCTACACCACTCTAAATGCTTGGAAACATTTGTCATTGAGAGCAGAGGTTTTCTAATTGCAGCTCTTCCGTGGAATTCAGATTTGTGCAGCTCCCAAGGAACAGTTTTCGTGGAAACTGGGTTCTGTAGGTGTTCATTGAGCTCAGCAGTGATTTTCGGAGCCATGGTCTTGCGATCCTCTCTCACAATTCGCTTTAGTCTGACGGTCTCTCTCAGTCAACTGACTTTTGGCCGGACCTGTGCTTTGCTGCGACGTTTTTCCTTCTCTTTCAAACGCAGTCATTACTTTGGAGACAGTACCTCTTGACACGCCAAGCATTTGGGCACTTTCTGTTACACTAGCGCCTGCCATACGAGCACCAACAATTTGGACTCTTTAAAAATCCGAGAGGTCTGCCATTGGTATCAGGTTCTCATCAATGTTCTTACAATTATGCAAAACAAACAGTTAATTTACATACACATAACACAAATAATCAACTACAAAACATTACCATATGTTACGGTTTGCATGTTTATAACATGTTCGAAGATTACGATGCCAAAACGTTAGGTGTTTCCATTATTTTGTCCAACCCATATCCTATCTATCTATCTATCTATCTATCTATCTATCTATCTATCTATCTATCTATCTATCTATCTATCTATCTATCTATCTATCTATCTATCTATCTATCTATCTATCTATCTATCTAAGGGTTTTTCTGTCTGTCTGTCCTGGAAATCCCGCGTCTCTGATTGGTCGAGGCCGCCAGGCCTCGACCAATCAGCGACGGGCACAGCATGGCGACGATGATGTCATAAAGGTTGCCTCGACCAATCAGCGACGGGCACAGTCTGCCGCGAATTCGCCTCGACCAATCAGCGACGGGCACAGTATCGACGTAGATGTCATAATGGTTGCCATGGCGACGATGATGTCATAATGGGTATATGGGCTTGGAACTATAGGATGGAGGATGTGTATGACGGGTATATGGGCACGGGACTATGGGATGGAGGATGTGTATGACGGGTATATGGGCACGGGACTATGGGATGGAGGATGTGTATGACGGGTATATGGGCACGGGACTATGGGATGGAGGATGTGTATGACGGGTATATGGGCACGGGACTATGGGATGGAGGATGTGTATGACGGGTATATGGGCACGGGACTATGGGATGGAGGATGATAATAATTTGATATAACTAACCACACTTAATTACTATGCCCAGGCAATGCCGGGCTCTTCAGCTAGTACTATATAAATGTCATGATTAAATGATAACTATGCACTAACTAAACTACAACTCCATCCATTACCCCACCCTGCTGGGCCTTGGAGGAATGGTCTTGGTTGAAGCCGGTCCCTGGTGCAAAAAAGGTTGGAGACCATTGATATAAAGGATAGGGAAAACAAACTTGACTTATTTATTAAAACTGATTTGGTTGATCCCTTTTAAGGAGCGATTGAAGTTGACTATTGACTGCTTTGAAAAGCATGATATTAGGGGTAAAAACCATAAGGGAGCTGTCACACAGACAGCTCTCCAGCGACCAACGATGCCGATGTCCCCGGGTAACCATCGGGTTACTAAGCGCAGGGCCGCGCTTAGTAACCCGATGTTTACCCTGGTTACCATCGTAAATGTAAAAAAAAAAAAACAGTACATACTCACATTCCGGTGTCACGTCCCTCGCCGTCTGCTTCCCGCACTGACTGTGAGTGCCGGCCGTAAAGTAAAAGCAGAGCGCAGCGGTGACGTCACCGCTGTGCTCTGCTTATACTTAACGCCGGCACTCAGTCAGTGCGGGAAGCAGACGGCGAGGGACGTGACACCGGAATGTGAGTATGTACTGTTTGTTTTTTTTTACATTTACGATGGTAACCAGGGTAAACATCGGGTTACTAAGCGCGGCCCTGCGCTTAGTAACCCGATGTTTACCCTGGTTACAAGCGAACACATCGTTGGATCGGTGTCACACACACCGATCCAGCGATGACAGCGGGAGATCCAGCGACGAAATAAAGTTCCAAACGATCTGCTACGACGTACGATTCTCAGCGGGGACCCTGATCGCTGCTGCGTGTCAGACACAGCGCTATCGTATGGATATCGCTGGAACGTCACGGATCGTGCCGTCGTAGCGACCAAAGTGCCACTGTGAGACGGTACCCTAAGTTTCAACTACATAAAGCCCATTATGATAACCAAAAGGTATTTCAATGGACACATCATGGTAACAGAAGGAACATTATCACTAATTCAAGGGATAAGAAGAACAATAACTCTGGGACAGTAGAACCTGTTTCCAGTGATTATTTTAAGTGATGGCGAGAGCTCCCCAGAAGGGGGAGAAGAAAATCTATCAGATTGCAAAAAGAGAAGGCAGACTCTTCAGGGACTGGTCACCCAGTTTCAAATGGGAAACTTAGTTCGACAATCGGAGAGGCTAATGGGAGAATTAAATCGAATGGAAACGAGCAGTCCAAACACGGCCTACACTTATAGACAACTTGCCGGACAATGAGAGACAAGTCCTTTGGGATTTATTGGACCTACTAGAGGAAAATGAGGCTATTCAAGTTAGACAGATTATTGTCTAGGCGTGCCAACATGGAATAATCAACAGGAAGGAGGTGGACTTTTTAACAACAAAGCACCCCGTAGTACCAACATTTTTATGTGTTACCAAAGGTCCACTAATCCATCACGGAACCCCCAGCCGATTTGTCCAGACAGTGGATTCATATGTATGAGACTTGTCCCATCTTATTCAACAACTGGAGGGTTTTGAATTGCCTGATATCATTCTTGTAACCCTGGATGTAGAAGCGTTATATGCCAACATTGGACATGATCAAGTGTGTTTTACGAACAAGTATCTGGGACGGCCATGGGGGCAAGGTGCGCACCCTCCTACGCCAACCTCTTTATGGGATGGTGGGAGGATACCCATGTGCACGGACTTGCCTTTGTCAGTCACATGTATTACGATGGCATTGATTCATTAATGACATTGTCATCCTTTGGATGGATCTGTGGACTTTCTGGACCTTAAGATATCTATACAAGGGAATCACATCATTACTGCTTTACATTGCAAGACTACGGCCACTAACAATTTATTGAATTATTTGAGCTTTCTTCCAGCACATCTTCGTAACAGTATTCAGAAAGGACAATTCTTACGTTTGAGGAGGAACTGTAGTCGAATGACGGACTTTCAGATTGAATCCCAACAGATTCAGGGAACGAGGTTACCCATGTAGGATAATTTCTAAGGCCTTTGAGTACTCCCGTATTTGTACAAGGGAGAAAGCACTGAAACTCCAGGTGAGGGAATTCTCAAAATCCATAAGCCTGATCACCCAGTCCAACAATCAGTGGGGAGACATACATTTACAGGATTCTGGAAAACAACTGGGGGATATTACTGAGTGAATCGAGACTTAGGGTACCGTTACACAAAACGATTTACCAACGATCACGACCAGCGATACGACCTGGCCGTGATCGTTGGTAAGTCGTTGTGTGGTCGCTGGGGAGCTGTCACACAGACAGCTCTCCAGCGACCAACGATGCCGAAGTCGCCGGGTAACCAGGGTAAACATCGGGTTACTAAGCGCAGGGCCGCGCTTAGTAACCCGATGTTTACCCTGGTTACCATCGTAAATGAAAAAAAACCAAACCGTACATACTCACATTCCGGTGTCCGTCAGGTCCCTAGCCGTCTGCTTCCCGCACTGACTGTGAGTGCTGGCCGTAAAGTGAAAGCAGAGCACAGTGGTGACGGCACCGCTGTGCTCTGCTTTTACTTTCCGGCCGGCAGTCAGTCAGTGCGGGAAGCAGACGGCTAGGGACCTGACGGACACCGGAATGTGAGTATGTACGGTTTGGTTTTTTTACATTTACGATGGTAACCAGGGTAAACATCGGGTTACTAAGCGCGGCCCTGCGCTTAGTAACCCGATGTGTACCCTGGTTACAAGCGAACGCATCGCTGGATCGGTGTCACACACACACCGATCTGTTGTGATTTCTGTTGTGGGTTCTGCTCTTAGGCTCCCTCCGGTTGTTATAAGTGGTAGTGCTGCTGTTTGTCCTTCACAACAGTCATCAGCTGCTTCCACTTTGGATTGGGCTATTTAGTCTGGCTCCTTCCTTTAGTGAGTGCCAGTTGTCCATTGTTTTCTAGGGATCCACATTTCTGCTTGCTTTCTCCTTCTGGATTGTCCAAATCATCAAAGATAAGTCCTGGCTCTGTTTTTGCAGTCCACATGCGGTGGACTTAGGCTACGTTCACATTAGCGTTGTGCGACGCAGCGTCGGGCGCCGCTGCATGCGTCATGCACCCCTATATTTAACATGGGGGCGCATGGACATGCGTTGCATTTGCGTTTTGTGACGCATGCGTCGCTGCGGCGCACGCGTCAGGGCGCACAGGACGCAGCAAGTTGCATTTTTTTGTGCGTCCAAAATCAAGCAAAAAAAGGACGCATGCGTCACAAAACGCTGCGTTGTGCATGCGTTCACATTTGCGTTGTGCGTTGCGTCGCCGACGCTGCGGCGCACAATGCTAATGTGAACGTAGCCTTAATAGTTCTGTGAATTGTTTTTTTTTTTTTTTTTTGTCTAGCTTTGTCTGTATTAAGATTTATTCAGCCAAGTTGGAAGCTCTGGAGTCTTTCCTGTCTTTTCTTTCTAGGTAGCGTGGCCTCCTTTGCTAAATTCTGTTTTCAGTCTGCGTTTGTAATTTCCCTCTCCTCTCAGTCAATATTTGTGGGGGGCTGCCTTTCCTTTGGGAATTTTCTCTGAGGCAAGATAGTATTCCTGTTTCTTTCTTTAGGTGTAATTAGTCCTCCGGCCGTGACGAGGTGTCTAGGGAGTGACAGGAACATCCCACGGCTACTTCTAGTTGATGTGTTAAGTTCAGGGTCTGCGGTCAGTATAGAGGCCACCTACTCCAGAGCTCGTCCATGCTGCTCCTAGGCCACCAGTTCATAACAGTACAACTGGCCAACAATGAGTTAACCGCATCTCAAAAGAAGGGAAAAAGTGCTGAGCCATTTTTTTTTTCTGTACTGTTGTGTTTTTTTTTCCCTCTTCACTTCTGGGTAGCTCAGGAGTTAGGCGCTGACATGGATGTTCAGGGACTTGCTTCTCGGGTGGATCAACTTGCTGCTAGAGTACAGGGTATTTCTGATTATATCGTGCAGACTCCTGTTTTAGAGCCTAGAATTCCTACCCCCGATCTGTTCTTCGGGGACAGGTCCAAATTTTTGAGCTTTAAGGGCTTGTTCACACTGTGCTTTTTTTGCTGCGGATTTTTCAGCTGCGGATTTGTAAAACCCGCAGTGCAAAACGGCGGTGGTTTTCCCTGCGGTTTTTTGTGCGGTTTCTACTGCGGATTCCACTGCACTTTCCTATTGGTGCAGGTGGAAAACCGCTGCGGATTCCGCAGAAAGAATTGACATGCTACTTCTTTTTTTCCGCAGAAAATCAGCGCGGATTTTCAAGCGGAAAAACGCAAAGTGGGCACAGCGGTTTTTGTTTTCCATAGGGTAACATTGTACTGTACCCTGCATGGAAAACTGCTGCGGATCCGCAGCTGCAAATCCGCTGCGGATCCGCAGCAAAAACCGCAAAGTGTGAACGTAGCCTTAAAATAATTGTAAACTGTTTTTTGCTCTTAAGCCCCGTTCCTCTGGTGATCCCATCCAGCAGGTAAAAATTGTCATTTCTCTGTTGCGTGGTGACCCGCAGGATTGGGCATTTTCCCTGGAATCTGGGAATCCGGCCTTGCTTAATGTAGACACCTTTTTTCAGGCGCTTTGGTTATTGTATGATGAACCTAACTCTGTAGAGCATGCTGAGAAAACACTTTTGACCCTGTGCCAGGGTCAAGAAGCGGCAGAGTCATATTGCCAGAAATTCAGAAAATGGTCTGTGCTGACTAAGTGGAATGAGGATGCTTTGGCGGCAATTTTCAGAAAGGGTCTTTCTGAATCTGTTAAAGATGTTATGGTGGGGTTCCCCACGCCTGCAGGTCTGAGTGATTCTGTGTCTCTGGCCATTCAAATTGATCGGCGCTTGCGTGAGCGCAGAGTTGTGCACACTATGGCGTTGTCTTCCGAGCGGAGTCCTGAGCCTATGCAGTGTGATAGGATTGTGTCTAGAGCGGAACGCCAAGGATTCAGACGTCAGAATAGGTTGTGCTTTTACTGCGGCGATTCTGCTCATGTTATTTCTGATTGCCCTAAGCGTGCCAAGAGAATCGCTAATTCCGTTACTATCAGTACTGTACAACCTAAATTTCTGTTATCTGTGACCCTGATCTGCTCATTATCGTCATTCTCTGTCATGGCATTTGTGGATTCAGGCGCCGCTTTAAATTTAATGGACTTAGAATTTGCCAGACGTTGTGGTTTTTCCTTACAGCCTTTGCGGAGTCCTATCCCTTTGAGGGGGATTGATGCTACACCATTGGCTAAAAATAAACCTCAGTTTTGGACACAGTTAACCATGTGCATGGCGCCAGCCCATCAGGAAGATTGTCGCTTCCTGGTGTTACATAATTTGCATGATGCTGTTGTGCTGGGGTTTCCATGGTTACAGGTACATAATTCGGTGTTGGATTGGAAATCTATGTCTGTGACTAGTTGGGGTTGTCAGGGGGTTCACGATGACGTTCCTCTGATGTCAATTTCCTCCTCCCCCTCTTCTGAAATTCCTGAGTTTCTGTCAGATTTCCAGGATGTTTTCGAAGTCCAGTTCCCTTCCACCGCATAGGGACTGTGATTGTGCCATTGATTTGATTCCAGGCTGTAAGTTTCCTAAGGGCCGACTTTTCAACCTGTCTGTGCCTGAACATGCCGCCATGCGGAGCTATGTAAAGGAGTCTTTGGAGAAGGGGCATATTCGGCCATCTTCTTCTCCATTAGGAGCAGGTTTTTTTTGTTTTTTTTTGTTGCCAAGAAGGATGGCTCCTTGAGACCCTGTATTGATTATCGCCTCTTGAATAAGATCACGGTCAAATTCCAATACCCTTTGCCTTTGCTTTCTGATTTGTTTGCCAGAATTAAGGGGGCTAGTTGGTTTACGAAGATTGACCTTCGAGGGGCATATAATCTGGTTCGTATTAAGCAGGGTGACGAATGAAAAACTGCGTTTAATACGCCTGAGGGCCATTTTGAGTATCTTGTGATGCCATTCGGACTCTCTAATGCCCCATCTGTGTTTCAGCCCTTCATGCATGATATTTTTCGGAATTATCTTGATAAATTCATGATTGTATATTTGGATGATATTTTGATTTTTTCAGATGATTGGGAGTCTCATGTGAAACAAGTTAGGATGCTATTTCAGGTCCTTCGTGACAATGCCTTGTTTGTGAAGGGGTCTAAGTGCCTCTTTGGAGTACAGAAGGTTTCTTTTTTGGGCTTCATTTTTTATCCATCATCTATAGAAATGGATCCGGCTAAGGTTCAGGCCATTCATGATTGGATCCAGCCCACATCCGTGAAGAGCCTTCAGAAATTTTTGGGCTTTGCTAATTTTTATCGCCGTTTCATTGCCAACTTCTCCAGTGTGGTTAAACCCCTGACCGATTTGACGAGGAAGGGCGCTGATGTAGCTAATTGGTCCTCTGAGGCTGTTTCTGCCTTTCAGGAGCTTAAGCGACGATTTACTTCTGCCCCTGTGTTGCGTCAGCCGGATGTTTCTCTTCCTTTTCAGGTTGAGGTTGACGCTTCTGAGATTGGGGCAGGGGCCGTTTTGTCTCAGAGGAATTCTGATGGTTCCTTGATGAAACCATGTGCCTTCTTTTCTCGAAAGTTTTCGCCTGCGGAACGCAATTATGATGTCGGCAATCGTGAGTTGTTGGCTATGAAGTGGGCATTTGAGGAGTGGCGACATTGGCTTGAGGGGGCCAAGCACCTTATTGTGGTCTTGACCGATCATAAGAATCTGATTTACCTCGAGTCTGCCAAACGGCTGAATCCTAGACAGGCCCGATGGTCCCTGTTTTTCTCCCGTTTTGATTTTGTTGTCTCGTATCTTCCAGGTTCTAAGAATGTTAAGGCTGATGCCCTCTCTAGGAGTTTCTTGCCTGATTTCCCTGGGATTCTTGAGCCGGTTGGTATTCTTAAGGAGTGGGTGATTCTTTCTGCCATCTCCCCTGATTTGCGACGGGCTCTTCAGGAGTTTCAGGCTGATAAACCTGATCGCTGTCCAGCGGGGAAACTGTTTGTTCCTGACAGATGGACTAGTAAAGTGATTTCTGAGGTTCACTGTTCTGTGTTGGCTGGCCATCCTGGGATTTTTGGTACCAGAGATTTGGTTAGTAGGTCCTTTTGGTGGCCTTCCTTGTCGCGGGATGTGCGTTCTTTTGTGCAGTCCTGTGGGACTTGTGCGCGGGCCAAACCTTGCTGCTCCCGCGCCAGTGGGTTGCTTTTGCCTTTGCCGGTCCCTGAGAGTCCTTGGACGCATATTTCTATGGATTTTATTTAGGATCTTCCTGTTTCCCAGAGGATGTCTGTTATCTGGGTGGTCTGTGACAGGTTTTCTAAGATTGTTTCATTTGGTACCTTTGCCTAAGTTGCCTTCCTCTTCTGAGTTGGTTCTGTTGTTTTTTCAGCATGTGGTTCGTTTGCATGGCATTCCGGAGAATATTGTGTCCGATAGAGGTTCCCAGTTTGTTTCTAGGTTTTGGCGGTCCTTTTGTGCTAAGCTGGGCATTGATTTGTCTTTTTCTTCCGCATTTCATCCTCAGACAAACGGCCAAACCGAGCGAACTAACCAGACTTTGGAAACTTATTTGAGATGCTTTGTGTCTGCCGATCAGGATGATTGGGAGGCTTTCTTGCCATTGGCCGAGTTTGCCCTTAATAATCGGGCTAGTTCTGCTACCTTGGTGTCACCATTCTTTTGTAATTCTGGGTTTCATCCTCGTTTTTCTTCAGGGCAGGTTGAGTCTTCTGATTGTCCTGGGGTGGACTCTGTGGTTGACAGGTTGCAGCAGATTTGGGCTCATGTTGTGGACAATTTGGTGTTGTCTCAGGAGGAGGCTCAGCGTTTTGCCAACCGTCGTCGGCATGCGGGTTTCCGGCTTCGGGTTGGGGATTTGGTCTGGTTGTCTTCTCATCATGTTCCTATGAAGGTTTCTTCCCCGAAGTTCAAGCCGCGGTTTATTGGTCCTTATAGGATTTCTGAGATTATCAATCCAGTGTCTTTTCGTTTGGCCCTTCCAGCCTCTTTTTCCATCCATAATGTTTTTCATAGATCTTTGTTGCGGAAATATGTGGTGCCCGTGGTTCCCTCTGTTGATCCTCCTGCCCCGGTGTTGATTGATGGGGAGTTGGAGTATGTTGTGGAGAAGATCTTGGATTCTCTTTTTTCTAGACGGAGGCTTCAGTATCTTGTCAAGTGGAAGGGTTATGGCCAGGAGGATAATTCTTGGGTTGTTGCCTCCGATGTTCATGCTGACGATTTGGTTCGTGCCTTCCATTTGGCTCGTCCGGATCGGCCTGGGGGCTCTGGTGAGGGTTCGGTGACCCCTCCTCAAGGGGGGGGTACTGTTGTGAATTCTGTTGTGGGTTCTGCTCTTAGGCTCCCTCCGGTTGTTATAAGTGGTAGTGCTGCTGTTTGTCCTTCACAACAGTCATCAGCTGCTTCCACTTTGGACGGGGCTATTTAGTCTGGCTCCTTCCTTTAGTGAGTGCCAGTTGTCCATTGTTTTCTAGGGATCCACATTTCTGCTTGGTTTCTCCTTCTGGATTGTCCAAATAATCAAAGATAAGTCCTGGCTCTGTTTTTGCAGTCCACATGCGGTGGACTTAATAGTTCTGTGAATTGCTATGTTTTGTTTTTTTGTCAAGCTTTGTCTGTGTTAAGATTTATTCAGCCAAGTTGGAAGCTCTGGAGTCAGTTACCCTCCATGCCTTTAGGCTACGTTCACATTTGCATTGTGCGCCGCAGCGTCGGCGCCGCAGCGCACAACGCAAACAAAAACGCAGCAAAACGCATGCACAACGCTGCGTTTTGCGCCGCATGCGTCGTTTTTTTCATTGAATTTGGACGCAGCAAAAATGCAACTTGCTGCGTCCTCTGCGCCCCGACGCGGGCGCCGCAGCGACGCATGCGGCGCAAAACGCAAGTGCGCCGCATGTCCATGCGCCCCCATGTTAAATATAGGGGCGCATGACGCATGCGGCGCCGCTGCGGCGCCCGACGCTGCGGCGCTGGCCGCAAATGTGAACGTAGCCTTAGTTAGGTGTGGAGATTTTGGTATTCTCTGTGGTGGATTTTGTAGTCTTTTTTATACTGACCGCACAGTACTCTTTCCTGTCTTTTCTTTCTAGGTAGCGTGGCCTCCTTTGCTAAATTCTGTTTTCAGTCTGCGTTTGTAATTTCCCTCTCCTCTCACAGTCAATATTTGTTGGGGGCTGCCTTTCCTTTGGGAATTTTCTCTGAGGCAAGATAGTATTCCTGTTTCTTTCTTTAGGTGTAATTAGTCCTCCGGCCGTGACGAGGTGTCTAGGGAGTGACAGGAACATCCCACGGCTACTTCTAGTTGATGTGTTAAGTTCAGGGTCTGCGGTCAGTATAGAGGCCACCTACTCCAGAGCTCGTCCATGCTGCTCCTAGGCCACCAGTTCATAACACCGATCCAGCGATGACAGCGGGAGATCCAGCGACGAAATAAAGTTCCAAACGATCTGCTACGACGTACGATTCTCAGCAGGGTCCCTGATCGCTGCTGCGTGTCAGACACAGCGATATCGTATGGATATCGCTGGAACGTCACGGATCGTACCGTCGTAGCGACAAAAGTGCCACTGTGAGACAGTACCCTTAGACCCTTCATCACGGATAGGCCCAAAATGATAGTGAGAAGGGCCAAAAACCTTAAAGACCATTTGACAGCCACTTCAGACAAAAAGATTAAGGACATATCAAGTCAACTAAGTGTACTTTAATTGCTGGTCACACAATCTTGTTTACACCTTGAACTGTGGGTGCAACAAAATGTTGGGCAAACCACTCAAGAACTTCACCAGAGGGTCCAACAACATCTATCCAACATTGCCACGGCAAGAAACGATGGGCTCAAAGGGCATCCCTTTAAATTCCAGTACTGCATATTAACTCGGGAAGATACAGTATAATCACAGTGGCACTTTAACAAGATCTTTGTGGATGCATCTTAATGGATCTATTGAGATGTATATATATATTTTTTTCTTATACATGCTGTCTTCACAATGTTTAATGCATATTTTTTCTGCACTTTTCATACACGCCTTTATAAATTTTTAATGTAGAAATTAAATTAATATTTCACATTGTGTACACTCCTTGTATTAGAGGCGTACTGTTTGATTTGCACAGTTTTTGTATTTTCACCTATACAAGACTTATTACTCTGATGTTCAGACTGATCCACCTGGTGCATATATTTTATTAAAATCCCCCTTTATCTTATGCAAAATCTCATTGGAGCACCCTTTGGTTGTGGTGCTCTTTGCCTGTATTACAATATGGGTGTCTATACTCAGATTTCTAATTTTAATACTTTGAGACTATACAAGTGTTGTGCCGATGATATTTATTTGATAGATTTGGGTATTTTTCATCTCTACTTTTCTTGTACTAAAGCCAAGCATAATAATCTACAAGTTGCTTCAATTACTATTACGCCGTGAGTTTACCTGAGCCATACTGTGTGTTAATTTGGAGTAGTGCGTTATTGGGATATGCGGTTCTAGCGCACGCACTATTCCATGAGCCTACTTGGGCTTCAGTAAATCTTGACGTCTTCGGTGAACAGCGCATGCGCCTGGTGTCTTGGACTACTGAGTTCCAGCCGTCGTATACTTGATGAATGCGCCTTGATCACCTTTGCTTTGAGCGATGTCGACACTGCCCTTTTGCACCTGCGCACTGCCTTCGACCATATGGTCCCTTCCTTGCCGCTGCACCAGCTGGTATGATTTATCTATTTACCTTTTAATTATTTGATCTATATATATAGTTGGACATTACATGCTTAGTATACTTACCTTAACCCCTTACTGACATCGGACGGTATAGTACGTCCGATGTCAGCTCCCCTGCTTTGATGCAGAGCTCCGCGGTGAGCCCGCATCAAAGCCGGGACATGTCAGCTGTTTTGAACAGCTGACATGTGCCCGCAATAGCGGCGGGTAAAATCGCGATTCACCCGCCGCTATTAACTAGTTAAATGCCGCTGTCAAACGCAGACAGCGGCATTTAACTACCGCATCCGGCCGGGCGGCCGGAAATGACGTCATCGCCGACCCCCGTCACATGATCGGGGGTCGGCGATGTGTCAGGACAGTAACCATAGAGGTCCTTGAGACCTCTATGGTTACTGATCGCCGGTAGCTGTGAGCGCCACCCTGTGGCCGGCGCTCACAGCACACCTGCAATTCTACTACATAGCAGCGAACAGCAGATCGCTGCTATGTAGCAGAGGGGATCTTGCTGTGCCTGCTTGTAGCCTCCCATGGAGGCTATTGAAGCATGGCAAAAGTTAAAAAAAAAGTAAAAAAAAATGTGAAAAAAATAAAAAAAATATAAAAGTTTAAATCACCCCCCTTTCGCCCCAATCAAAACAAATCAATAAAAAAAAAAATCAAACCTACACATATTTGGTATCGCCACGTTCAGAATCGCCCTATCTATCAATAGAAAAAAAGCATTAACCTGATCGCTAAACGGCGTAAGGATAAAAAAATCGAAACGCCAGAATTACGTTTTTTGGGTCGCCACGACATTGCATTAAAATGCAATAACGGGCGATCAAAAGAACGTATCTGCACCGAATTGGAATCATTAAAAACGCCAGCTCAGCACGCAAAAAATAAGCCCTCAACCGACCCCAGATCATGAAAAATGGAGACGCTACGAGTATCGGAAAATGGCGCAATTTTTTTTTTTTTTTTTAGCAAAGTTTGGAATTTTTTTTCACCACTTAGGTAAAAAAATAACCTAGTCATGTTAGGTGTCTATGAACTTGTAATGACCTGGAGAATCATAATGGCAGGTCAGTTTTAGCATTTAGTGAACCTAGCAAAAAAGCCAAACAAAAAACAAGTGTGGGACTGCACTTTTTTTGCAATTTCACCGCACTTGGAATTTTTTTCCTGTTTTCTAGTACACGACATGGTAAAACCAATGATGTCGTTCAAAAGTACAACTTGTCCCGCAAAAAATAAGCCCTCACATGGCCAAATTGACAGAAAAATAAAAAAGTTATGGCTCTGGGAAGGAGGGGAGTGAAAAACGAACACGGAAAAACGAAAAATCCCACGGTCATGAAGGGGTTAAGGAAGACTGTGTCGATACATGTGGGTCCATGGACCCGCTTAGCCAGACCATCTGTATATGGGGGTGACTATAAGACCTGGATAGGACTGAGAATTTCATACTTTTATCCTTGTGTTTTCCCTTACATGATTTTCCCTCTTTTATGTCACTGCTTATTATGCACAGTTTTGTGCTTGTATTGAACACATTTTTCTGCTTATCTTGTGGTATTGTGCAGTTATTGTGTTGACAGCATGTGTGTGTGTGTGTGTGTTTGTGTATATACAGCTCTTTCAATAATTAAGAGACCACTGCAAAACTTTCAGTCTTTCTGATTTTTCTCTTTAAAGGTATATTTTTCAGTAAAATGTAAATTATTCTTTTATTCTATAAACTACTGACAACATGTCTCCGAAGTTCCAAGCAATAAATTTTGTATTTTTTGAAAGTGAGAAATGGTCAAAATAACACAAATACATTGCATGCAGACCTCAAATAATGCAAAAAACAAGTTCATAATCATTTAGAAACAGAAATGTTTTAACTCAGGAGGAGTTCAGAAATCAATATTTTGTGGAATAACCATGATTTTTAATCACAGCTTTCATGTGTCTTGGCATGCTTTCCACCAGTCTTGCACACTGCTTTTGGGTGACCTTATGCCACTCCTGGTACAAAAATGTAAGCAGTTCTTCTTTGTTTGATGGCTTGTGACTATCCATCTTCCTCTTGATTCCATTCCAGAGGTTTTCAGTGGGCTCAGCTCTGGAGATTGGGCTGGCCATGACAGGGATTTGATGTGGTGGTCCTTCATCCACACCTTGATTGACCTAGCTGTGTGGCATGGCACATGGTCCTGCTGGAAAAAACAGTCCTCAGAGTTGGGGAACATTGCCTGAGCAGAAGGAATCAACTATTTATTCTGACTCCCATGACGGCACCACGAGAGAGGAAATCCGCCCATTAGGAACAGGAAACCTACAGATACAAAAGGGCAGCACCTCTCCCACACATCAGTTGGTTTCCTGTTCCTAAAGGGACTGGATCCTGCAGAGAAACCTTAGGAATCGCCGGCCGGTACAGGTAGCGGGGGGGGGTCTCCTACCTCGGCCGGTGCAGAGTTCCTGAAGTGCTCACGGTGGTCCTGGCAGGGCTGCACGGCAGTGGCAGATTCTGCAGGGAGCAGTCACCGGCGGTGATCCTGACTCCGGGGCCAGCGCGGGGTAAGTATTTCCGGTCCCCCTTCTTCATGCGAGTGCCGTGCGGGGCTCTGTTGGGGTGGCGGCATCATGGTGACGCCACCCGGGGGTGTAGCTGGCTCCATCGGCGTCCCACGTTGCTCGCAGCGCTGACAGGAAAGTGCTGCGGGCCCGGGTGACATTGGTAGGCGGAGCCAGCGGCTACTTCCGGGTCGCGGGGGTTCTGCGCATGTGCAGTAACTCCAAGATGGCGGCGCCTACCGGAAAATGGCACTCCGCTCTCCCTCCGGCCCTGGGACAGTCTCTTGCATCTGGGGGGGGGGGGGTAGATGCCGGAAAGGAGCGCTGGGCAGATCTGCTGACCGGAAGAGGGGCTATATTCCTTGCTTCTGGCCTCCAGGATTAAGGATGGAATCTGATCAGGATCAGCAGCCTCTGCTGCTGGAGCAAGTATCAGAAGCCCAAGGATAAGGATCACGATAAAAGGAGCGAAGGATCTGGCCGCAAAAGCTCCTCCAGACAGGGGTCTGGAGCATCAGCCAGAAAGGATCCTCCTCGTATTCCGGTATCTCTCTGTTTTTTGGGCAACCACTGGTAAGTGATCTTCGAGAAAGTTCACCCAGTGACTGGTCTCCCCTCATATGTTTTGTTATAGGGGAAGAAGAGCGTCAGTAAAGCGAAACATAGGGAATATGCCATCTGCGGGGTTCCCTTACCTGACTCATGCCCTAAAAAACTATGTAACCCCTGTATCCAGCAGACGGTGAGGTCTTGGAAAGGGGGAGGGGATAGCGGCTTTAGATCTATATAGACTAGACTGCCTTACTTACCCCCTCAGGTAGCGGAGGAATCTTCTATTACGGCCAGCCTGAAAGAAATGGTCAGAATGGAAATTAAACAGTCCATTAAAGACCTCACAAGCAGGAAGCTCTAGGCAAAAAGCCCAGTGGATATCCGATTCGTCTGTGGCCAAAGACAAGGATGAAATCTCCAGCAATTCGGCTGCATCGTCGTCCTCTTCAGATGAAGATGCTGCTAGTTTTTGCTTACCCCTGGAAAGGATAGATAAATTAAAAGCGGTTAGGGGAACAATGGGTATAACAGAACCCAGGCCTCTACTATCCAAGGAAGACATGATGTTCAGTGGACTAGAACAAAAAAGCAACTTATCAACAGGGAGTGGAAAAAAACGGAGAAAAAAGGTTCTCTGCCACCAGCACAGAAGCGTAGGTATCCCTTCGATGACCCGACAGTCAGTAATTGGGAAAAAGCCCCCAAATTAGATGCGGCGATTGCCAAAGTAGCGAAACGAGCCTCTCTCCCATTTGAGGATATGGGATCCCTCAAAGACCCCCTGGACAGGAAGGCGGACACCTTTCTAAAGGGAACCTGGGAGATGGCGGCCAGCGCCTTAAGACCTGCGGTGACATCGACCTGTACTGCAAGGTCAATGATGGTTTGGCTGGACCAGTTAGAGACCCAGTTGAAACAGGGGGCTTCTAGAGACTCTATACTAGCAGCGTTAGCAGTGATTCAGGAAGGGGCGGCTTTCTTGTCAGACGCTTCCATTGATTCTGTTAAGTTGGCAGTTAGAGCAGCAGGACTCTCCAATGCCGCTAGAAGAGCCCTATGGTTAAAATGCTGGCCGGGGGATATGCAAGCAAGAGCAAAGCTCTGTGCTATCCCTTGCAAGGGAGAATATCTATTTGGGCCCACCCTGGACGAACTCGTGGAGAAAGCAGGGGATGACAAAAAGAAACATTTCCTTATTTGTTTGGGTCATATTGCCGTCCCTTCAACAAAAGGAAGTTCAATCGTGGAAGAAATCGCACCTTCTCACCGGTTAGAGATCGGTCCAGATGGGATGGTAGGAGGAAACGAGGTACAGGATTCATGTTCCGTCGTTCTTCAAGAGAAAGGAAAAAAACACCAATGACTAGCAGAGCCAGTCAGGGGGAGATTGTTACACTTTGGATACAAAACACTATATCCCAGGGACTCGCACTCGAGTTTATTTATACCCCACGGGATAAATTTAAGCTAACCCCCTTACGTTCTTCTCCCTCTAAACAAACTGCTCTAGAAGTCGATGTGACGACTCTCTGTTCTAAAAACGTCCTGGTAGAGGTTCCACAATTTGAGAGAGGAAAATGTTTTTACTCCTCTATTCTTGATTCAAAAACCTGACAAAACTTATAGGACTATTATAAAACTTAGAGGTCTCAATAGATTTTTGGTTAAGCATAGTTTCAAAATGGAGTCCATCAACTCAACAATAAAAATGCTGTTTCACAACTGTTTCATGGTAGTAGTGGACTTAAAAGATGCCTATTATCATGTACCTATTCATGCGGATTTCCAAAAGTACCTAAGAGTAGCGGTATTAATGGGGGGGGGGGGGGGGAACGATTAGACATTTTCAGTACAGGGCTCTTCCCTTCGGCATAACCTCGGCCCCTAGAGTTTTTACAAAAATAACGGCTGAAGTCATGGCACATTTAGGGTATGTGCACACGTATTTTGGTCCACTGCTGATTTTTCTGCAGCGGATTTGATAAATCCGCAGTGGAAAACCGCTGCGGATTTACCGCGTTTTTTCTGCGTTTTTCACTGCGGTTTTACAACTGCGGATTTCCATATGGGCAGTTGTAAAAACGCAGAAAAGAAGTGACATGCTGCGGAATGTAAACCGCTGCGTTTCCGCGCGGTTTTTTTCCGCAGCATGTGCACAGCGTTTTTGGTTTCCCATAGGTTTACATTGTACTGTAAACTCATGGGGAAACTGCTGCGGATCCGCAGCTGCAAAAACGCTGCGGATCCGCAGCAAAATCCGCAGCGTGTGCACATAGCCTTCAGGGAATCAAATATCCTTATAAATCCCCTATTTAGATGATTTTCTCGTCGTTGGAAATTCAGTACATCACTGCCTGTCACAATTAGAAATTACTAAGGCTAAATTGGAACACCTAGGGTGGGTTATAAACTATGAAAATTCTAGGTCACAGCCCCTAAACATTAAAAAAAATTTGGGGGTTAATATTGAATTCAAAAACACAAGTGTCTTCTCCCTATAGCGAAATTAGAACAGATTCAAAGTCATGTCTTAAAAGCAATCAATACACCCTCTATGACGCTTTGACAAGCCATGTCCCTACTCGGGTCTCTTACGTCATGCATTCCAGCAGTTAGATGGGCTCAATTTCATACCAGATCCCTGCAGAAAAAAAGTCTTGTTTCATGACAGAGTTTTGGGGAGCGTGTTAATTTTTTATTTAACGTTGGCATCAATAACACTTGAATCCCTTAGATGGTGGCTAAATAAAGAAAATTTATCAGCAGGGGTTCCCTGGATAGCAGATATTACTCGGGTAATAACCACAGATGCTAGCTCTTCAGGGTGGGGAGACTACATGGAGGACATGGTGGTCCAGGGGCAATGGGAACCCTTCACGACATCCTCATCCAATCAAAGGGAATTATTGGCAGTTGAATTAGCTGTTAAAAAATGTCTCATATCTGCAGGGCCAGCACGTCAGAATCCTATCCGAGTGGCAGTCACTTATATAAACCGTCAAGGGGGAACACGTTCCGAGACCTTAATGCAGATCACGGGTCGCTTGTTTCAATTGGCAGAGACAAATTTTCGATCTTTGACGGCTCTTCACATCAAAGGGAAAGAAAATGTAACAGCAGATTTTCTCAGCCGCAATACACTAAAACAAGGAGAATGGTCTCTCAACAAGGACGTTTTCAATCATATCGTCCGCAGATGGGGTCAGCCAGTGGTGGATCTGTTTGCCACCAGAGGCAACAAAAAGGTGGAAAGTTTCTGCTCACTGAATCCCAGAGAGAATCCCCTGGCGGTGGACGCATTTCTAATAAAGTGGGAATTCCCGCTGGCCTATGCTTTCCCACCGTTGAACCTACTACCTCCTAGTAGTGAGGAAAATCAGGGAAGACCGAGCAAAAGTCATTCTTATCGCCCCCTTTCTGGCCCAGAAGAACCTGGTTTGCCTGGCTCAGGACAATGTCGGTGTCAGCTTCCTGGGTATTACCGGAGATTCCAGACTTGCTTTCTCAAGGACCGATCTGCCATCCACAAGTGGCAGCACTCCATTTAACTGCTTGGAGTTTGAACGGTCATTATTAGAAGGTAGAGGCTTCTCTCCAAACTTGGTAGATACACTTCTAAAGAGTAGGAAGCAAGTAACAACGAGAATTTACTCCAGAACCTGGAGGAAGTTCTTATCCGATTCAGATTTTGATATCCAAGAAGGGGTGTCGATACATCAAATCTTAGAGTTTTTACAGAAAGGGCTAGAATTAAAGGGGGCCCTGTTTTCCTGCAATATTGCTAACAACTATTGGGTATCAAGATTCATTAAGGCAGTCCATAGATCTAGACCATTACATAAAGACAGGACAGTTCCGTGGGATCTAAATTTAGTTCTTTCATCTCTAACAAAACTCCCCTTTGAACCCCTACAGGAAGCCTCAATCAAAATGTTGTCTCAAGACAGCTTTCCTGGTGGCTATAACATCAGCTCGCAGAATAGGGGACATCCAAGCACTTTCCAGACTGCCCCTATACACGGAAATCTTATCAGACAGAGTAATCCTTAGGCCAGATCCTGCTTACTTGCCAAAAGTAGTGACAAGATTTCATAGATCGCAAGAGAGAGTTCTGCCATCTTTTATACCTAATCCTAAAGAGGAAGAGCTTCATACGCTAGATGTTAGGAGATGTCTTCTACAGTATATCTTAAGGTACCTTCACACTGAACAACTTAACAACGATAACGATAGCGATACGTGACGTTGCAGCGTCCTGGATAGCGATATCGTTGTGTTTGACACGCAGCAGCGATCAGGATCCTGCTGTGATATCGTTGGTCGGAGCTAGAAGGCCAGCACCTTATTTTGTCGCTTGATCACCCGCTGACATCGCTGGATCAGTGTGTGTGACACCGATCCAGCGATGTCTTCACTGGTAACCAGGGTAAACATCGGGTTACTAAGCGCAGGGCCGCGCTTAGTAACCCAATGTTTACCCTGGTTACCAGTGTAAATGTAAAAAAAACCAAACACTACATACTCACCTTCTGACGTCTGTCGCGTCCCCCGGCGTCCGCTTCCCTGCACTGTCAGCGCCGGCCGTAAAGCAGAGCACAGCGGTGACGTCACCGCTCTGCTTTAGGGCCGGCGCTTACACAGTGCAGGGAAGCGGACACCGGGGGACGCGACAGACACCGGAATGTAAGTATGTAGTGTTTGGGTTTTTTTACATTTACACTGGTAACCAGGGTAAACATCGGGTTACTAAGCGCGGCCCTGCGCTTAGTAACCCGATGTTTACCCTGGTTACCCAGGGACTTCGGCATAGTTGGTCGCTGGAGAGCTGTCTGTGTGACAGTTCTCCAGCGACCACACAACGACGAAACAGCGACGCTGCAGCGATCGGCATCGTTGTCTATATCGCTGCAGCGTCGCTTAATGTGACGGTACCTTAAGTCTCCAATGGTTGGAAAAGAGATAATGCATTATTTCTTTCCTTCCAAGGTTCTAGTAAAGGGGGTAGAGCATCGAAGTATACACTAGCTAAATGGATTAGGGAGGCTATCTCTCTCGCTTACACAGCAGGTGGGGGTCCGGCTCCGCAGAATCTGAAGGCACATTCTACCCGGGCTATGGCTTCATCTTGGGCTGAAAGGTCTGGACCGTCAGTGGATCAAATATGTAAGGCGGCCACATGGTCATCCCCTTCCACCTTTTATTAACATTATCGGTTGGACTTGGGGTTCTCTTCTGATCTCACCTTCGGACTAAGGGTGCTACAGGCTATAGTCCCTCCCTAAGATGGTTTACGTCTCTGTAAATCTCTTGTGGTGCCGTCATGGGAGTCCGAATAAAGCATTAAGCTACTTACTGGTAGCGGCGTTTTTTGGAGGCCCATGACGGCACCCTTAAGTTCCCTCCCTATTCACGTGGGGGTTGCACTTCCTTAAAGTGTAACAAAAAAAAAAAAAAATTCTCACATATTTGGATTGTATTTTGATTGTATATATTATTTATGTATGCTTGCCATTAACCTCGGTAGTCCTCTCAGGCTCTGTAAAACAACTGATGTGTGGGAGGGGTGCCGCCCTTTTGTATCTGTAGGTTTTCTGTTCCTAATGGGCAGATCCCCTCTCTCGTGGTGCCGTCATGGGCCTCCGAAAAATGCCGCTACCAGTAAGTAGCTTAATGCTTTTTCCAGAATAACCTTGTATACAGCTTGATTCATACATCCTTCTCAAAAAACAACCTTCCCTGTTCCAGCCCTGCTGAAGCATCCCCAGATCATCACAGATCCTCCACCAAATTTCACAGTGGGTACAAGACACTGTGGCTTGTATGCCTCTCCAGGTCTCCGTCTAACCATTAGATGACCAGGTGTTGGGCAAAGCTGAAGAGGACTGGAGTAAGGTAATCTTCTCTGATGAGTATAATTTTCAGCTTTGCCCAACATCGGGACGTCTAATGGTTAGACTGAGACCTGGAGAGGCGTACAAGTCTGTGTCTTGCACCCACTGTGAAATTTGGTGAAGGATGCGTGATGATCTGGGGATGATTCAGCAAGACTGGAATTGGGCAGGATAATCTTTGTGAAGGACGTATGAATCAAGGTTATTGTAACTATATGGCTAGCGGATCATTAGATATTATACCTTGTATTATGGATCTTGATCGCTTTTAGTCCATGTTGTGGACTTTATGCTACGTTCACATTTGCGTTGTGCGCCGCAGCGTCGGCGCCGCAACGCACAACGCAAACAAAAACGCAGCAAAACGCATGCACAACGCTGCGTTTTGCGCCGCATGCGTCCTTTTTTTCATTGATTTTTGACGCAGCAAAAATGCAACTTGCTGTGTCCTCTGCGCCCAGACACGGGGGACGCATGCGGCGCAAAACGCAAGTGCGACGCATGTCCATGCGCCCCCATGTTAAATATAGGGGCGCATGACGCATGCGGCGACGCTGCGGCGCACACCGCAAATGTGAACGTAGTCTTAAGTGGTTTTAAATGTTGTTCTCTAATAAAGACTTGTTCACTTTTTGGTGATCACTGGCTATTTGCATATACCGTATATACTCGAGTATAAGCCCACCTCCCTAATTTTGCCACAGAAAACTGGGAAAACTTAATGACTCGAGTATAAGCCTAGGGTGGAAAATGCAGCAGCTACCGGTAAATGTCAAAAATAAGCCGGATTACTTACCGGTAATGCTCTTTTAATGAGTCCACGACAGCACCCCACATGAGAGAGAGGGATCCGCCCATAGGAACAGGAAACCTACAGAATAAAAGGAGGCGGTCCCCTCTCCTCCTCAGTTTAGTTTACAGAGTATAAAAAGGAACCACAAAAGCTTTAGTATTAATTCTTATTCAGCAACATCAATTTCTTAAACTCTATACAACCATTATTTGTAAACTTAAAAGAAAGAGCTGTGCATAATCAGGGAGGGTTGTAAATGGGTGCTGTCGTGGACTCATTAAAAGAGCATTACCGGTAAGTAATCCGGCTTTTTACCCTTCGCCACGACAGCACCCCACATGAGAGATTTTCAGAGTGTCATTATCTGGGTGGGATTACTGTTCTAAGAACAGCTCTACCAAAGGTTAGATCAGAAGATGTAGATAGATCAAGTCTATAATGGTTGTAGAAGGTAGAAGGTGTAGACCAAGTTGCGGCCTTGCATATCAAATGAATTGGTACATCCGCCTGTTCCGCCCAGGAGGAAGCCATGGCTCGTGTTGAATGTGCCTTTATGCCCACTGGAGGAATTTCGCCTTTTGACGTATAGGCCAAACAGATTGCTTCTCTGATCCACCGAGATATGGTAGCTCTTGTAACCCCATGTCCTTTCTTGCGGCCCTGAAAGGAGATAAACAGAGCCCTACTCTGCCTCCATGTCTGAGACCTCTCTCTGTAAGTCAGGATGGCTCTTCTGACATCTAAGGTGTGGAACTTATGATGTTCTGGGGTTACAGGGGAATCAAAAAAGGAAGGGAGAAAAATTTCCTGAGATCTGTGATAGGTGGATGCCACCTTAGGGAGGTATGAGGGATCAGGTTTTAGTACTATTCGATCTTGAAATACTAGCAAGAAAGGTGGGTCTACTGATGGGGCCTGGATGTCACTAACCCTCCTAGCTGAGGTTAGGGCTACCAATAGGGCTACTTTATACATTAGAACATTTAGAGGTATGGAATCTAGTGGTTCAAACGGGGAGCCAGTTAAGGACTCTAGTACTAAATTTAAATCCCACGGAGGTAGATGGGGAATATGGACCGGATTACTTCGTTCACAAGACTTTATAAATCTGGAGACACATCTATTAGCTGCTATATTACATCCATATAGGGCTCCTAATGCTGAAACCTGAACTCTTGAGGTGTTTACCGATAATCCTAATTCTCTACCTTTTTGTAGGAACTCTAGAATAGGTGTCACCGGAACTTGCTTAGTGAACGGTATTGTATAAAAGTTTAAGAATTTATTCCATACCCTACTATATATTAGGGTGGTAGATCTTTTTCTACTTAGTAGCAGGGTGTTTACTAGTTGTTCTGAAAATCCCCTTGAACTTAATAACTGCCGCTCAAATTCCACGCCGTCAAGTGAAGCCCTTTCACTTGCGGGTGGAAGAAGGGCCCCTGGAGCAGCAGTTCCTTGTCTAATGGAAGAATCCATGGATCGCATAGACACATGCTCTGGAGACAAGAGAACCACGGTCTCTTTGGCCAAAAGGGTGCAATGAGGATTACCCTTGCTTGTTCCCTCCTGATCTTCCTGATCACTAGTGGAATCAGAGACATTGGAGGAAAGGCGTATGCCAGTTTGAACTTCCAAGGATGGTGTAGAGAGTCCAACATGTCTGGATGATCCATGAAGTTCAGGGAAGCAAATCTTTTTACCTGTCTGTTGCCTCTTGTGGCAAACAGATCTATTTGAGGTATACCCCAGGCTCTTGTTATTACTCTGAATACGTTTCTGTTTAGGGTCCATTCTCCCTGGCGTAGCATGATTCGACTGAGGTAGTCTGCTTTGGTATTTTCTACCCCTCTGATGTGTAGGGCTGTTAGGGATGCAAGATGAGTCTCTGCCAATTGGAAGATCTCTCCTGCTATGGTCATCAGACTTCCTGACCGTGTACCACCTTGACGGTTTACATAGGCCACTGTGGTGGAATTGTCCGAGAAAACTCTAACGTGCTCCTTGAATCTGTGGAAGAAAATGATTTAAGGCATTTTCTACCGCTCTTAATTCTTTCCAATTGGAAGAACATGTTAATTCTGCCCGATTCCAGGTGTCTTGGACCACATTATCCTCCATATGTGCACCCCACCCCGTAGGGCTGGCGTCGGTAGTAATTATTTTAGACGGGTCTACTATCCAAGGGTACACCCCCTGAAAGGTGTCCCATATCTAGCCACCAGGATAGGGATTTTATGACATCCCTGGAAAGAGTTGGTTTACTCTCCAGATGTCGTTTTCTTCCCTGGACTGATAATACTTCATTCTGTAACTGATGGGTATGAAATTGAGCCCACGGTACAGCTAGAATACATGAGGATAATGATCCTAGTAAGGACATAGCCTTTCTTAGTGTCATGTGGGGGTTGTCTATTGCCTCTGACACCTTTGACTGTATAGTTACTTTTTTTCAATGCGGGAGGAAGCTTTTTGACTTACGGAGTCTAGCTGGATCCCTAGAAATATTTGAATGGTCTCTGGGTTCAGTCTGGACTTTTCGAAGTTGACGATCCAACCCAACTCCTGTAGGGATGAGATCGTGTTAGACAATCGCATTTTACATTGAGTTATAGAATCTCCTACCACGAGAAAATCATCCAGGTAGGGTATTATCAAAGTGTCCCATTGGCGTAGATGAGCCATCACTTCTAATATCACCTTTGTGAAGATGCAGTGAGCCATAGAAAGCCCAATGGGCATTGCTACATATCGAAAGTGACAAACCTGTCCTGCCAGGACGACTGCTACCCTTAGGTACTGCTGGTGTTCGGCGTGTATGGGAAGATAGTGGGCATCTTTTAGGTGTATCCCGGCCATGACACACCTAGGGAACAAAAGTTTGATGGCAGAACTAATAGATTCCATCTTGAAAGTATGGTTACGCAAAAAGGAATTTAATTTTTTGAGATTGATGATGGTTCTAAATGAACCATCTGGTTTATTGATCAAAAACAAAGGGGAATAGAACCCCTTTCCTCTTTGATCCCGGGGAACCGCTATCAATACTTTTTTAGATAGAAGAGATAGGATCTCTGATTCTAGAGCTTCTTGTTCCCGTCCTTTTGGAGATGTTACTATAAAAGAATCCCAAGGGATTCTATCAAACTCTAATTTTAATCCATATTTAATAATGTCCAGAATCCAATGGCTAGATGTTATTTGCTCCCATTGAGAAAAGAAAAATTTTAATCTGCCGCCCACTTCATAGTTAGCGGTACTTGCTACGTTTTGAATTATAGGATCCGGTAAACAGAGCACCTTTTTGTTTTGGATCCTTTGTTTCCCAGCACTCCCTTTGCTCAGTTGGTTTGTTCCTGGTAAAGGGGCGTCTTCTGAAGGCTCTCCTGTAAGATGGAAGATATTGGTTAGGGAAGACCTTTTTTCGCTCTCCTGCTTTATTTAAGAGCTCATCCAGTGTTTTCCCAAAAAGGAACTCACCCTGGCAGGGGATCGCACAAAGTTTTGCTTTGGCCTGTGCGTCCCCTTTCCAGTTTTTTAACCAGAGTGCTTGCCGGGCTGTGTTCACTAGGCCGGCTGACCTGGCTGCTAGGCGTAGCGAATCCACAGAGGCATCTGCTAGGAACGCTACTGCCTCCTTTATTAGAGGGATTTTCGGTAGGATTGTGTCTCTCGAAGCTCTACCTCTAATTTGTTCCTCCAGCTGCTCCATCCACACTAGCAGCGACCTTGCAGTGCAGGTACCAGAAATAGCTGGCCTGAATGTCCCCGTGTTAGCCTCCCATGATCTTTTAAGTAAGGCTTCTGCTTTTCAGTCTAACGGGACAGTTAGAGTCCCCGAGTCTTCAACGGGCAAGACCGATTGCTTGGAGGTTGAGGCTACTGCAGCATCAACCTTTGGTATTTTTGACAAAGAATTTAGCTCTTCATCACTGAAGGGATAGCGTCTTTTAGCGGATGATGGTAAGAATCCTCTTGTATTCTGTTTTTCCCACTCCTTTTTAATTAGTTCTTTAATTGTGAGTATGACGGGGAAGGATCTACGCTTTTTCTGTCCTAACCCCGCAAACATAATGTCTTGAGCTGACTTCTTTCCCTTCTCGTCTGGGCACCCCATCGTGCTTTTAACAGCTTTTACTAAATAGTCTACACTACTATTAGGTAGACAAAGTCCCCCTTCATTTTCAGATGAACTCGGCTGAGATTCATTTTCGTCTGAGGATCTATGTACCACCTCTGACTCCGAGCTTGCTGGAGATTGGGACCTACTTGGCTGTCGGGTACTGGTGCTACTTGCATGCGCTAAACCCTGCATTTCTTCACGGATTATGGCTCTAACGTCAGATGGAGTCACTATATTTTCCTGCCGTAAGGTTAGTATGATGCATTCTGAGCATAAGCTTTTCGTATAAGAGTCCGGAACGGGTTGCGAACATAAAGCACATTCTTTGTGTTTGGATTTGTGTCCTTTTCTTAGTCTAGAGGAAGGGGATACAGGAGGAACATACATCAGCATATAGGTAGAGGATTTTAAAAACTCACCCAGTGAAGCTGACAGGTACCGGTTCTGGAGGCGGATTCTTTGATAAAAGATCTGTTTGGTGGTAGATCGTTTTTCCTGAGGCCGACCCCCACTTTTAGTGCTGCTCCTGGCGCTTGTCTCCTTGCTGGGAGAACGCTCTGTCGCAGGCAAGTGCGCTTCGTCGGCCGGTGAAGCCATACTTACACACACCGGCCGATGCTAGCGCTGCATTTTTAAATCTAGCGCCAAATCTCCTGCCTCCCCGAACCCAACCTGGAAGAGCTCCAGCGACTTCCGGGTTAGACGCGCCGCTCCTCCTCACCATGCGGCGGCTGCTGGATAAGAAGCCGGCCGCTGAGCGCGCACGTCCTCACGGAGCCGGGCGGACCAGCGGTAACCGGACCATGGCGACTGATCAGACGAGGGGGGAGGCTGCAAACAGTGGCTCCTCCGCCGCTGCCTCTGGAACTGCAGCCCCTGCCATTCCCACGGAGACCGACGCAGGCGGGTGCATGGCCCAGGAATCCTTCTGACTATAGGTACTTCGGATTCCCATAGAAACAGGAAACCTAAACTGAGGAGGAGAGGGGACCGCCTCCTTTTATATTGTAGGTTTCCTGTTCCTATGGGCGGATCCCTCTCTCATGTGGGGTGCTGTCGTGGCGAAGGGTAAAAAAATATATACCAATAAAAGTAAAATTAATTGAGACATCAGTAGGTTAAGTGTTTTTGAATATCCATATTGAATCAGGAGCCCCATATAATGCTCCATACAGTTCATGATGGTCCCATAAGATGCTCCATACAAAATACGCCCCATATAATGCTCCATACAGTTTGATTGGCTCCATAAGATGCTCCATATTTAAAATATGCCCCATATTAAAATATGCCCCATATTAAATTATGCCCCATATAATGCTGCACAAATGTTGATTATGACCCCATAAGATGCTCCATACAGACATTTGCCCCATACAATGGTGCACAAATGCTGATTATGGCCCCATAAGATGCTCCATACAGATATTTGCTTCATATAATGCTGCACATGGCCCCATAAGATGCTCCATACAGATAATTGCCCCATATCATGCTGCACATGGCCCCATACAGATATTTGTCCCATATAATGCTGCACATGGCCCCGTAAGATGCTCCATACAGATATTTGCCCCATATAATGCTGCACATGGCCCCATACAGATATTTGCCCCATACAGATATTTGCCCCATATAATGCTGCACATGGCCACATACAGATAATTGCTCCATATAATGCTGCACATGGCCCCATACCGATATTTGCCCTATATAATGCTGCACATGGCCCCATACAGATATTTGCCCCATATAATGCTGCACATGGCCCCATAATATGCTCCATACAGACATTTGCCCCATGTGCTTTTGCTGCTATTAAAAAAATTATACTCACCTCTCAGGCCCCCCCGGCACTTGCTATAGTCACCTGCTCCGCGTTCCACCGCCGCTGTGTCTTCCCGTCCTCTGCCGACTGTGGAACGAGGAGCAAGTGAATATCGCGCACTGTTCCCCGTCATACTCACCTGCTCCTGGCGCCATCGCTGCACGTCTGTTCCCCGGCGCCGGCAGCTTCTTCCTGTAGTGAGCGGTCACATGGTACCGCTCATTACAGTAATGAATATGCGGCTCCAACCCTATGGGAGTGGATTCGGGTCCATATTCATTACTGTAATGAGCAGTACCATGTGACCGCTCACTACAGGAAGAAGCTGCCAGAGAACAGACGTGCAGAGACCGCGCCAGGAGCAGGTGAGTATTATTACACAGCTGCCGCACCCCCTTCCCTGCCGACCCCTGGGTATGACTCGAGTATAAGCCGAGAGGGTTTCTTTTAGCCCAAAAAAGTGGGCTGAAAATCTCGGCTTATACTCAAGTGTATACGGTACTTTTTGTTGCTATGTCTAAATCAGGCCTGGGCAAAGTGCGGGCCACATCCGGCCCTCTGGCTCTCAGTCCTCCGGCCCGCCGACCGAGACAGTCGTGGGGCTGGAAATTGGAGGTCCAAGGGCCGCACAGTGCCCGACCGCTTGCTGATTCTATGTCTGGGTCTGTGCTGCGCCCACTGCTGACTCCTTTGGTGGAGGAGGGACCTCAGGCCACTTCCTCCACCAATCAGCGTGTGAGCGGAGGCAGGCAGAGAAGCAGAGCGCCAGGGAACAGGAACGAGGTGAGTATGTGGTGTTTTTTTTTTTTTTTTTTGGTTGTTTGGATGGGGAGGCTATGGGGGTTTGACATGGTGCTGCACACGGGAGGCTGTGTGGGGATCATGCAGTATATATAGGGAGCCAGTGTGGGGCTCATGCATTGTATATATACAGGTCCTTCTCAAAAAATTAGCATATAGTGTTACATTTCATTATTTACCATAATGTAATGATTACAATTAAACTTTCATATACTATAGATTCATTATCCACCAACTGAAATTTGTCAGGTCTTTTATTGTTTTAATACTGATGATTTTGGCATACAACTCCTGATAACCCAAAAAACCTGTCTCAATAAATTAGCATATTTTACCCGACCAATCAAATAAAAGTGTTTTTGAATACCAAACAAAAAAACCATCAAATGATAATGTTCAGTTATGCACTCAATACTTGGTCGGGAATCCTTTGGCAGAAATGACTGCTTCAATGCGGCGTGGCATGGAGGCAATCAGCCTGTGACACTGCTGAGATGTTATGGAGGCCCAGGATGCTTCAATAGCGGCCTTAAGCTCATCTAGAGTGTTGGGTCTTGCGTCTCTCAACTTTCTCTTCACAATATCCCACAGATTCTCTATGGGGTTCAGGTCAGGAGAGTTGGCAGGCCAATTGAGCACAGTAATACCATGGTCAGTAAACCATTTACCAGTGGTTTTGGCACTGTGAGCAGGTGCCAGGTCGTGCTGAAAAATGAAATCTTCATCTCCATAAAGCATTTCAGCCGATGGAAGCATGAAATGCTCCAAAATCTCCTGATAGCTAGCTGCATTGACCCTGCCCTTGATGAAACACAGTGGACCAACACCAGCAGCTGACATGGCACCCCACACCATCACTGACTGTGGGTACTTGACACTGGACTTCAGGCATATTGGCATTTCCTTCTCCCCAGTCTTCCTCCAGACTCTGGCACCTTGATTTCCGAATGACATGCAAAATTTGCTTTCATCAGAAAAAAGTACTTGGGACCACTTAGCAACAGTCCAGTGCTGCTTCTCTGTAGCCCAGGTCAGGCGCTTCTGCCGCTGTTTATAGTTCAAAAGTGGCTTTACCTGGGGAATGCGGCACCTGTAGCCCATTTCCTGCACATGCCTGTGCACCGGTGGCTCTGGATGTTTCCACACCAGACTCAGTCCACTGCTTCCTCAGGTTCCCCAAGGTCTGGAATCGGTCCTTCTCCACAATCTTCCTCAGGGTCCGGTCACCTCTTCTCGTTGTACAGCGTTTTCTGCCACATTGTTTCCTTCCAACAGACTTACCATTGAGGTGCCTTGATACAGCACTCTGGGAACAGCCTATTTGTTGAGAAATTTCTTTCTGGGTCTTACCCTCTTGCTTGAGGGTGTCAATGATGGCCTTCTTGACATCTGTCAGGTCGCTAGTCTTACCCATGATGGGGGTTTTGAGTAATGAACCAGGCAGGGAGTTTTTAAAAGCCTCAGGTATCTTTTGCATGTGTTTAGAGTTAATTAGTTGATTCAGAAGATTAGGGTAATAGGTCATTTAGAGAACCTTTTCTTGATATGCTAATTTATTGAGACAGGTTTTTTGGGTTATCAGGAGTTGTATGCCAAAATCATCAGTATTAAAACAATAAAAGACCTGACAAATTTCAGTTGGTGGATAATGAATCTATAGTATATGAAAGTTTAATTGTAATCATTACATTAGGGTAAATAATGAAATTTAACACTATATGCTAATTTTTTGAGAAGGACCTGTAGGGAGCCAGTGTGAGGCTCATGCAGTGTATATATAGGGAGCCAGTGTGGGGCTCATGTATATGGGGAGGCTGTGTGGGTCTCATGCTGTATATGGGGAGGCTGTGTGGGTCTCATGCTTTATATAGGGAGGCTGTGTGGGGCTCATGTAGTGTGTGTATATGGAGGCTGTGTGGGTCTCATGCTGTATATAGGGAGGCTGTGTGAGGCTTATGCAGTATATAGGGGGGCTGTGTGGGGCTCATGCAGTATATGGGGAGGCTGTGTGGGGCTCATGCTGTATATGGGGAGGCTGTGTGGGGCTCATGCAGTACATAGGGAGGCTGTGTGGAGCTCATGCAGTGTATAGGGAGCATGTGTGGGGCTCATGCTGTGTATAGGGAGCATGTGTGGGGCTCATGCTGTGTATAGGGAGCATGTGTGGGGCTCATGCAGTATATAGGGAGCATGTGTGGGGCTCATGCAGTATATAGGGAGCATGTGTGGGGCTCATGCAGTATATAGGGAGGCTTTGTGGGGGCTCATGCAGTATATAGGGAGGCTGTGGGGCTCATGCAGTATATAAGGAAGCTGTGTGGGGCTCATGCTGTATATGGGGAGGCTGTGTGGGGCTCATGCACTATATATAGGGAGGCTGTGTGGGGCTCATGCTGTATATGGAGAGGCTGTGTGGGGCTCATGCAGTATATAGGGAGGCTGTGTGGGGCTCATGCTGTGTATATATAGGGAGGCTGTGTGGGGCTCATGCAGTATATAGGGAGCATATGTGGGGCTCATGCAGTATATAGGGAGGTTGTGTGGGGCTCATGCAGTATATAGGGAGGCTGTGTGGGGCTCATGCAGTATATAGGGAAGCTGTGTGGGGCTCATGCAGTATATGGGGAGCATGTGTGGGGCTCATGCAGTATATAGGGAGCATGTGTGGGGGCTCATGCAGTATATAGGGAGGTTGTGTGGGGCTCATGCAGTATATAGGGAGGCTGTGTGGGGCTCATGCAGTATATAGGGAAGCTGTGTGGGGCTCATGCAGTGTATATAGTGAGGCTTTGTGGGGCTCATGCTGTATATGGGGAGGCTGTGTGGGGCTCATGCAGTATATAAGGGGAGGCTGTGTGGGGCTCATGCAGTATATAGGGAGGCGGTGTGGGTCTCATGCAGTGTATAAAGGGAGGCTGTGTGGGGGCTCATGCAGTATTTAGGGAGGCTGTGTGGGGCTCATGCAGTATTTAGGGAGGCTGTGTGGGGCTCATGCAGTATATAAGGGGATTCTGTGTGGGACTCATGCAGTATATAGGGAGGCTGTGTGGGGCTCATGTAGTGTGTATATGGAGGCTGTGTGGGTCTCATGCTGTATATAGGGAGGCTGTGTGAGGCTTATGCAGTATATAGGGAGGCTGTGTGGGGCTCATGCAGTATATAGTGAGGCTTTGTGGGGCTCATGCTGTATATGGGGAGGCTGTGTGGGGCTCATGCAGTATATAAGGGGAGGCTGTGTGGGGCTCATGCAGTATATAGGGAGGCGGTGTGGGTCTCATGCAGTGTATAAAGGGAGGCTGTGTGGGGGCTCATGCAGTATTTAGGGAGGCTGTGTGGGGCTCATGCAGTATTTAGGGAGGCTGTGTGGGGCTCATGCAGTATATATAGGGAGCCAGTGTAGGGCTCATGCATTGTATATATAGGGAGCCAGTGTGGGGCTCATGCAGTGTGTATATATAGGGAGCCAGTGTGGGGCTCATGTATATGGGGAGGCTGTGTGGGTCCCATGCTGTATATGGGGAGGCTGTGTGGGTCTCATGCTTTATATAGGGAGGCTGTGTGGGGCTCATGTAGTGTGTGTGTATATGGAGGCTGTGTGGGTCTCATGCTGTATATAGGGAGGCTGTGTGAGGCTTATGCAGTATATAGGGGGGCTGTGTGGGGCTCATGCAGTATATGGGGAGGCTGTGTGGGGCTCATGCTGTATATGGGGAGGCTGTGTGGGGCACATGCTTTATATAGGGAGGCTGTGTGGGGCTCATGTAGTGTGTGTATATGGAGGCTGTGTGGGTCTCATGCTTTATATAGGGAGGCTGTGTGGGGCTCATGTAGTGTGTGTATATGGAGGCTGTGTGGGTCTCATGCTGTATATAGGGAGGCTGTGTGAGGCTTATGCAGTATATAGGGAGGCTGTGTGGGGCTCATGCAGTATATGGGGAGGCTGTGTGGGGCTCATGCTGTATATGGGAAGGCTGTGTGGGGCTCATGCAGTACATAGGGAGGCTGTGTGGAGCTCATGCTGTGTATAGGGAGGCTGTGTGGGGCTCATGCTGTGTATAGGGAGCATGTGTGGGGCTCATGCTGTGTATAGGGAGCATGTGTGGGGCTCATGCAGTATATAGGGAGCATGTGTGGGGCTCATGCAGTATATAGGGAGCATGTGTGGGGCTCATGCAGTATATAGGGAGGTTGTGTGGGGCTCATGCAGTATATAGGGAGGCTGTGTGGGGCTCATGCAGTATATAGGGAAGCTGTGTGGGGCTCATGCAGTGTATATAGTGAGGCTTTGTGGGGCTCATGCTGTATATGGGGAGGCTGTGTGGGGCTCATGCAGTATATAAGGGGAGGCTGTGTGGGGCTCATGCAGTATATAGGGAGGCGGTGTGGGTCTCATGCAGTGTATAAAGGGAGGCTGTGTGGGGGCTCATGCAGTATTTAGGGAGGCTGTGTGGGGCTCATGCAGTATTTAGGGAGGCTGTGTGGGGCTCATGCAGTATATAAGGGGATTCTGTGTGGGACTCATGCAGTATATAGGGAGGCTGTGTGGGGCTCATGTAGTGTGTATATGGAGGCTGTGTGGGTCTCATGCTGTATATAGGGAGGCTGTGTGAGGCTTATGCAGTATATAGGGAGGCTGTGTGGGGCTCATGCAGTATATAGTGAGGCTTTGTGGGGCTCATGCTGTATATGGGGAGGCTGTGTGGGGCTCATGCAGTATATAAGGGGAGGCTGTGTGGGGCTCATGCAGTATATAGGGAGGCGGTGTGGGTCTCATGCAGTGTATAAAGGGAGGCTGTGTGGGGGCTCATGCAGTATTTAGGGAGGCTGTGTGGGGCTCATGCAGTATATAAGGGGATTCTGTGTGGGACTCATGCAGTATATAGGGAGGCTGTGTGGGGCTCCTGTAGTGTGTATATGGAGGCTGTGTGGGTCTCATGCTGTATATAGGGAGGCTGTGTGGGGCTCATGCAGTGTATAAGGGGATTCTGTGTGGGACTCATGCAGTATATAGGGAGGCTGTGTGGGGCTCATGTAGTGTGTATATGGAGGCTGTGTGAGGCTTATGCAGTATATAGGGAGGCTGTGTGGGGCTCATGCAGTATATAGGGAAGCTGTGTGGGGCTCATGCAGTGTATATAGTGAGGCTTTGTGGGGCTCATGCTGTATATGGGGAGGCTGTGTGGGGCTCATGCTGTATATATAGGGAGGCTGTGTGGGGCTCATGCAGTGTATAGGGAGGCTGTGGAGCTCATGCAGTGTATAGGGAGGCTGTGGAGCTCATGCAGTGTATAGGGAGCATGTGTGGGGCTCATGCAGTGTATAGGGAGCATGTGTGGGGCTCATGCAGTATATAGGGAGCATGTGTGGGGCTCATGCAGTATATAGGGAGGCTTTGTGGGGGCTCATGCAGTATATAGGGAGGTTGTGTGGGGCTCATGCTGTATATAGGGAGGCTGTGGGGCTCATGCAGTGTATAAAGGGAGGCTGTGTGGGGGCTCATGCAGTATTTAGGGAGGCTGTGTGGGGCTCATGCAGTTTATAAGGGGATGCTATGTGGAGATCACGCAGAATATATAGTGAGGCTGTGTGGGGCTCATGCAGTATATAAGGGGAGGCTGTGTGGGGCTCATGCAGTATATAGGGAGGCTGTGTGGGGCTCATGCAGTATATAAGGGGATTCTGTGTGGGACTCATGCAGTATATAGGGAGGCTGTGTGGGGCTCATGTAGTGTGTATATGGAGGCTGTGTGGGGCTCATGCAGTATTTAGGGAGGCTGTGTGGGGCTCATGCAGTTTATAAGGGGAGGCTATGTGGAGATCATGCAGAATATATAGCGAGGCTGTGTGGGGCTCATGCAGTATATAAGGGGATTCTGTGTGGGACTCATGCAGTATATAGGGAGGCTGTGTGGGGCTCATGTAGTGTGTATATGGAGGCTGTGTGGGTCTCATGCTGTATATAGTGAGGCTGTGTGGGGCTCATGCAGTATATAAGGGGAGGCTGTGTGGGGCTCATGCAGTATATAGGGAGGCTGTGTGGGGCTCATGCAGTATACAGTATATAGTAAGGCTGTGTGGGGCTCATGCAGTATATGGGGAGGCTGTGTGGGGCTCATGCAGTATATAAGGGGAGGCTGTGTGGGCTCATGCAGTATATAAGGGGAGGCTGTGTGGGGCTCATGCAGTATATAAGGGGAGGCTGTATGGGGCTCATGCAGTGTATATAGTAAGGCTTTGTGGGGCTCATGCTGTATATATAGTAAGGCTGTGTGGGGCTCATGCAGTATATTAAGGCTGTGTGGGGCTCATGCTGTATATAGGGAGGCTGTGTGGGGCTCATGCAGTGTATATAGGGAGGCTGTGTGGGGCTCATGCAGTATATATAGTAAGGCTGTGTGGGGCTCATGCAGTATATATAGTAAGGCTGTGTGGGGCTCATGCAGTATATATAGTAAGGCTGTGTGGGGCTCATGCAGTATATATAGTAAGGCTGTGTGGGGCTCATGCTGTATATAGGAAGGCTGTGTGGGGCTCATGCAGTATATAGGGGGAGGCTGTGTGGGGCTCATGCAGTATATAAGGGGAGGCTGTGTGGGGCTCATGCTGTATATAGGGAGGCTGTGTGGGGCTCATGCAGTATATATAGTAAGGCTGTGTGGGGCTCATGCAGTATATATAGTAAGGCTGTGTGGGGCTCATGCAGTATATAAGGGGAGGCTGTGTGGGGCTCATGATCTATATGGGGAGGCTGTGTGGGGCTCATGCAGTATATACGGAGGCTGTGTGGGGCTCATGCAGTATATATAGTAAGGCTGTGTGGGGCTCATGCAGTATATAGGAAGGCTGTGTGGGGCTCATGCTGTATATAGGGAAGCTGTGGGGCTCATGCAGTATATAGGGAGGCTGTGTGGGGCTCATGCAGTATATAGTGAGGCTGTGTGGGGCTCATGCAGTATATAGGGAGGCTGTGTGGGGCTCATGCAATATATATAGTGAGGCTGTGTGGGGCTCATGCAATATATATAGTGAGGCTGTGTGGGGCTCATGCTGTATATAGGGAGGCTGTGTGGGGCTCATGCAGTATATAAGGGGCTGTTGGGGGGCTCATTTGATATACAGAAGGTGCTGTGCTCTGGTTCAAACGATATAAAGGGGCATGTCAGCATTCCTAATTCTGCACAATATTAAGTGATGCAATTAATATTAATACAATTTTCGATAATATAATTATAATATATTATTGAGCAGAATTGATTTCGGCCTATAGGTTCGTCCCTCCACAATGGTCACAGTCTCTCATGTGGCCCCTCGGGAAAATTAATTGCCCACCTCTGTTCTAAATGATATGCAGTAGGTGATCCCAATTTAATTAATTTTTAGGTGGTGCGCACTTATACTTAATTACAGGAGTGTGTAAATGGGTATAAGCGGGCCTGCGGCTGTGCCCCCGAGTGTGTACGGCGTATAAGACAGCCGCATGCAGCCCCCCCCCCCGTAGAGTAAGGCAGCTCCAGTAGAATATAATGCAGCCCCACAGTCCTACAGTATTATGGCCACCAAAATCCATAATCCTCCCCTCTTCTCCTTGTTTTCCCCTCTGCTCCAGTCTCGGCTCTGGTCTCAGCAGCTGCACTGCTCGGCACACAGCAGGTACGTGATGAAGTGATATAATCGCGCACTCATTGTGTCAGTGGCAGAGGGGAATGATGGGTGAATGAGTGTCATCTGAAGCTTTCTCCTCCATTATTGCTTTCCCCTGTATTGGCATCTGACTCACGGGCCCTATTGTGGCTGCGTGGTTTGCTGCTATTAGCAGCAGGCCACTGGCTGGGGTTCTGGGTGGTTGCCTTGTCTGCCTGCCTGTGTACTGCTATCCACAACTATACCACTTCTGTACCACACCAGTGTGTACTTTGTCCCGCGACTGTACCACGTCCATGTGTTCTGCTGTCCACGAATATACCGTGTCTGTACCGCACCCGTGTGTACTGCTGACTGTGACTGTTAGGCCCCTTTCACACATCAGTTTTTTGTCGTCAGTCACAATCCATTGGATTGACGGATCCCTCGCAGATTGTGAAAAACTGATGCAACGGATCCATTTTTTTGGACAGATCTGACTAGCGGATCTGGCTAATTAGATCGGAGCATGCTCAGTTTAAAAAAAAAAAAAAAACGGAATCCATCGCCGGTTTTCGTCATTAGACGGATCTGGCGCCATAGGCTTCCATTCTAGCAAACGCCGGAAGGCTGTCTGTTTTTTCGACGTACACAAAAAATGTTACTTTATCCGTTGTCTCCGGCCGCCGGACAATTTTTGATGGATCCAGTGAACGACGGATGATACGTGAGGCCATCTGTCACAATCCATCTCTAATACAAGTCTGAGAAAAAAGTGGAATCAGTGGCATCACTCACCGGACCAGTTTTTTTTTCCAAATTCGACGGATTGCGACTGGCAAAAAAACTATGTGTGAAAGGGGCCTTAAGCGTCTGTACCGCACCACTTCTGTACTGTACCCGTGTCTACTCCCGCCTGCGACTATACTGCTTCTGCACTGCACCCGTGTACCACTGCCAGCGACTGCGCCGTGTCAGTGTGTGTACCGCACTAGTGTGTACCACTGCCTGCGGCTGTACCGCACTAGTGTGTATTGCTGCCTGCCACTGTACCGCACTAGTGTATACTGCTACCTGCGACTGTACCTCGCTAGTGTATACTGCTACCTGCAACTGTACCGCGCTAGTGTATACTACCTGCGACTGTACCGCGCTAATGTATACTGCTACCTGCGACTGTACCGCGCTAGTGTATACTACCTGCGGCTGTACCGCACTAGTGTATACTGCTACCTGCGACTGTACCTCGCTAGTGCATACTGCTACCTGTTACTGTACGACACTAGTGTGTACTGCTGCCTGTGACTGTACTGCACCAGTGTGTATTGCTCCCTGCAACTGTACCACACCAGTGTGTATTGCTGCCTGCAACTGTACCGCACTACTGCGCTGCTGCCCGCGGCTGTACTGTGCCCGTGGCGCTGCTGCCCCTTGGCTGTACTGTGCCCATGTGTGCTGCTGCCCTCGGCTTTACCGCGCCCGTGTGTGCTGCTGCCCTCGGCTTTACCGCGCCCGTGTGGGCTGCTGCCCTCGGCTGTACCGCGCCCGTGTGAGCTTTTGTACTGCGCCTGTGTGCACTGCTGTGGTAATGCAGCTCACTCGGCTGGACCCAGAGGTAAATCTGGAACTCTCTCTTTAAGAAAAGGCTTGGTTTATTATAGCAGCATAATCCAAGCTGGGAAAGTGAAGATAGCCTTCTGGGCAATAGAAAAAGAAAACAGTCCTTTTCCTAGCAGGATCAGCCCACTCGGACATCAATGTCCATGGTTCAGATTGGCACACACTTTCCTGGAGTCCTATCTCTCCAGGAACCACTGAAGGCTTTGGCTGTCAGCCATTTAAGCCCAGACCTCGTAATCCCTCCATCATGTGACTGATCAAAATGATCCTGACATCACACAGGTCCTGTAAGGACCGCAGGGAAGATACTTGGACCGCCTCACACCCGCTCTATGGAGGTCCACTAAAACCAACCCATTATATAACTTGATATAAACCGTCCCAACACGCAGTGTGCTGGAGGAAACTATTCTGGTTTCACATTACTGGCGCCATCCTGCGCAGTGACAAGTATCTCTTCTCCAACACTTCACCCATGACTGTCACACTACATATATTCGGGCTCAGTGGTAAGGCGCCGTGTGGTGGCATTTCCTTTTTTTGGATGTATTGACACTTTTCTTTCATGTGGAGAGCATTCGGTGCCCTTTGACTATTGGCTTACATGGACAAGTTCAGTTTTCCTGGATTTCTTGTGATGTTCTACACATAGGAGTTGTAAATTGCCTGCCTGCAGGGAGGTAGGAAGTACGGCTCCATTCACTGCCGTCAAGCAGGAGTGTTGAATTAGTCAGTGTCCCCTGACTCCCTTCCGCTGTGTAAACAGTGCACAAAATGTGACCTGACCAGTGCGACCTGCTCTGTCACTTCCTGCATCTCTGCTTCTGTTCTGCTCTCCTGGGGCATGACGTGGTGTACCTATCCTCAGGAGCTCTCCCTAGGGTTGGTGACTATTCCTTGCTCCTAGCTAGCGATGTCCCTGAGCTTTTCCTATGGTTGGTGACGACTTCTAGCTAGCGAAGTCCCTATTCCCAGGTGCTCTCCCTAGTGTTGTTGACAACCCCTCGCTCCTAGCTAGCGAGCTTCCCTGTGACCAGGAGTTCTCCCTAGTGTTGAAGACTCCTAGCTAGCATCCCTGTGACCAAGAGCTCTCCCTAGTGTTGGTAACGACTTCTATCCAGTGAGTGTCCCTGTTCCCAGGAGCTCTCCCTAGTGTTGAAGACTCCTAGCTAGCTAGCATCCCTGTGACCAGGAGCTCTCCCTAGTGTTGGTAACGACTTCTATCCAGTGAGTGTCCCTGTTCCCAGGAGCTCTCCCTAGTGTTGAAGACTCCTAGCTAGCTAGTATCCCTGTGACCAGGAGCTCTCCTTAGTGTTGGTAACGACTTTTATCCAGTGAGTTTCCCTGTTCCCAGGAGTTCTCCCTAGTGTTGAAGACTCTTAGCTAGCTAGTATCCCTGTGACCTGGAGCTCTTCCTAGTGTTGGTAACGACTTCTATCCAGTAAGTGTCCCTGTTCCCAAGAGCTCTCCCTCGTGTTGAAGACTCCTAGCTAGTGAGCATCCCTGTGACCTGGAGCTCTCCCTAGTGTTGGTAACTACTTCTATCCAGTGAGTGTCCCTGTTCCCAGGAGCTCTCCCTAGTGTTGAAGACTCCTAGCTAGCTAGTATCCCTGTGACCAGGAGCTCTCCTTGTTGCTGCTAGCTAGTTGTCATGCTTGTCCTGGGTGTTAGGGACTGATTCTTTGCCCCTAGCTAGCTGTTGTCCAGGCCTCAGGATTTAACACTTGAGGGGTGGAACCTGTCGCTCCTAGCTAGCTTTCAACCCTGTCACCAGGAACTGACCCTAGGGAGGTGGGTGTTGAAAACATAATACTCCTAATAACTGGGGAGCGTCCCTCTTCCCAGGAGCTCTCTAGGGTTGGTGACAACTCCTTGCTTTTAGCTAGCGAGCGTCCCTGTGACCAGGAGTTCTCCTTGTTGCTGCTAGCTAGTTGTCATTTTTATCCTATGGCGCTTGTCCTGGGTGTGAGGGGCTGATTCTTTGCTTCTAGCTAGCTGTTGTCCCTGTCCCCAGGATTTAATGCTTGAGGGGTTGTACCCGTCGCTTCTAGCTAGCTTTTGTCCTTGTCACCAAGATCTGACCCTGGGGAGGTGGGTGTTGAAGATCTGTTGCTCCTAGCTAGAAAGCATCCCACTCCCCAATAACTCACTCTTGGGAGTGACTTGTCACTCAAAGCTATCAAATTGCCCTGTGCCCCGGAGCACCGGCGTGGAGGGTGGGAGGTCACCCGTCACTCCTAGGTAGCTGAGTGTTCCCAGCCCCCACTTTTGACCTGTCACTTTTAGCTAGTGAGCATCGCTGTGCCCAGGAACTCTCCCTGAAGGAAAAGGGGGGGGGGGGGTGTGAGCCCATCCCTCTTACCTAGCTGTTGTACCTGTCTCCAGGAGCTCGCTATGGGGATGGATGACAGTCCGTCGCTCCTAGCTAATTAGTGTAATGTGTATAAAGCAGGATATAATCCACCAAAAAAACAAATATATTGTAAATAGCAAGTGGAATAAAACTTAACCCAAACCAGCAGTGATATGGTTAGATCTCACCCATTTTGTTCAGCGTATAAATCCCATGTCTCTTGTTCAGGGAAACAGGGTGAGTGGCCTCTATTGTAGGGTGGCGTTTCATCCTTCTCCGGACTCATCAGGGGAGTGCTAAGATACCTATATGGCTGCGGGATTTAGGATTTATATGCTGAACAAAATGGGTGAGATCTAACCATATCATTGCTGTTTTGGTTTGGATAAGGCTTAACCAACCATTACTAAAGCATCAGATATGTTATGCAAAGCAAGAACCAGTTTATAATCTTATGCCAAAAGATCTTATGCGGTATTCTTATATCAACAATGAAGGGGTGAAATCCCAGATTGTACATATATGATTTTTTGGGGGGGGCGATTTAATTCATTGGGTTCATCTTTGCGTGTGCCTCTATTTATATGCTGCAACTAGATGCTGACAAAAAAACAGCCGTATGATGGCTCTCTTTGGCTGAAGTACACATGTAAGATATGCATATGGTGCACTTGTGAATATGTATAAAATGGGCAGTCATTTTGACATCTAAAAACAATAACCACATTTGTGAAATACCTGGTTTTTGTATCCCAGGATTGTTTGGTTGAATTATTATTTATTTATATAGCACCATTAATTCCATGGCGCTGTACATGAGAAAGGGGTTACATACAGGGTTATAGATATCATTTACAGTAAACAGGTTTACAGTGACACACTGGTACAGAGGGGAGAGGACCCTGTCCTTGCGGACTTACATTCTATGGGATAGTGGGGAAGAGACAGAAGGTAGGGGTGAGGCGGCGGCGGCTCTGGCGGTGGTGAGGCGGCGGCTCGGTTATTGTAGGCTGTAGGCTTTCCTGAAGAGATGGGTTTTCAGGTTCCGTCTGAAGGATCCGAGGGTGGTGGATAAAACAATAACCCCTATAGTATTTGTCTGGCTATAGGGATAAGATTGTTGTTGTATAAATATTAACCATAGTGCACTTTAATACAAATGTGTAATGCCAATTTTGAGAGACAATTGTCATTTTGGTCTTATTAGATGGACATGTTTTGATCAGCTTTTACAGTTTCCCTTTGTGTCTTGTTAGTTGGCTTGTGGTATAAGGCTGTGTGCACACGTAGCAGATTTTTTGCGGTTTTTCGCTATAAAAACGCTATAAAACCGCGAAAAAAACGCTAACATTAAGCATCCTATGTAACAGAATGCAATCCGCATTTTTTGTGCACATTCTGCATTTTTTTCCTGAGCGGAATCGCAATCCAGAAAAAAACGCAGCATGTTCATTAAAATTGCGGAATCGCGGCGATTCTGCACCCATAGGAGTGCATTGATCTGCTTACTTCCCGCACGGGGCTATGCCCACCATGCGGGAAGTAAGCAGATCATGTGCGGTTGGTACCCAGGGTGGAGGAGAGGAGACTCTCCTCCACGGACTGGGCACCATATAAGTGGTAAAAAAAAAAAAAGAATTAAAATAAAAAATAGCGATATACTCACCCTCTGGCGGCCCGACCTCATCGGCTTCTGTGGTGTGTGTGAAGGACCTGCGATGACGTCACGGTTACATGACCGCGGGTCACGTGACCGCTACGTCAATGGAAGGTCCTGAACACACAGCATTAGGAACGGAAGCCGCTGAGGTGAGTATAACCTTTTTTTTTTTAATTATTTTTAACATTCTACCTTTTACTATAGATGCTGCATAGGCTGCATCTATAGTAAAAAGTTGGTCACACTTGTCAAACACTATGTTTGACAAGTGTGACCAACCTGTCAGTCAGTTTTCCAAGCGATGCTACAGATCGCTTGGGAAACGCTAGCAGTCTGCAAGCTAATTATGCTTGCAAAACGCTAGTTTTCTGCGGGTATATGCATGCAAATTCTGCATGCGATATACCTGCGGCAGGAGGCGCAGAATTGCCGCGGAAATTTCCGCGGCAATTCTGCTACGTGTGCACATAGCCTAAGCCCCCCCTTTGTTCACTGAGGTGTTGGTTGGTTTTATTGCAGTTTTAAATAGTAACAGTAAAAGTTAAGTTTTATTCCGCTTGCTATTTACAACATAGCTAATGAGTGTCCCAGTCCCCAATAAATCGCCCTGTGGAGAGACCCTATTGCTCACAGCTACTTACTGGGGTGGAGAGGTGATCAGTTGATCCTAGCTAGCTGCTGTCCCTGTCCTTGGGAGCTTGCTCGGTGCAGGGGTGGGGGGGGGGGGGCAGTTAGGGGTGACCTGTTGCTTTTAGCTGTCATCCCTATCCTCAGGAGCTCTCCTTAGAGAGAGGTGACTGCCAATTGATCCTACCTGGAGTTTCCCAGTCCCCAAATCTCACCCTGCGGGGTGAGCCATCATTTCTAGCTAGCTGTCGTCCCTTCCTTCTGGAGCACACCCTGGTGGGAGACCTGTCACTCCTAGCTAGCTATTGTTCCTGCCCCAGGAGCTTGCCCTAGGGGGTGATTTGTCACTCACAGCCATTAAGCGGCATTGTGCCTGGAGCCAGCCCTGAGGAAGGGTGATCTTTCTCTCCTGGCAAGCTTTCATCTTAGACCTCCGGAGCTCATTCTGAGGGTGTGATCTTTCGCTCCTGACTAGCTTTTGTCTCTGCCCTCAGGAGCTCTCTAGGGCTGTGATCCATCGGTCCTGGTTAGCTTTTGTCCCTGCCCCCATGAGTATGCCCCGAGAGTGATGCCCCGGGAAACGGATTGATCTGTCTCTCCGGGCTAGCTTTCATCCCGGCCCTCAGGAGCTCACTCTGGGGGTGTGATCTGTCACTCCTGGCTAGCTTTTGTACCTGCCCAAAAGAGTATGCCCCGGGGAAGGTGTGATCAGTCGCTCTTGGCTAGTTTTTGTCCCTGCACTCAGGAGCTCAGTCTTGGGGTGTGATCCGTCGCTCCTGTCGAACTATTGTCCCTGCCCCCAGGGGAATGCCCCGGGGGTGCGATTGGTTTCTCCTGGCTAACTTTCATCCCTGCCCTCGGGAACTCACTCTGGGGGTGTGATCCTTCGCTTCTGGCTAGCTTTTGTCCCTGCCCTCGAGCTCATTCTGGGGGTGTGATCCGTCGCTTCTGTCTAGCTTTTTGTCCCTGCCCCCAGGAGCATGCCCTGGGGGGGGGGGCTGATGATCTGTCTCCAGGCTATCTTTTGTCCCTGCCCTCAGGAGCTCACTCTGGGCAGTGTGACCCGTCGCTCCTGGCTAGCTTTTGTCCCTGTCTCTAGGAGCATGCCGCAGAGTGGTTTTGATCTGTGTCTCCTGGTTCACTTTTGTACCTGTCCTCAGGAGCATGCCCCAGGGGGGGATGATCTGTTGCTTCTTGCAAGCTTTCTTCCCTGCCTTCAGGAGCTCACTCTGGGGGGTGTGACCCATCGCTCCTGGATAGCTTTCGTCCCTGCCCCCAGGAGCATGCCCCGCGGGGGGGGGCGATCTGTTTCTCCTGGATAGCTTTTGCCCCTACCCTCAGGAGCTCGCTCTGGGGCTGTGATCCGTCGCTCCTGGCTAGCTTTTGTCCCTGGCTCCAGGAGCATGTGAGGGGGGGTGTGATCTTGTCACTCCTGGCTAGCTTTCATCCCTGTCCTCAGGAGCATGCCCGGAGGAGGGTGATCTGTGTCTCCTGGCTCGCATTTGTCCCTGTCCTCAGAAGCATGCCTCAGGGGGATGATCTATTGCTTCTGGATAGCTTTTGTCCCTGGCCTCAGGAGCTCACTCTGGGGTTGATCTGTCGCTCTCGGCTAACTTTTGTCCCTGGCCACAGGAGCATGCCTTGGTTGGGAGATCTGTCGCCCCTGGATAGTTTTCGTCCCTGCCCCCAGGAGCATGCCCCGGGGGGTGATATGTTTCTCCTGTATAGCTGTCGCCCCTACCCTCAGGAAGCTGACTCTTGGGCTGTGATTCGTTGCTCCTGGCTCCCATTTGTCCCTATCCTCAGAAGCATGCCCCAGGGGGATGATCTGTTGCTTCTGGCTAGCTGTCGTCCCTGCCCTCAGGAGCTCACTCTGGGGGGTTGATCTTTCACTCTCGGCTAAGGGTACTGTCACACAGTGCAATTTTGATCGCTACAACGGCACGATTCGTGACGTTCTAGCGATATCGTTACGATATCGTTGTGTCTGACACGCTCCTGCGATCCGGATCCCCGCTGAGAATCGTACGTCGTAGCAGATCGTTTGAAACTTTCTTTCGTCGTCTAGTGTCCCGCTGTGGCGGCATGATTGCATCGTGTGACACAGGTTGTATACGATGTGCGCACAGTAACCAACGGCTTCTACAACGCAAATACGTCATGAAATTATCGCTCCAGCGCAGTGTATTGCAACGTGTGACCGCAATATACGACGCTGGAGCGATAAATATACGACGCTGCAACGTCACGAATCGTGCCGTCGTAGCGATCAAAATTGCACTGTGTGACAGTACCTTAAGTTTCATCCTTTGCCACAGGAGCATGCCTTGGTTGGGTGATCCGTCGCTCCTGGATAGCTTTCGTCCCTGCCTCCAGGAGCATGCCCCCCTTTGGTGGCGATCTGTTTCTCCAGGATAGCTTTCGCCCCTGCCCTCAGGAGCTCACCCTGGGGCTGTGATCCGTCACTCGTGGCTAGCCTTTGTCCCTGCCTCAAGGAGCATGCCCAGGGGGTGATTTTGTCACTCCTGGCTAGCCTTCATCCCTATCCTTAGGAGCATGCCCGGAGGGGGGGGGGGGGGTGATCTGTGTCTCCTGGCTCGCTTTTGTCCCTGTCCTCAGAAGCATGCCCCAGGGGGATGATCTGTTGCTTCTGGCTAGCTGTCCTCAGGAGCTCACTCTGGGGGGGTGATCTGTCACTCCTGGCTAGGTTTCGTCCTTGCTGTTTTTAGTGGACCTGCTGTTAAGCTCATGGCTTCTTCTTTCCTCAGGTGCTGCAGTGCAGGGCGATGATGAGAAGCGAGTGAAGGAAGGAGACAGTAAGTACCCCATTGTGCGTGCTGAGCTGCCCACCACCTGTGCATTGTCCCCGTGCTGATTGTGTGCTTTCTCTGCAGATGTGGAGTTCGCCTGTAATTATCCCTCTTCTTATAAGGATCCACGCATTGAGTGGAAGTTTATTTCCGGGCAAGACATCTCCTTCATCTACTACAATGGCGCGCTGACCGGTGCGTGCTCATACAATGTTCACATGGGACATTCTCTGGGGGAAAGATTGTTATAGTAATACTGTCAGTTTCCCAGGTCCTGTGCAAGTAATCGCTGCTTCCTCTAGTCTCCTATGCAGGTCGCTGTTTGTTTTACCTACAAGGACTGACGCTTAAGAGCGTGACCCGGAAAGATGCGGGGAACTATGTGTGTGAGGTGACAGACAGCTCCTCAGGAAAACCCGAAGTCAAGGAGCTCTCAACAACGCTGGTGGTCCTGGGTAAGGGGGATTATGGGACCTGACTGACCCTCTTCTTTCCGCGGCACTGCATCTAACATCTTTTCTTTTTAGTTCCCCCATCTGTGCCCATCGCTCAAGTACCCACATCTGTGACCATTGGCAGCTCCACTACCCTGTACTGCGTGGAGAACGATGCCGCACCTCGCCCCACATTCACCTGGTACAAGAACAAGATCAAAATGCCTCAAGACCCCAAGAGCAGTCCCGCTTTCCAGAACTCCACCTACATCATGGACCCCGTAACTGGACAGCTGGTAACAATCCTCCACTGAATGAGCCATTGGCGGAGTCCCATAGTGATCACTAGATCTCCCATGTTCTCCTAGATTTGTGATGATCCCCAAAGTCGTGCTGGATCCCCCCTCTCCATATTAGATCTCTCTTGTGCTGCTCCTATATCTAATGATCCCCACAATCGTGCTTGATTCCCTATCTCCATATAAGATCTCACCTATACTGCTCCTAGATCTGTGATCCCCACAGCCGTGCTTTATCCACCATCTCTGTACAAGATCTCTTCTGTACTGCCCCTAGATCTGTGATGATCCCCCACAACCATTCTGAATCCCCCATCTCCATACTAGATCTTCTTGTGCTGCTCATAAGTCGCTAAAATGATTCCTCCTCTCTGCAGCAGATCTCTTCTCTTGTTTAGGTGAGCATTACTGATCGGGTATTACAATTTTTCTTATTTATCAGACTTTTAACCCAGTGACGAAGGCGGACTCTGGTGAATATTCCTGTGAGGCCACCAATGATCAGGGCCGGCAGTCATCTGCAACAGTCACCATGGAGGCTTGTGAGTAAGCTGGGGGTCCGCTGCCTGGTGGTGCGGTTGGGAGATAGGCCAGCTGCCCGGCTCGGTGGTGCGGTCGGGAGGGAGGCCAGCTGCCCGGCTCGGTGGTGCGGTCGGGAGGGAGGCCAGCTGCCCGGCTCGGTGGTGCGGTCGGGAGGGAGGCCAGCTGCCCGGCTCGGTGGTGCGGTCGGGAGGGAGGCCAGCTGCCTGGCTCGGTGGTGCGGTCGGGAGGGAGGCCAGCTGCCCGGCTCGGTGGTGCGGTCGGGAGGGAGGCCAGCTGCCCGGCTCGGTGGTGCGGTCGGGAGGGAGGCCAGCTGCCCGGCTCGGTGGTGCGGTCGGGAGGGAGGCCAGCTGCCCGGCTCGGTGGTGCGGTCGGGAGGAAGGCCAGCTGCCCGGCTCGGTGGTGGGATTGTGGGAGGCTGGTGGTAGGGTCAAGGGGAGGTCCGCTGCTTCCTTTACTTCAGTGACTGGCTGAGTGATCCTCTTACAGATGAGAAGAACGTGGGTGGCATCGTGGCCGCAGTCATCATCGTCCTTCTTATCCTGGCTCTGATCGGATTCGGAGTGTGGTTTGCGTACAGCCGCGGATACATTGGCAGTGAGTTCCTTTCTGGCTTCTGGTGGGGGTTATTTGCCATCAGGGGGTACACGGTCTAATTTCTGTTATCTATTTCTATTTCAGAGAAAACCAAGTAAGTGAAGGGATGTCCCCATGACTGCACCACCCCTGGACTGGCCTGGACACAATGTCTGTTGTCATTGTGTCTGATAATTTTCTTTTTCCCTTTTATTTTTTGCAGCAAAAAAGTGATCTATAGCCAACCATCTGAGACGCGCAGTGATGTGAGTATGAGGGGCCATGTGAGGGGACTTCAGGCCACGTCATGTGGAATATCAGGCGGTTATGACGTGATGGCCAAGCTGCGTATTATATGAGGCCGTCGTGTGGTGAAAGAGATGGATGTGCTCTGTGTTTGCTGTGTCCTGCCTCTGTGTGTGGCTCCAGCTCCGTAATCGGAGTCACAGCCTCACTCCTGTGTGTGTCTAGCTCAGTCCTCGGGATCACAGCCTCTGTCTTCTATGTCTCTAGCTCCGTCCTTAGGGTCACAGCCTCCTGTATGTGTCTCTAGCTCAGTCCTCGGAGTCACAGCCTCCAAGCCTCCATATTGTGTGTCTCTAGCTCGGTCCTCAGGGTCGCAGCCTCCCTCCTGTTTGTGTCTAGCTCAATCTTCGGGGTCACAACCTCCCTCCTGTGTGTCTCTAGCTCAGTCCTCGGAGTCACAGCCTCCCCTCTCCTCTGTGTGTTTCTAGCTCAGTCTTCAGGGTCACAGCCTTCCTCCTGCGTTTCCAGCCCAGTCCTCGGGGTCACAGCCTCCACCTTGTGTTACAATCTAAACCTTTTTTTTTCTGTCTTTGTAGAAGAACTTCCAGCAGACGTCATCGTTTGTGGTGTGACCGCCCCCTGCCTGCGGCTGCCTGAACAGTCCTGTTATTTATCGTCCCCTCTGTCAGGTGTGCGGTGCCCGGCGTGTAGTGGTGGCGCCTCCTGCTGACGTTTGCACTACTCTGCTGTGCGCCTCCAGCGACTCCTCTGCTTTCCTCCTGTGTCTCATCCTCTTGAAATGAACTTGTACTAAAACTTTGGAGCAGCCACTAGAGGGCCCTGGACATGGCTTGGAGGGTGTTTTTTTTTTTTTTTTTTTTTTTTAATTTTCTTGTTCCTTGTTATGGCTGGTAGTGGTTTGTCATAGGGGTCCCTCTGTCGGCAAGAGGGGGGGTTGGGAGGATGTCTGCCTAGGTGTGGGAGGTGGTCAGGTCTGGGCGTTTTACATTTTCTTCCTTCCAAGATGTTTTTATTTTGCGTTTTTGTATCGGTTTTTAATTGATTTCTAGGAATGAGTTAAATAAAGCCAGAACCTGACTGTCAGCTATGTCATATGGCTCTGTTGGGGAAGGTGGGGGAAAGGCTATGTGCACACGTCAGGATTTCTTGCAGAAATTTCCTGACAAAAACCAGACATTTCTGCCAGAAATCCGCATGCGTTTTTTGTGCGTTTTTTCCAATGCATAGAATAGCGGGAAAAACGCAAAAAATCTGCAATATTAATGAACATGCTGCTTTTTTTACCGTGATGCATTTTTTTCGTGGAAAAAAACGCATCATGTGGACAAAAATTGAAGAATGCATTCTAAATGATGGGATGCATATGTATGCGTTTTTTATAGCGTTTTTATCGCATAAAAAACCTGAACGTGTGCACATACCCTAAGAGTGCTGCTTTTTGGGTTAGCTGGTCCGACCTCTGAGGAGGATGCTCAACTGAGCAGCGATCTGCATAGGTGGCTTCAGAGCATGTGTGTGATAACAGGGAGCAATAGCCTGCAGCGTGGTAGTGTAGTACTGCTATGCCTTGTTGTGTGGAGCTAACAATCCTGGAGAGCTAGTGTCTGGCGCTGGCAGTGACCTCCGATTATAAAATCGACTCTGACCCAGTGGGATTTCTGCATTAATAGGTTTAATTTCCTAATTGTAGTTGTGTCCCTTTAATCAGCTGTGACACGTACATTCATGAATAAAGTGCAGGTTAGTACACACAGGAAGGTTCCTCTAACTCCTCCGTCTGTAGCAGCTCTAGTTTTCTCATGTCCACAGTGTATCTTTGGATCTCCACATGTTCTCCGTCTGTTTGCAAGTCTCTGGATTTCGACATGTCCTTTGCCCGTCTTCACGTCTCTGGATCTTCACATGTACTCTGTCTGCAAGTCTATGGATTTCCACGTGTCCTTCGTCTGTACATCTCTGGATCTCCATGTGTCCACCGTTTGCCTGCAAGTCTATGGATCTCCACATGTCCTACATCTGTCTGCAAGTCTATGGATCTCTACATGTCCTCCATCTGTCTGCAAGTCTATGGATCTCTACATGTCCTCCATCTGTCTGCAAGTCTATGGATCTCTACATGTCCTCCATCTGTCTGCAAGTCTATGGATCTCCACTTGTCCTCCATCTGTCTGCAAGTCTATGGATCTCCACTTGTCCTCCATCTGTCTGCAAGTCTATGGATCTCCACATGTCCTCCATCTGTCTGCAAGTCTATGGATCTCCACATGTCCTCCATCTGTCAACAAGTCTATGGATCTCCACATGTCCTCAGTCTGTCTGCATGTCTCTGAACCTCCACTTGTCCTCTTGTCTGTCTACAAGTCTCTGGAACTTCACGTGTCCTCCATCTATCGGCATGTCTCTGGATCTCCATGTGTCCGTCGTCCATTAGCAAATCTCTGAATCTCCTTGTGTTCTCTGTACATCTTCAAGTCTATGGATCCTATTCTGTCCTCCATCTATCTCTGCTTTCTGGATCTCCATGTGCCCTCTGTATATCTACTAGTCTCTGGGTCCTTTCGTGACCACTGTCCGTCTGCAAGTCTATGGATCCTTCTGTGTCTTGTTTGTCTACAAGCCAATATATATGATGTCCCCCACCTGTATTCTCTCATGTACTCTCTCTATATATCTCCTGTCTGCCGCAGGTTTCCTTGTGTCCTCTGTCTGTAAATCTTCTCATCTCTTGTCGTTTGTGTACATTCCCTCTTATCCACCCCCCTTCCCCGCCGCCAGGTTGTTTGTAGCTCCTCTGGCTAGACTGTGGCTCTGGACATCCTCTCATGGTCTTGCACTAGAATATGATTGAGGTGGTGTGAAGTGGCAGAATGTACATGCCTGCCCTCTCTTGCCTCGATAAGAGCAGGGTGTGATTGAGAGACAATGACTTACTGAAGATGGATACACAGTGGAGAGCACCCCACTCATAATGTGGGACCTGCTGCTAACACTACAGTTTCTTCAGCTCCTGGACTACAGGACGAGTTTTTGTCATTGTCTGGTACCTGCAGAAACATTCACCTGGTGGATTTTCTATCTGTTCCTAGAAGGTATTAAGAAATAAGGCAGTGCATAGCAACCAAGTCTCTACTACAGAATGAAAGAGTGCCCCTCTGAGCTTCTAGGCATCAGACATTGCTGATGCGGACACTTAGTGGACTCCCGTCTTTTTCAGATTTATCCCTGAATGATTCTTCCAATTTCAGTTTCTCAGGGTCTCCAAAACGGACAGTTTCATGGAAGCAACAGGGAGGAGATACTTTAAGGACCTGATCAAACAAACTGAAGTCAGCCACATATTTTCCACTGGAAGACAGTGAAATGATAGGGCTGAATTCGTAACCCCAGAGGATCTCCTCAGGAAGGTAAGATGTGCGCACCTGGCATGTAGCACTTGTAGGTTCCACTGTCCCACTGAGAATGACAACCAGCTCGAAGTCTCCTTCTCCAGAGCGAATGGCTACATCTCTCAGTGGACTTGACTCGTCCACCACGTGATAGAAGGTTAGTGGTAGAATTAAGAAGGGACTGTCTGATGAGGTGTCCACTTGAAATTCCACATTGATCTGGTTGAGGTGAACGTTCTCACCCTCCTTGGTGACCTGCGTCTGGAGAAGCTTTCCAGTCACTTGGCATCCGATCAGTAGACTTCTACGCATATTGGCCACTCGAATCATCAGACATAGCTTGCCTTCATGTTGAGCCACTACAGCATTTTGACTGAATTTGATGGTTTCTGCCCTTTTCTTTGGACGAGCAATTTTTGCCAAGAAGGTTCCAGTAATGAAAATTTCTAGGATTGTAGTGAGAACCAGTTGAGTGATGAGCAGCACAATGGCCAAGGGGCACTCTTCACTGATGTAACGAAAGCCATAACCAATGGTTGTCTGTGACTCCAGGGAGAAGAGAAAAGCTCCTGTCAGTGTGTGCACCTGCATGACACAAGGCGTGTGGTTTGCTGGTGCATTAAATTCCAGCAGATCACCATGGACTAAAGCCACCAAGTACCAGATGACTCCAAAAATGAACCAGGTTCCTGCAAATGTTGCGGAGAATAAAAGCAACTTGTATCTCCACTGCATGTCAATGAACGTAGTCCACAGATCCTTGAGGTAGAGGAAGCTCTTGTCAGAGATGTGATCTATGCGCACATTGCTTCGTCCGTCCTTGGTCATCACACGTCTCCTTCTCAAGCTTGAGCCAATTAGGGGCCGACTGTCTGTCTGTGTGGTCTGGCTGTAATAGACTTTCACTGGAGAAGTCATCTATGAATGGCAGAAAACAAACAACCATTAGCAGGAATTATGGTGACCTCTGGAGATGGCATAGAAAGCTTAGTGGAGACTGGACAGTGTTAGTTATGGGGTCTGAATTCTGGCTATACAGCTAAAGCTAGGAACAATATAGGGGAGATCAGATGCTGGAGCTTCATGTCTGTAAAGGTACCTTCACACGAAACGACATCGCTAGCGATCCGTGACGTTGCAGCGTCCTGGCTAGCGATATCGTTTCGTTTGACACGCAGCAGCGATCAGGATCCTGCTGTGATGTCGCTGAATAAAGTCCAGAACTTTATTTGGTCGTCCGATCGCTGTGTATCGTTGTGTTTGAAAGCAAAAGCAACGATACCAGCGATGTTTTACACTGGTAACCAGGGTAAACATCGGGTTACCAAGCGCAGGGCCGCGCTTAGTAACCTGATGTTTACCCTGGTTACCAGCGTAAAAGTAAAAAAAACAAACAGTACATGCTCACCTTCGCGTCCCCCGCCGTCTGCTTCCTGACACTTACTGAGCGCCGGCCCTAAAGTGAAAGTGAAAGCACAGCGGTGACGTCACCGCTGTGCTGTTAGGGCCGGAGCTCAGTCAGTGTCAGGAAGCAGACGCGCAGGTGAGCATGTACTGTTTTTTTTTTTTACTTTTACGCTGGTAACCAGGGTAAACATCGGGTTACTAAGCGCGGCCCTGCGCTTAGCAACCCGATGTTTACCCTGGTTACCCGGGGACCTCGGCATCGTTGGTCGCTGGAGAGCGGTCTGTGTGACAGCTCTCCAGCGATCAAACAGCGACGCTGCAGCGATCGGCATCGTTGTCGCTATCGCTGCAGCGTCGCTTCGTGTGAAGGTACCTTAATGCTATTTAGGGACACAGTTTGCCCTGTTTTGGATTGGGCTACCTTCCGTCATGCACTGAAGTCATGGTTTTGCTGCTTTCATACCCCTTCCTCACATGGAGGAGCTACCATGAACCCTTACTCCTGGACACAGGACTACTGGATTGTTCTGATGAAGCCGGGGCTGAGAAGAGGCTATGAAATGTAATCGAACCTACACTTCTGGCTAGTTTTTATACTTGGCCCCATGCATCTGTAGTGTCTGGGTACAATCACCTTGTAGAGGAGCCTGGTCCAATTGGGGGAATTACTTGCTCTTCTAATGGCATTAGAGAGGCCAGTGTGGTATTGAGCCCTATTCTATAGTCTAACAGCTACATTCATAATAGTTCATAATTTCTGAACCCTTCCTTACATTCTAAGGGGCATCAATGATCAGGTCTGAAGCAGAAACGCTTGCTTCACAATGTGTCTGGTCTATAGGTTGAAGTATTTCCCGTTGTGTTCTACTGTACAACTATATGCCATTTGTCAGCAATTGGTCAAAAAGCACCTTCATCTGAAGGTTGTTACACTGATAATCATAGCCAACACGCTACCAAACCTACATGGATCTCCACAGTATGGACAGGTGCCAAGTCCTGCTGGAGAATGAAATTTCCATCTCCAAAAAGCTTCTTGGCAGAGGGTAACAAGAAGTGCTCTAAAATTTCCTGGCAGACAGCGGAGCTGACTTTAGTCTTGATAAAACACAGTGGACCTACACCAGCGGATGACATGGCTCCCGAATCATCATTGATTGTGGAAACTTCACACTAGACCTCAAGCAGCTTGGATTGTCTGTCTCTCCACTCTTCCTCCAGACTCTGGAACCTTGATTTCCAAGGTCTAGTCTGTGAAGTATCCACAATCAATAATGGTTTCGGGAGCCATGTCATCTGCTAGTGAAGGTCCACTGTGTTTTATCAAGACCAAAGTCAGAGCAGCCGTCTACCAGGAAATTTTACAGCACTTCTTGCTTCCCTCTGCCAAAAAGCTTTTTGGAGATGGTAATTTCATTCTCCAGCAGGACTTTGCACCTGTCCACACTGCCAAAAGTACCAATTCCTGGTTTGAAAACAACAGTATCACTGTGCTTGATTGGCCAGCAAACTTGTCTGACCTAAACCCCATAGAGAATCACCAGACCCAACAATGCAGACGAACTGAAGGCTGCTATCAAAGCAACCTGGGCTTCCATAACACTTCAGCAGTGCCACAGGCTGATCCCCTCCATGCCATGCTGCATTGATGCAGTAATTGCTGCAAAAGGAACCCCAACCAAGTATTGAGTGCATTTACTGAACATACAGTACTGTAGGCCAACTTTTCGTATTTTAAAATCATTTTTTCAAGCTGGTGTTATAAAGTAATATAAAAAATATATATAAATTCGCGCACAACGAGATCAAAGATAAAGTGGACGTAAGTTTAATAGAACAATAAATGCATAAACCTTTACACTGACGATCTACAGATATAGGCTTGCACTATTCCCAGAATAAATTCCAACTATAGTAAAGACTCCTAAGCAAAAAATCAATTTTTGCTTAGGAGTCTTTACTATAGTTGGAATTTATTCTGGGAATAGTGCAAGCCTATATCTGTAGATCGTCTGTGTACAGGTTTATGTATTTATTGTTCTATTAAACTTACGTCCACTTTATCTTTGATCTCGTTGTGCACGAATTTATATATATATATATTTTTTATATTTCTTTTTTTGACAATTAAGTGGTTGTCTAAATTCGGAGCAATACGAGACCTGTATACTCAGCGCCGCAGTAATTTTTTATAATAGTGGTATAAAGTATTTGAATTTACTGAGATAATGACTTTTGGGTTTTCATTGGCTGTAAGCCATAATCATCAACATTAACAGAAATAAACACGTGAAATAGATCACTCTGTTTGTAATGACTCTATCTAATGAGTTTCACTTTTTGTATTGAAGAACTGAAATTAACTTTTTTTATGATATTCTAATTTTGTGAGATGCACCTGTATGTAAGCGCCACACCTGCAGAAATTATATCTCTAGAACTTTTATGTGAGCATGCTGCAGCCAGGAGAGGGTTAAAGCTTTTAGAACGGGCTACTGGTGGATGTGAAAGCGCACATAACCACTTATACATTCACTTCACCTAAACTAAAGCCAAAATAGTGAAGCCCCGAATTGTAGTACATGGTCCTGATTTATTATAGATCATTCCTAGAGTAACTAAACACATCCTTCTACAATGTCCTGCATCAAAGGTGCTTACAATGTTCTGCCACTTAATCTTACATCATCTTCACCCACGACCGAGTGCCCTAGGACCCTGCCGTCAGATTTCCTGATGTGAGCCAATGAGTCTGCATAGTGACTGCATAGCTCCAGTTACACCTGTGGCAGAAGCTATTAGATTTGAATGTCTATGCAGTCTCATAGTTCCTGAAGTTTCCAAGCCAGAACCCCACAAACAGTATGATCAGCAATTTGTACCTCCAAAGTCTGAGAAAACAAACCTGTCCCAGTTTGAAAGATGCATCCTACAATTTAATAAGACCAGTCTTGCCAAGGTGTGAGCAGCCTGAGAACTATAGTCTGTAAATGCTCCCTCAAGATTGCAATTATTGCTGCTGAAGAGCTTGATGATCTGACCAGTTGTCTCTGCCAATAGTCCACCATGTGCATAAAGAGACTGATCTGCCGGTATGGACAATCCATTGATGAGCCTCATAGCTGTTTGGAAGATACTAGAACAACAATTTGGCAGTCCTGATGCCATACAAAATGCTCTGTCCAAGCAAATGAAAGATTTTTCAGGTGTCATGTAAGGACCAAGAGCTCCATGACCTACTCTTACTGCAGGAGCTAGCCGAAGTAGACTCCAACCAGGATTACAGGTATTTTGACACCCTTCACAGCATAAGCCCATAGCAAACTTTTTCGACATTGAGCCCGGTGGCTTTGGTTCATCTCCAAATTATATTATACAACTCTTAACTAGAGAAGCCACAGCAGTCCACTGTCTGTGAAATAGACTGATGTCTCCCACCCACAAGCAACCAGGATTAAGATTTTCAATTGCCTATGTTCCTATTCCTAAAAGGCCACATCCCATCAAGAATTGACTTGCTTTGACTTCAGAATGAATGCAAATGGATTTTAAAGAAATCTGTGGTACATTTCATAAATGGCACTTTGGTACAGACTGTAAAACTGCTATTAAATGCATACAGTGCAGTTGTGAGAACCATGTGTCATCCATCATGACCGCCTGCCATTCCTGCGTATACACAAGATACGCCTGCAAATCCATGGAATACAAAGTGCTGTTTGTCCAAACCTTGATCTAAGTTGGGTTATAGTAGGCCACGTCTATATAGATAAATGAGTAGTTCCAGGTTAGCTTCTTATCTTTAAGATTCAACTTACCAAGAGGTGGCAGCCACATCCATACCATTACTGGGAGAAGGAGAAGCTGAGCAACAGAGTCAGCCTGACCCCTAAGATTACATGGACATGTTCCTGTCGTGCGATGACAGCCTTGGGTTAAGTGTTCGACTGCACAAGTGTAGAAAGAAAAATAATACTATATATTATATATAATAATATTTTTCTATCTACTGGCTAACACGGTACCCAGATATACCGTGGTGTTCAAAAGTCCTGCATAGGATTAGGATTAATTGATTTTTCAAGTTTTAAACGTTTTCTGTCGAATATCTTCGATGCTAATATGACATATTATATATGGTTTTGTTCAGAATACAATTTTGCATTCTCTCCCTGTAATATTTTTAGCTTTTGAAGCAGTTTTGCCTGAAATTATTGCAACAATATAGGAACTGAAAGCACAACTAAATATTGTACAGCTTCAGATCCAAAATTAGCCAATCACAGATGAGGTTCTTGTGACCAATCATAACCTGGATATGGCAGTCAATCACATTGCATTACATTGCATCACATCTGCTGCTTTGTTTGTTTGTTTTATCTGTTGGTCTATCTAGTGAATCATACTGTAGAGTTTTATGATGGGAGCCTTCAGATTTTTGTCAGCGGAGGATCGTGTGCGAGTTGTGGTGCTACATGAAGAGGGTGAACCGGCCCCCAGATCGCAAGGAAGGTCGGCTGTAATCAGAGTACAGTCGTAAGAATTTTGCAGAAACATAAGCAGCTTGGTATTACCCAGGACAGGCCCAGAAAGTCAACTAAAAGGGAGGATGGGGCTGTATGGCAGCCAATGGTGTTGGAAGGCTTCATATTGTGGAGGGTATGGTTAATGCAAAAAAATACATAGACATCCTTAATAAGAAAATGCTGCCTTCTGCTCAACACCTGTTTTCAGGGGATTATATCTTCCAGGATAATAATGCTCCTTGTCACAGAGCTAAGACAGTAACGGAATGGAAAAAAAAGAACAAGGTGGCTACTATTGACTGACCAGCTCAGTCCCCGGACCTCAATCCAATTGAAAATTTGTGGCACAAGGTATCATTAGAGATATCTAGAAAACAGCCAAGGACCAAGAGTGAGTTGATTGAGGCTCTGATACAGGCCTGGAACCACATCATCACTCGTGAACATCTGCAGAAGCTTGTTCACTCAATGCCACAGAGATGCAAGCTGGTGCTCAAGAGCAAAGGCTGGCCAATAAAGTATTAGAAGCTAAAGATGCACTCAAAAGGCCCTTTTCAGGACTCTGAATTAAATAAAAAATAATAAATCTTAAAAAGTAAAATTTAAGTCTGTGTGAACTTGCATTGGAAGTTAATGAACTTAGAAACCTGTTCACCATTCTACACACTGTACTGGTGTAGGTATGGTTATGCTGTAAAAAAAAATTATCAAAAATGCGCATACCATAACAATTTATACACTTGGGACATTCAAAAATGAGTATGGCATACAATGAGGGATTACAAAAACATATATGTCCCACCAGTTTCACTGTAGAGATGCAGAAGTATGAAACATATAGTTTTCTTCACGCCTATGCAGGACTTTTGAACACCATTGTATTTCTTTTCTGTATCAAGTGTAGATGACAAGTTTGCATCTCAAAAAGACCATAATGAATGCTTTCAGGATGATTGCAACAGTCATGTAAGCACTTATACCTCTTCATTCTCCAAAAACCAAATTGCCAAACTACGACAAGCAACCGCTAGACCTTTCTCTTTAATCCACAAGAGGGAAGGAGAGGTGGAATGAAGTTAGACTTCATATAGAATATATTTAATGTAGATGATGCAGAATCTGTCCAACCCCTACAGGAAGAAGTATTCTGGTCCCTTGCCCGTTTTGCAGTGTATCACACTCGCAAGCCCATTGAAATCGGAATGGTGGTCAGTTCAAGTGCTCTGTATGAATGCGACTCTCAACAACCTGTTCTTCTCTGGCCATACCTTAACTTAAGGTACCGTCACACTAGGCGATATCGCCAGCGATCCGTGACGTTGCAGCGACCTGGATAGCGATATCGCTGTATTTGACACGCAGCAGCGATCTGGATCCCGCTGTGAAATTGCTGGTCGCTGCTAGAAGGTCTGCACTTTATTTGGTCGCTAGGTCGCCGTGTTTGACAGCAAAAGCAAGGATACCAGCGATATTTTACACTGGTAACCAGGGTAAACATCGGGTTACTAAGCGCAGGGCCGCGCTTAGTAACCCGATGTTTACCCTGGTTACCAGCGTAAAAGTTAAAAAAACAAACAGCACATACTCACCAGCGCGTCCCTCAGCCTCTGCTTCCTGACACTGACTGAGCGCCGGCCCTAAACTGAAAGTGAAAGCACAGCGGTGACGTCACCGCTGTGCTGTTAGGGCCGGAGCTCAGTCAGTGTCAGGAAGCAGAGGCTGGGGGACGCGCTGGTGAGTATGTGCTGTTTGTTTTTTTAACTTTTACGCTGGTAACCAGGGTAAACATCGGGTTACTAAGCGCGGCCCTGCGCTTAGCAACCCGATGCTTACCCTGGTTACCCGGGGACCTCGGCATCGTTGGTCGCTGGAGAGCGGTCTGTGTGACAGCTCTCCAGCGACCAAACAGCGACGCTGCAGCGATCGGCATCGCTGTCGCTATCGCTGCAGCGTCGCTTAATGTGACGGTACCTTTACAGTTGTGCTAATTTACTTTTTCTAGTATTGGCTGACCTTCAGCAAATGTTTGTCCTGGAAGACCACACAAACTGCTTATGGTTATGTGGCACATGGACAATGATGTCCACAACAAAGTCCTGAAATATGAGATGAAGGAGCATATCTTCAGCAACAGCCCCTCTCACATTGTAGGAATCTTATGTACCAAGGACAACCCAGGAAGGTGAGAAGAGGCAGGAGCCCATAAGTTGTGCAATCACTTCAAGCACTGCATGTATCAGTGCATGAGGATAGAAAGATAAACTGCATAGTAACATAGCTCTGAAGCAAGCAGTGCACTGATTCAGTCATAGGAGATCGGGCCTGAGACAGCTGATATTAGACTTTAAGACCAGGCTTACAGATGAAGAATACCAGAGAGCAAAGGAACGTGTGCAGGACACAACAACACAGGATACAGGGTCCCACAAGAAGGAAACCTGAGTATGGATCAGATTCCACAAACAGGGGCACTTAAAAGACTACAATATGTAAAGCAGATCTACGAAGCAAAAGATCAAAGCTCTTATCCAAGTGCCAATGATTTCGTCATTTCGCCATTCTGGGTATCAGGCATTGCAAGGCTGGTGCATCAGCTCTGGAGCAACAAATCACATGACAAGCGATCAGAAGATTTTTCACAGAACTTGACTTAAATGGCAAGTAACAATCTGTACTGCTGATGGAAGATGATTAAATGTAGATGATAGCTGATATTAGTCCTCATGTGCCCCAGTAAAAATGGGCAGAATTTGTCCATATCAGTAAAAGATGAATGTTTCCAGTGCAGAAGGAGGAGGACTGTTATCTGTAAAGCATATGACTGATAAATTACACGCTGTAAAATTAACAGCTGACAGGTGTCCTATCATGGATGGTAAGGGATGATTGCTAATGCCAAAGCAGAGAACCACTTATATATGCTTGTTAACTTTGAAGTCGTAACACCGAGAAAGAAAGGTCAATGAATTAAGCAAATCACAGGATTGGTAACTATTAATCATAAATACATAATAGAAATAACTGAAGCAATGGTGGCGCAGTGGATAGCACAGCAGCCTTGCAGCGCTGGAGTCCTGGGTTCAAGCCCCACTAAGGACAACATCTGCAAAGAGTTTGTATTTTCTCTCCGTGTTTGCGTGGGTTTCCTCCGGGTACTCCGGTTTCCTCCCACATTCCAAAGACATACTGATAGGGAATTTAGATTGTGAGCCCCATCGGGGACACCTCTCCGTGTTTGCGTGGGTTTCCTCCGGGTACTCCGGTTTCCTCCCACATTCCAAAGACATACTGATAGGGAATTTAGATTGTGAGCCCCATCGGGGACAGCGACGATAATGTGTGCAAACTGTAAAGCGCTGCGGAATATGTTAGCGCTATATAAAGATGATTATTATTATAAGCAACATTTTCAAAACATCTCACTTTATTCATTTTTGCGAATCTACATCGTGCAGAAATAAATGCACCTGCATCTGAATGCACTTGGGCACACAAATACCTAAAATCCATTGTTTACAGATCCCTTTGTAATTGACTACGAATAGCGTCCCAGATATGCACGATGGGAGACAAGTCAGAAGATGCTACAGGTCATGGTGGCACATTTAGGCCACAAAGGATTTTCGCAGATTGCTTAGCACAAGCAACACTAGGCCTGGCATTTTTGTGATGCGAAACGGAGAAAATGGTGTAGCTGAAAGGCAGAATGAAGCCTTGACTGAAATAATAATAATTTTTATTTATATAGCGCCAACATATTCCGCAGCACTTTACAATTAAGCGGGGCATGTACAAACAAATTCTGTACGAGTTAAGACAATTTAAACAGTGACATTAGGAGTGAGGTCCCTGCTCGCAAGCTTACAATCTACAAGGAAATGGGACACAATAGGTGAAAAGTGCTTGTTATTTCAGGTCTGGCAATTGTAATATATAGGGATTTTCATACAAAGCTGCATGATCCGGTCATCAGCCCGTGTGTTTAAGTGCAATAGTCAAGTATCAAGTGCAGTTATCATGTGCATGGAGGGTGTGGAGACAGATGAATAGTAGGGTGCAGATTCAGAGTAATATTTGGAAGGAGGGAACAGGGCAAAGTTAGTTTAGGCTACTTTCACACTAGCGTCGTGCACTGCACGTCGCTATGCGTTTTGTAGAAAAAACGCATCCTGCGAAAGTGCTTGCAGGATGCGTTTTTTCTCCATAGACTTGCATTAGCGACGCATTGCCACACGTCGTAACCGTCGTGCAACTGTTGCGTCGGACCGTCGCCACCAAAAAACGTTGCATGTAACGTTTTTTGGTGCGTCGTGTCTGCCATTTCTGACCGCGTATGCGCGGCCGGAACTCCGCCCCCTCCTCCCCGCACCTCCCAATGGGGCAGCAGATGCGTTGAAAAACAGCATCCGCTGCCCCCGTTGTGCGGCTTTTTCACTGCTTGCGTCGGTACGTCGCAACGACGCAATTCGTCGTGCGTCGTACGACGCCAGTGTGAAAGTAGCCTTACTGAGTAGTTGATGTGGTAGGCTTGTTTGAAGAGATGGGTTTTCAAAGCGTGCTTGAATAGGTCGGGGCTAGGTATCAGTCTGATCGTCTGGGGAAGTGCATTCCAGAGAGCTGGCGCAGCACGAGAGAAGTCTTAGAGACAGAGGTGTGAGGTTCGGATTACAGGGGATGTTAGTCTTAGGTCGTTTGTAGAACGGAGGTCACGTGTAGGGCGATAGAGACGAGAGAGGAGATATAAGGCGGTGCAGAACTATGGAGAGCTTTGTGGGTGAGAGATGAGTTTATACTGGACCCTGTAGCGAATGGGTAGTCAGTGTAATGACTGGCACAAGATGGAGGCATCGGTGAAGCGGCTGGACAGAAATATGATTCTGGCTGCAGCATTCAAGATGGATTGGAGAGGAGAAAGTTTGGTAAGAGGGAGACCGATTAGAAGAGAGTTGCAGTAGTCCAGACGAGAATGAATAAGAGCGACAGTAAAGGTACCGTTACACTAAAAGACTTACCATCGATCACGACCAGCGATACGACCTGGCCGTGATCGTTGGTAAGTCGTTGTGTGGTCGCTGGGGAGCTGTCACACAGACAGCTCTCTCCAGCGACCAACAATCAGGGGAACGACTTCGGCATCGTTGAAACTGTCTTCAACGATGCCGAAATCCCCCTGCAGCACCCGGGTAACCAGGGTAAACATCGGGTTACTAAGTGCAGGGCCGCGCTTAGTAACCCGATATTTACCCTGGCTACCATTGTAAAAACAGTACATACTCACATTCTGATGTCCGTCACGTCCCCTGGCGTCCACAGGGTTAAAACTGCTTTCGGCAGTAATGCACGCGCTGCTGCCGAGAGCTTCCCTGCACTGAATGCGTCAGCGCCGGCCGTAAAGCAGAGCACAGCGGTGACGTCACCGCTGGGCTCTGCTTTACGGCCGGCGCTGACACAGTCAACCCTGTGGACGCCGGGGGACGTGACAGACATCGGAATGTGAGTATGTGCTGTTTTTTTTTTTTTACTTTTACAATGGTAACCAGGGTAAATATCGGGTTACTAAGCGCGGCCCTGCACTTAGTAACCCGATATTTACCCTGGTTACAAGTGAACCCATCGCTGGATCGGCATCACACACACCGATCCAGCGATGACAGCGGGTGTTCAGCGACCAAAAAAAAGGTCCTGATTATTCCCATCGACCAACGATCTCCCAGCAGGGGCCTGATCGTTGGTCGCTGTCACACATAGCGGGATCGTTGCTACGTCACCAAAAGCGTGACGTTGCAATTATATCGTTATGTGTGACTCAGCCTTAAGAGTCTTAGCAGTTTCAATGGTGAGAAAAGGTCGGATTCTGGAGATGTTTTTAAGATGCAGGTGACAAGAGCGAGTGAGTGATCGGATATAGGGAGTAAGTTCAGAGTCGAATATGACCCCAAGACAGCGGGCATGCTGCTTGGGAGTTATAGTTGAACCCTCCAGGGTAATTTCGATGTTGGGTAGAGTGAGGTTAGTAGAAGGGAGAAACACAAGAAGTTCCGTTTTGGAGAGATTTAGTTTCAGGTAGAGGGAGGACATGATGTTAGAGACCGCAGACAGACAGTCCTTGGTATTTTGAATTAGGGTAGGGGTGATGTCAGGGGAAGAAGTGTATAATTGGGTGTCATCAGCATAGAGATGATACTGGAACCCAAATCTGCTGATAAGAAGAGGAGGGGGCCTAGGACTGAGCCTTGCGGAACCCCGATAGTAAGGGGACGAGAAGAGGAAGAGGAGCCGGCAAAGGATACAGTGAAGGAGCGGTCAGAGAGGTAGGAGGAGAACCAGGAGAGGGCTGTGTCCTTGAGGCCTATGGAGCGGAGCATAGTGAGAAGGAGCTGGTGATCCACAGTGTCAAATGCGGCAGATAGATCCAGGAGAATCAGCAGAGAGCAATGACCTTTGGATTTAGCTGTTATTAGATCATTAGAGACTTTAGTGAGGGCAGTTTCAGTGGAGTGTAAAGAGCGGAAACCAGATTGTAAGGGGTCAAGAAGAGAGTTATCCGAGAGATAGCGGATTAGATGGGAGTGGACCAAGCGTTCCAGGAGTTTAGAGATGAAGGAAAGGTTAGAGACAGGTCTGTAATGTATGTATGCTGAAAGATTGTGGACCACCTCAAAAATAATTTGTTAAAACCACAACTTTTCCAACTGTTTCTCCAGAACGTCTGACAAAAAACCAACAGGAGCTATGGCACAGAATCGTAAACCTCAAAACAGACCACTGAAGTAACGCCGTTACTAATAATTACTAAGGCCTCTTTCACACTAGCGTCGTACGACGCACATTGCAATGCGTCGTTTTGGAATAAAAACGCATCTTGCAAAATTGCTTGCAGGATGCGTTTTTTCTCCATAGGCTAACATTAGCGACGCATTGCCACACGTCGCAACCGTCGTGCTGCGTCGGACCGTCGGCACAAAAAAAGTTGTATGTAACGTTTTTTGGTGCGTCGTGTCCAGCATTTCCAACCACGCATGCGCGGCCGGAACTCCGCCCCCTCCTCCCCGGAGCTCACAATGGGGCAGCGGATGCGTGGAACAACTGCATCCGCTGCCCCGTTGTGCGGCGCTTTCACAGTATGCGTCGGTAAGTCGCAACGTCGCATTGCAACGTGCGTCGTACGACGCTAGTGTGAAAGTAGCCTAAGTGCCTGAAAGATATAAAAGAATGGCATTACTGGAAATAAGAACAAACTGACAATGATCAGACGATTTCTGAACAAATGATTTGAAGTCGACACAAACTCAAACACTACAAGTGATCACATACAACCAAATCGAGATACAGAACCAAAGCATTCAACAAGAGAAACTAAAGGTGAACCACCTGTATGTCTGGTATGAGATGCCCAGTTGTATGAACCTACAAAATACATCACAGGTTTCAGAAGGGGAAAGCCAATAAATTGATAAAGGCAGATAGATATATAGAGGATGAAATAAAATCCTGGCAAAACACCCTTGAACATCTGGCATGCACACACATGGTAAAGGGTTACCCCAAAAAGCAAGCATATTGGTTAGAAGTTTTTTTTTCTAGTCCTCCATGACAACACAATAGGAGAGTACCCCCACCCTAAACCCTAATAGGGACAGGAAACAGAGGTCAAATAGCTCTCCAACCACCCCTACCCCGCTTCCTACAGTGTGTTTTTTTTTTTCTGTCCCTATAGGGCATGAGGAGGTCCTCCCGAAGTGCTCTGTGGCTGCTAATTTTACCTGTTTAAGTGGCTGAGGATGATCGCTCCGGCCTTCCCCTCCTGTAAGCTGCTCCTGTCTCCCCTGAACACAGGACTTTCCACCTTTCTTGCACCTTCGGGTAAAGCAGGGCAGAATGAGTCGGGGCCTCTTTGATCTCCCTGGATCTTCTGGTTGCATAGTGGATGGGACGCACCGCCGGAAGAACTCACCGGGAGGGTTCAGGAGCGCTTGACTACACCTGCGCTTGGCCGGAGGCATGAAATTTTGGTGTGTTCCTGGGTGGTGGGCACCAGTGAATACCTGGGAACGCCTTCAGCTGCAGGCATTCGACTGAGACCAGAGAGGGGGAGGATCATCCTATCAGGATGGCACGCTGGGATCTCAGCTCCTACTTAAGAATCCATAGAAAAAAAGCAAATGTTCCAGCTTCATGCGAATAAAATGCAAATTTTAATGAAAAAAAATTAAAAAAGTGCAAACTCCACGGATCTCACAATAGCCCCGGGAGGAAAGCGACGCGTTTCGACTGCTGCCGCAGTCTTTATCCAAGCTTATCTATCCTAAAACACACACCGGCATATAAAGTACCGTACACCAATCAAAAGCATGTAAACATATCATGTGATCAGAAGATCCTAAAAATCCAATATTCACGTACAAATAGACACATGAGAGTAAAATAATATTGAAATAAGAAACTAAACAAACTTACATAATTACAATTGCTGTAGTTAGACAGATCTTAATAATGGAACATTATCTCATTTTTACGATTTAAACCGTCAGGAAAACGTGTGCCCAAAACAAAAATCCAATAAGCTTCTCGTGTTAATAAGAGTCTGTGAGTGTCTCCACCTCGATGGGGTTTTTTGATTCTTTCTAGACCCATTACACAGAGAGATGAAATATCTTGCCTTGCCTTGCCTTGCGCAGGCGTGTACTATGGAGAACAGAGAATGAACTTCAATCCAATATTGCAGCCAGCATGTAGCCAGCGGGTAAGGAAAGGGTGAATCAAACACCCGAACACCCCACCCATATGACTGAAAATTGTTCCCTCCAAATTCAGGTGACAGAGTCCCTTTAAGAGGAATGGTCCAGTCATCCTTGGCCTCAATTTCCCAGTCCTTCACAGTAACATGGGCTAAAAAGAGGAAAATATCCATAAAAGACTATGACTCTGACTGTCAGAGCGGTCCTGAATCCTTCTCTGAAGAGTGGTGGGAAGAAGGCAAATCTGTTTTAGGGGCTGAACAGTCCCAAAACAGTAAAAAAAAATATACAGTAATTTTTTGTTATGATATGGAGGAACGTCTGACGGCGATGAGAACCACTGTGAATGTGGAGGAGGAAGGAATTGTTCAGGACAAAATGTTTGGTTGTCTCAAAACCCAAATGAAGCTAGTATTTCCTGTACATGAAAATGTACAAAAATTTATACTGGAGGAGTGGGAACCTCTAGAGAAGCGCTTAGTGACACCTACAGAGATGAAGGAAAGATTCCCACTTTAAGAGAAAATATCCAAATGCTGGACAGAAGTACCAAAAGTGGATATCCAAGTAGACCTTCGGGATGCGTACTTTCACATCCCCATTTACCTAACACATTGAAAATATCTAAGGTTTGTGGTGGCTCAGGGACGGCAGATACATCCCTATCAATTCAATGTCAGCACCCCAGGTGTTTACCAAAATAATGGCAGAAGTAATAGCGTCTATCCGGAATAAAGATGTGTTGTGCCTTACCTCGAGGACCTTCTGCTCCTAGGGCAATCAGAAGCAATCCTCGAAGGCCACATACAAGAAGTCCTGCATCTTCTTACATCCCTGGGATGGTTAATTAACTGTCAGAAATCCAATTTGATTCCTTCCAACAAAAGAATCTTCTTAGAAATAATGATCGATTCGCAAGACCAGATGTCTCAACTGTCGATGGAGAAAGAAATCCTGAGGCGGACCAAGATAACAACTTTGTGAGATCAGAAAAGAATATCCCTGAGGATGGCAATGTCAGCAGCACTAGGTTCCGTGACTTCTTGCATCCCAGCGATAGCTTGGGCACAGGCCCACATAAGAAGTTTGCAACCCCACATTCTATTTTGCTGGGACGGTGCCTCGTGATCCCTAGGAAGAACTACCCACTTACCAGACCGATTAAGAGCATCCCTCAGCTGGTGGCTCAACCCGAAGAACTTGAGCAGAGGAGTTGTCTGGGATCAGAATCCCCTATCAACCATCACAACAGATGCCAGTGGAAGAGGTACATGAGCCACAATCTCTAATGCCACATTCCAGGAGATATGGTCCCAAGATATCAGTCTTCACTCTTCCAACTTCAGGGAGTTGAAGACAGTAGAGTAAGCACTGAAGGCTGCGGTGGACTTGATAAAGGGAACCCATATAAGAATTTACTCGGACTATATGACCGAAGTGGCTGATGTCTAAGACATCAAGTTAGCAGCAGACACAAAAGCCTAGAAACAATTTCAGGCAGGATTTATGCTTGGGTAGAACATGTGTTCTCCCTGTCTGCGTTTCATCTAACAGGGTCTACCAATTTCCGAGCAGACTTCCTCAGCAGGAAGACTGTTTACCCAGGAGTATGGAGCCTAAATGGTGAAATATTTTGGGTGCTAACAGAGAAAAGGGGTCTCCTGGAACTAGATCTGCTACCTGTCAGAATACAAAAGCGGGCAAATACTTTTCTCTAGAAGCGAAAAACATCTGCTGAGCAGTAGATGCATTCACTTCAAATTGGAATACGCCTTGCCTTCATTTCTCCTTCTATCAAAAACATTGTGGAAAATCAGGAGGGACAAAACAAGAAGTATACTAGTAGAGCCTCATTGTTCAGGGCTCCGAACCAGCTTCTTTTTCGCCAATCTAAAAATAGATGGCCCTCTGATTCTTCCACTAACCAGCAGCCTTCTCCACCAAGGGCTGATTTTTTTCACCCAGATCCTCAAGCCTTACAGCTTGCAGACTGGCTTCTGAATCCAACATCCTGAAGGCTAGAGGTCTCTAGGATAAGGTGGGAAAGACACTCAGAGAAGCCGAGAGAAGCAGGAAGCCAGTGACCAATTCCATTTACAACAAGATATGGAAGACCTTCATATCCTGGTGTGGCTATAACCCGCCGAATATCTTACACCCAAATGTGGTGCAAATCCTTTATTTATTTATTTTTTTACAGAGTGGGCAGAAGATAGGTCTAAAGACTCTAGGTTGCAGCCCTCAGCTCGTACTTCGATCAGAGTCTGACCGACCATCGCTGTGTAAGAAGGTTTGATTGCAGCCTCCGGTCTACAGCTCGAGTTTCCAATTTGATCCCAGCCTCTGACCTGAACATGGTTCTCAAAGGCCTCACAATACCTCTATTTGAGCCTATAGAGGTTATAGACTTGGATATATTGTCTTGGAAAGCTGCTTTCCTAGTGGCCATTACGACAGCAAGGAATGTAGGTGATCTACAGTCCCTCTCAGAGAACGCTACTTAAGAACCTTAAATGACAGAATTATTTTGCACCTTGACCCATCCTTTTTGCCTAAGGTAAACTCGGAGTTCCATAGATCCCAAATAATCCTATTGCCCTTATTTTGTCAAGAACAGTTCAATAGTAAAGAGCGGGAACTAAATGTTCTAGACGTTCGCAGAACTATACTTCACTATCTTCAAAAAGGTCAAGACCCTGGCGGATGGACCAAAATATCTTCATACAACACTTTGCACAAAATAAAGTAAAGAAAGCTTTGAAGGGCACAATTGCAAATTGGATTAAGAAGGCAATATGTGGAGTTTATGAAAACCAAGTTGGTACCCCCGGAAAGGTTTACAGCACATTCCATTAGCACTGTATCAGTCTCAAGGGTGGATGTCCTTCTGCTGCAGTGCAGTATAGCGCAGCCTCCACCAGGGGGAGCTTGAGAGGGAAGTGAGACTGCACACACAGAGCAGCAGCACAGATGCCACCAAGTGGCAAGAGAGTGGTCCGACAAGCTGAGTCAAAAAAACATTTAGAAGCAGAAGTACCATTGGGATCAGAAGTACATGTGCTCAGGAACAAGCTAGGAGGTTCAGCAACAGTCAAAAGCGGATAAGACAGAAGGCAGAAGCAAGTCCAAATACGTGCCAAGTCAAAAACCAGAGAATCAAACCAACTAACAGGGAAACACTGGGAAAAGGGCAGACAGAGGGAGTCAACAGACACAGGGCAAGTCAGGGATCACAGCAGGACAAATCAAGAGCTATCAGAGTCAGATCCACACTCCGAAGGCAGAACTATAGCTAACACCACCAGCGAGATGCATCACAGCTAAATAGCAAACCTGAACCCAGAATGAGGCAGAGAAAAGTTAACCCTTGACGTGATCCACCCAGAAAAAGGGCAGACAGGATTAAACCCTGGAACGGATCATTACAGTGGAGAGGGCAAGCGCCTCCTTTGAGCAGATTTGCAGAGCTGTCACCCTGTCCTCGGTCCATACTTTTTCAAAACATTACAGACTATATCTAATGTCTAATACTGATTTGGCCTTTGGGAGGAAAAATTCTCCTGGTCATTGTCCCTTCCTAAGAATGATTCTTTGGCAATCCTCCTATGGTGCTGTCGTGGAGGGTGACAAGAGAAAATAGAATTAAGGCCCCGTCTCACATAGCGAGATCGCTAGCGAGATCGCTGCTGAGTCACAAGTTTTGTGACGCAACAGCGACCTCCATAGCGATCTCGCTATGTGTGACACGTACCAGCGATCAGGCCCCTGCTGTGAGATCGCTGGTCGTGTCGGAATGGCCTGGACCTTTTTTGGGTCGTTGAGGCCCCGCTGACATCGCTGAATCGGTGTGTGTGACACCGATCCAGCGATGTCTTCACTGGTAACCAGGGTAAACATCGGGTTACTAAGCGCAGGGCCGCGCTTAGTAACCCGATGTTTACCCTGGTTACCAGCGTAAATGTAAAAAAAAACAAACACTACATACTCGCCTTTCGGTGTCCAGGTCCCTTGCCGTCTGCTTCCTGCTCTCACTGAGTGCCGCCGTACAGTGAGAAGTGAGAGCACAGCAGTGACGTCACCGCTGCGCTCTGCTCTCACTGTACGGCCGGATCTCAGTCAGAGCAGGAAGCAGACGGCAGGGGACCTGGACACCGAAAGGCGAGTATGTACTGTTTGTTTTTTTTTACATTTACGCTGGTAACCAGGGTAAACATCGGGTTACTAAGCGCGGCCCTGCGCTTAGTAACCCGATGTTTACCCTGGTTACCCGGGTGCTGCAGGGGGACTTCGGCATCGTTGAAGACAGTTTCAACGATGCCGAAGTCGTTCCCCTGATCGTTGGTCGCTGGAGAGAGCGGTCTGTGTGACAGCTCCCCAGCGACCACACAGCGACTTACCAACGATCACGGCCAGGTCGTATCGCTGGTCGTGATCGTTGGTAAATCGTTTAGTGAGACGGGGCCTTTAGACTTACCAGTAATTAGATTTTTAGGAACCCTCCACGACAGCATGGGTAATCCAACCCAAATATTTTTGTTTAATTTGGTGATGTAAATAAATATTGAAGCATTCATACCTGTGTGGTCCTTTATAAAACACTGGGGAGAGGAAGTGGGGGGGCTATTTGACCTCTGTGTTTTCTGTTCCTATTAGGGCTGGGAGTATCCTCCTAAAGTGCTGTCATGGAGGATTCCAAGAAATCAAATTACCGGGAAGTCTAATTCTATTTTCTTTGGACTCTTCAAAAATAAGGGCTTCCGGACCTAGAGCAGTGCTTAACAGAATACATGACTGTTTTTGCACAACAATTTACTGCAGATAATGGGATTGAGTATAATGGATTGAGCCTTGGGGTATTGGTTGGTTGTCATAAAGTTTACAGCCGATCACATTTGCAAGCTTCAAATGTCACTGACTCCGTGTGGCAGTTCACACAGCGCATCAGCCAACAAGCAAAGGATTAGAACATACAGAAATATATACTGGCCAAGGTGCTCAGCAGTTAGAACCAAAGATTATTCCTCATCAGAATTAAATTAGCAATCCCTTCATATACAGTTATGCTCAAAAGTTTACATATCCCGGCAGAATTTTTGCTTTCTTGGCCTTTTTTCAGAGAATATGAATAACACCAAGACTTTTTTTCCACAAGAAATAGCAACCACAATATTGTACAGTTTCACTTGTCTTTTGCTAGGGGGACTTATCAGTGTCACAAAAACACTGAACTTTAGGAAGGCAAAGTTTGACCAGCTTAGAGATGCCCTTAATCTGGTTGACTGGGACAATGCCCTCAGAAATAAGAATACAGATAATAAATGGGAAATGTTTAAGAACATCCTAAATAGGCACTGTAAGCGGTTTGTACCTTGTGGGAATAAAAGGACAAGAAATACGAAAAACCCAATGTGGCTAAACAAAGAAGTAAGACAGGCAATTAACAGTAAAAAGAAAGCATTTGCACTACTAAAGCAGGATGGCACCGTTGAAGCTCTAATAAGCTATAGGGAGAAAAATACTTTATCTAAAAAACTAACTAAATCTGCCAAAAAGGAAACAGAGAAGCACATTGCTAAGGAGAGTAAAACTATTCCCAAACTGTTCTTCAACTATATCAATAGTAAAAGAATCATAAATGAAATTGTAGGCCCCTTAAAAAATTGTGAGGAAATAATGGTTGCAGATGATGAGGAAAAAGCTAATATATTAAACACCTTCTTCTCCACAGTGGAAAATGAAATGCTAGGTGAAATGCCGAGAGACAAAGAAAACCCTATGTTAAGGGTCATCAATCTAACCCAAGAAGAGGTGCGAAACCGGCTAAATAAGATTAAAATAGATAAATCTCCGGGTCCGGATGGCATGCACCCACGAGTACTAAGAGAACTAAGTAATGTAATAGACAAGCCATTATTTCTTATATTTAGAAACTCTATAGCGATGGGGTCTGTTCCACAGGACTGGCGCATAGCAAATGTACCAATATACAAAAAGGTCTCTAAAAGTGAAACTGGAAAATGTAGGCCGGTAAGTCTAACATCTATTGTTGGTAAAATATTTGAAAGGTTTCTAAGGGATGTTATTCTGGATTATCTCAATGAGAATAACTGTTTAACTCCATATCAGCATGGGTTTATGAGGAATCGTTCCTGTCAAACTAATCTAATCAGTTTTTATGAAGAGGTAAGCTATAGACTGGACCAAGGTGAGTCATTGGACGTGGTATATCTTGATTTTTCCAAAGTGTTTGATACACACGAGGTTGGTACACAAAATGAGAATGCTGGGTCTGTGGGAAAATGTGTGTAAATGGGTAAGTAACTGGTTTAGTGATAGAAAGCAGAGGGTGGTTATAAATGGTATATTGTCTAACTGGGTCGCTGTGACCAGTGGGGTACCGCAGGGGTCGGTGTTGGGACCTACACTGCCTTGCGAAAGTATTCGGCCCAATGGAACTTTTCAACCTTTTCCCACATATCATGCTTCAAACATGAAGATACCAAATGTAAATTTTTGGTGAAGAATCAACAACAAGTGGAACACAATTGTGAAGTTGAATGAAATTTATTGGTTATTTTACATTTTTGTGGAAATTCAAAAACTGAAAAGTGGGGAGTGCAATATTATTCAGCCCCTTTACTTTCAGTGCAACAAACTCACTCCAGAAGTTCATTGTGGATGTCTGAATGATCCAATGTTGTCCTGAATGCCTAATGATGATAAATATAATCCACCTCTGTGTAAGCAAGCCTCCGTATAAATGCACCTGCTCTGTGATAGTCTCGGGGTTCTGTTTGAAGCACAAAGAGCATCATGAAGACCAAGGAACACAACAGGCAGGTCCGTGATACTGTTGTGGAGAAGTTTAAAGCTGGATTTGGATACAAAATGATTTCCAAAACCTTAAACATCCCAAGGAGCACTGTGCAAGCAATCATATTGAAATGGAAGGAGTATCATACCACTGCAAATCTACCAAGACCCGGCCGTCCCTCTAAACTTTTATCTCAAACAAGGAGAAGACTGATCAGAGATGCAGCCAAGAGGCCCATGATCACTCTGGATGAACTGCAGAGATCTACAGCTGAGGTGGGACAGTCTGTCCATAGGACAACAATCGGTCATACACTGCACAAATCTGGCCTTTATGGAAGAGTGGCAAGAAGAAAGCAATTTCTCAAAGATATCCACTTTTCAGTTTTTGAATTTCCACAAAAATTTTAAATAACCAATAAATTTCATTCAACTTCACAATTGTGTTCCACTTGTTGTTGATTACATTCTTTGAAGCATGATATGTGGGAAAAGGTTGAAAAGTTCCAGGGGGCTACAAAACTTTCGCAAGGCACTGTATTCTCTTCAACATATTTATTAACGATCTGGTAGAAGGTTTACACAGTAAAATATTGATATTTGTAGATGACACAAAACTATGTAAAGCAGTCAATACAAGAGAAGATACTATAGGATAGGAGGCAGATGTGGTTTAACAATGATAAATGTAAGGTTATACACATGGGAAGAAGGAATCAATATCCCCATTACACACTGAACAGGAAACCACTGGGTAAATCTAACATGGAGAAGGACTTGGGGATCCTAGTTACCTGGAGCAGCCAGTGCCAGGCAGCGGCTGCCAAGGCAAACAGGATCATCGGGTGCATTAATTAAAGAGGTCTGGATACACATGATGAGAGCATTACACTGCCTCTGTACAAATCCCTGGTTAAACTTCACATGTAGTACTGTGTACAGTTTTGGGCATCGGTGCTCAGGAAGGATATAATGGAACTAGAGCGAGTACAAAGGAGGGCAACAATTAACCCCTTTCTGACCTCGAATGGTATAGTACTTCCGAGGTCAGATCCCCTGCTTTGAAGAGGGCTCCGGCGGTGAGCCCACAGCTGACATGTTCGTGCAATAGCGGCGAGTGGAATCGCGATCCACCCGCCGCTATTAACTAGTTAAATGCCACTGACAGCAGCATTTAACTACAGATTGTGGCCGGAAATGCGCTCATCCCCTACCCCGTCACATGATCGGGGGTCAGCGATGCGTCGCCATAACAACCAGAGGTTTCCTTGAGACATCTATGGTTGTTGATGCTTGCTTGCTGTGAGCGCCACCCTGTGGCTAGCATAGAAAGCCTGTATTTCTACATAGAGGCGATCTATGATTCTCTATGTAGCAGAGCCAATCGAGTTGTGCCAGCTTCTAGTCTCCCATGGAGGCTAATGAAGCATGGCAAAAGTAAAAAAAAAATGTTTAAAAAAATATGAAATAAATAAAAAAAATATAAAAGTTTAAATCACCCCCCTTTCGCTCCATTCAAAATAAAACAATAAAAATAAAATCAAATCTATATATATACGAGGCATCGTGATTACTCGCTAATCCCGCCCCTGCACAGTAGCTCTGCCCCCACCACATCACCACACACAATCCCAGCCCCCCCCCACAAATCCCGCCCCCCACCACATCACCACACATAATCCCGTCCCTTCAACACATCACCACACATAATCCCGCCCCCAACACATCACCACACATAATCACGTCCCTTCAACACATCACACATAATCCCGTCCCTTCAACACATCACCACACATAATCCCGCCCCCCAACACATCACCACACAATCCCGCCCCCCCACCACATCACCACAGATAATCCCGCCCCCACACCACATTACCACACATAATCCTGCCACCCACCACATTGCCACACATAATCCCGCCCCCCACCACATTACCACACATAATCCCGCCCCCCACCAATTACTACAGATAATCCCACCCCCCACCACATTACCACACATCCCACCACCCACCACATTACCACAGATAATCCCGCCCCCACCACATTACCACACATAATCCCGCCCCCCACCACATTACCACACAATCCCACCCCCCACTACATTACCACACATAATCCGGCCCCCCACCACATTACCACACGTAATCCCGCCCCCCCAACACATCACCACACGTAATCCCACCCCCCACCACATCACTACAGATAATCCCGCCCCCCACCACATTACCACACATAATCCCACCACATTACCACACATAATCCCGCCCCCCACCACATTACCACAGATAATCCTGCCCCCCCACAACATTACCACACACAATCCCACCCCCCACTACATCACCACACATAATCCCGTCCACCCACCCCATCACCACACATAATCCCACCCACCCCATCACCACACATAATAAATCACCACACATAATCCCGCCCCCCACCCCATCACCACACATAATTCCGCCCCCCACCACATCACCAAACAATCCCGCCCCCCCAACACATTACTACACATAATCCCGCCCCCCACCAAATTACCACACATAATCCCGCCCCCCACCCCATCACCACTCAACCCCGCCCCCCACCCCATCGACCCCTCTACAACGCCCCCCCACCCCATCACCACTCAACCCCCCCACCCCATCACCACTCAACCCCGCCTCCCCACCCCATCACCACTCAACCCCGCCTCCCCACCCCATCACCACTCAACCCCGCCTCCCCACCCCATCACCACTCAATCCCGCCCCCCCACCCCATCACCACTCAATCCCGCCCCCCCACCCCATCACCACTCAATCCCGCCCCCCCACCTCATCACCACTCAATCCCGCCCCCCCACCCCATCACCACTCAATCCCGCCCCCCCACCCCATCACCACTCAATCCCGCCCCCCCACCCCATCACCACTCAATCCCGCCCCCCCACCCCATCACCACTCAATCCCGCCCCCCACCCCATCACCACTCAATCCCGCCCCCCCACCCCATCACCACTCAATCCCGCCCCCCCACCCCATCACCACTCAATCCCGCCCCCCCACCCCATCACCACTCAATCCCGCCCCCCCCACCCCATCACCACTCAATCCCGCCCCCCCACCCCATCACCACTCAATAACGCCCCCCACCCCATCACCACTCAATCCCCCCACCCCATCAACACTCAATCCCGCCCCCCCACCCCATCACCACTCAATCCCGCCCCCCCACCCCATCACCATCAATCCCGCCCCCCCACCCCATCACCACTCAAAACATCACCACTCAATCCCACCCCCCCCACCCCATCACCACTCAATCCCGCCCCCCCACCCCATCACCACTCAATCCCGCCCCCCCACCCCATCACCACTCAATCCCGCCCCCCCACCCCATCACCACTCAATCCCGCCCCCCCACCCCATCACCACTCAATCCCGCCCCCCCACCCCATCACCACTCAATCCCGCCCCCCCACCCCATCACCACTCAATCCCGCCCCCCCACCCCATCACCACTCAATCCCGCCCCCCCACCCCATCACCACTCAATCCCGCCCCCCCACCCCATCACCACTCAATCCCGCCCCCCCACCCCATCACCACTCAATCCCGCCCCCCCACCCCATCACCACTCAATCCCGCCCCCCCACCCCATCACCACTCAATCCCGCCCCCCCACCCCATCACCACTCAATCCCGCCCCCCCACCCCATCACCACTCAATCCCGCCCCCCCACCCCATCACCACTCAATCCCGCCCCCCACCCCATCACCACTCAATCCCGCCCCCCCACCCCATCACCACTCAATCCCGCCCCCCCACCCCATCACCACTCAATCCCGCCCCCCCACCCCATCACCACTCAATCCCGCCCCCCCACCCCATCACCACTCAATCCCGCCCCCCCACCCCATCACCACTCAATCCCGCCCCCCCACCCCATCACCACTCAATCCCGCCCCCCCACCCCATCACCACTCAATCCCGCCCCCCCACCCCATCACCATTCAAAATCACCACTCAATCCCAGCCCCACCACCCCATCACCACTCAATCCCGCCCCCCCACCCCATCACCACTCAATCCCGCCCCCCCACCCCATCACCACTCAATCCCGCCCCCCCACCCCATCACCACTCAATCCCGCCCCCCCACCCCATCACCACTCAATCCCGCCCCCCCACCCCATCACCACTCAATCCCGCCCCCCCACCCCATCACCACTCAATCCCGCCCCCCCACCCCATCACCACTCAATCCCGCCCCCCCACCCCATCAACACTCAATCCCGCCCCCCCACCCCATCACCACTCAATCCCGCCCCCCCACCCCATCACCACTCAATCCCGCCCCCCCACCCCATCACCACTCAATCCCGCCCCCCCACCCCATCACCACTCAATCCCGCCCCCCCACCCCATCACCACTCAAAATCACCACTCAATCCCAGCCCCCCCACCCCATCACCACTCAATCCCGCCCCCCCACCCCATCACCACTCAATCCCGCCCCCCCACCCCATCACCACTCAATCCCGCCCCCCCACCCCATCACCACTCAATCCCGCCCCCCCACCCCATCACCACTCAATCCCGCCCCCCCACCCCATCACCACTCAATCCCGCCCCCCCACCCCATCACCACTCAATCCCGCCCCCCCCACCCCATCACCACTCAATCCCGCCCCCCCCACCCCATCACCACTCAATCCCGCCCCCCCCACCCCATCACCACTCAATCCCGCCCCCCCCACCCCATCACCACTCAATCCCACCCCCCCACCACATTACCACACATAATCCCGCCCCCCACCACATTACCACACATAATCCCACCCCCACCACATCACCACACATAATCCAGGCCCCCCACCACATCACCACACATAATCCAGGCCCCCCACCACATCACCACATAATCCGGCCCCCCCACCACATCACCACATAATCCTGCCCCCCAACACTTCACCACACATAATCCCGCCCCCCACCCCATTACCGAACATAATTCCGCCCCCACCACATTACCACAGATAATCCCACTCCCACACCACATCACCACACAATCCAGGCCCCCCACCACATTACCACACATAATCCCACCCCCCACCACATCACCACACATAATCCAGGCCCCCCACCACATTACCACACATAATCCCACCCCCCACCACATTACCACAGATAATCCCGCCCCCCACCACATTACTACAGATAATCCCGGCCCCCCACCTCATTACCACACATAATCCCGCCTTTCACCACATTACCACAGATAATCCCGCCCCCCACCACATTACCACACATAATCCCGCCCCCCACCACATTACCACACATAATCCCTCCCCCCCACCACATTGCCATACATAATCCGGCCCCCACCACATTACCGCACATAATTCTGCCCCCCCACCACATTACCGCACATCATCCAGGCCGCCACCCCATTACCACACATAATCCTGCCCCCCACCACATTACCACACATAATCCCGCCCCCCACCCCGTTACCACACATAATCCTGCCCCCCCACCACATTGCCACACATAATCCCGCCCCCCACCACATTACCGAACATAATTCCGCCCCCACCACATTACCACAGATAATCCCACTCCCACACCACATCACCACACAATCCAGGCCCCCCACCACATTACCACACATAATCCCACCCCCCACCACATCACCACACATAATCCAGGCCCCCCACCACATTACCACACATAATCCCACCCCCCACCACATTACCACAGATAATCCCGCCCCCCACCACATTACTACAGATAATCCCGGCCCCCCACCTCATTACCACACATAATCCCGCCTTTCACCACATTACCACAGATAATCCCGCCCCCCACCACATTACCACACATAATCCCGCCCCCCACCACATTACCACACATAATCCCTCCCCCCCACCACATTGCCATACATAATCCGGCCCCCACCACATTACCGCACATAATTCTGCCCCCCCACCACATTACCGCACATCATCCAGGCCGCCACCCCATTACCACACATAATCCTGCCCCCCACCACATTACCACACATAATCCCGCCCCCCACCCCGTTACCACACATAATCCTGCCCCCCCACCACATTGCCACACACAATCCTGCCCCCCACCACATTACCACACACAATCCCACCCCCCCACATTACCACACATAATCCCGCTCCCCCACCACATTACCACACAAAATTCCGCCCCCCCACCCCATTACCACACATAATCCCGCCCCCCCACCACATCACCACACATAATCCTGCCCGCCCACCACATCACCATACATAATCCCGCCCCCCCCATCACATCACTACATATAATCCCGGGCCCCCAACATCACCACACATAATCCCGCCCCCCAACACATCACCACACATAATCCTGCCTCCACCCCATCACCACACAGAATCCCGCCCCCCACCCCATCACCACACATGATCCCGCCCCCCACCCCATCACCACACATAATCCCGCCCCCCACCCCATCACCACACATAATCCCGCCCCCCCACCACATCACCACACATAATCGCGCCTCCAACATATTACCACACATAATCCCGCCTCCAACACATCACCATACTATTGTTATTAACTTCATTTTAAGTTAATTTACCACCTGCGTAAGCGCTATTGAATGTTGTCATTATTTACTTTGGTTTAATCACCAGCAGCGTTAATTAGATAGCAATGAGCGTGCCGATAGCTGGCTGGAAACATCTAGTATACACATATTTGGTATCACCGCGTTCAGAATCACCCAATCAATAAAAAAAAAATAATAATTAACCTGATTGCTAAATGGTGTAGTGCGAATAAAGTTTGAAACGCCCGAATTAAGTTTTTTTTGGTTGCTGCGACATTGCATTAAAATGCAATAACGGGCGATCAAAAGAACGTATCTGCACCACAATATTATCACTAAAAATGCCAGCTCGGCACGCAAAAAATAAGCCCTCACCCGACCCCAGGTCACAAAAAATGGGGATGCCACGGGTATCGGAAAATGGCGCAATTTTTTTTTTGTTTTACCAAAGTTTGGAATTTTTTTTTTACCACTTAGATAAAAAATAACCTAGACATGTTAGGTGTCTATGAACTCGTAATAACTTGGAGAATCACAATGGCAGGTCAGTTTTAGCATTTAGTGAACCTAGCAAAAAAGCCAAGCAAAAAAAATTTGTTTGCAATTTCACCTCACTTGGAATTTTTTTCCCATTTTCTAGTACATGACATGGCAAAACCAATGATGTCATTCAAAAGAAAAACTCGTCCCGCAAATAATAAGCCCTCACATGGCCATATTGATGGAAAAATAAAAAAGTTATGCCTCTGGGAAGGAGGGGAGCGAAAAATGAACACGGAAAAGCGGAAAATCCCAAAGTCATGAAGGGGATGGGGAAACTACAATACCAAGTAAGAAAGCATCCTGAGTTAAAAGCACCTTTGGTAGCCAGTCTGGCTCCAGTGTCCAGTTATGAATATTGGGGTTTGTATCCAATATTTATGGCAGATAGATTTTCAGTGTCGTATTGAAGGGATGGATGCAACTCATCAGCTTGCACCACTGTAGGGCCACTAGAATCCTTCCAATTGAAAAACAGCCTGATGGAGGGAGCTGCACATGTCATATTACGTATCTATGTAACAGTAAAATAATGATAAAAAATGACAGCAATGTCTAATGTCGGAGACCTTCACAGGTGAAGACATCTCATAAAATTCTAACACACCCAGGACATCCCACAATTCCACCCACTTGAGGTCATCAAGGGGAGATATGAGGGTGTAACTTAGGAGCTAATAAAAACCAGAACCTGGGTCTGGATCATTGTCAGTGCCTAGGAAGACATAGGTCGCTGTGAAGGTTCTGTCCATTTCCCAATCGGAATGCTTCAATCCACTAAGTTCTGAGAACATCTCTGTGACCCAGATTTAGTAAGCTTTTTTTTTGTTAATCCTGTTTGTTTGTTTTTTTTAATATAAATATTTGATAACAAAGATATCATCAATCATGACTTGTCAATCTTTCGCTTCCGCAATTAAAGGATTACAAACATCATGACTATTATTTCTCATATATATAGAAAGAGAATCATCCACCTCTTGGAAGTGAGAACTTATTCCTGTGCTGTTCCTTTTCCAAAATGGTGTATGAAGATTTCATGCCCACAGTGGGAGCAAAAAGATATCGTCAATCATGACCTGACATTGGTAAAATATTTCACTTTCACACGTAAAAGATTACAAACATCATGGCTATTAATTTCCAGATGAATATGGAAAGATTAATAGCTCTAGAGCTCCCACCTCATGGAAATGAGAACTTATTCCTGTGATGCTCATTTAACAAGAAAATAACAGAAAGAAGAGGGAGGGGTAGAGTTTTGGGTGGAGGGGGGTCTCTCCATCATGCCTCCTTTACTCAGCCCTTCTGCTCAGCCATCATCCTCACATCTATTATGAGTTTTGCCACCATCAGCAAGGAGTTTTATCGCTCTATTTGAAGACAACCTAGATTGTTTTTGAGACTTTCTGTTAAGTACCATTTCGTTGAAGTGAACGGCTCAATTATATTCTGTTTCTCCTCAATGTTGCAAAATTTGCCAATAAATTGCTTCCACATTATTAAGAATTTCCCAGCTTGTGTTTCCTTATTTGTTAATGCATATCCCTGATCTATCAACAAATAGTGATGTACTTTGGCTATCAAATTGAAAAGTGACGGGACAGACGAGCTGAGCCATTCTCTGAAGATTAACTTTTTAGTCAAAAACAATAGTGTGTAAGAGTTTCGGGGGCCCTTCTCCCTACCATCCTCCACCTCCAACTTCTCCCAAGAGTGCAAAATTGCCATCACCAGAGTCAGCGGCCTTACAGATCTCCATAGTGTAGATATGAACCCTGATACTGAATCCCAAAAAGGAATGCTAGATTGGTATCACCACAGTCTGATTTGGGGAGCTGACATCTGGGGCACGCAGTGAGCCTGTCAGAGTTGGGGTCTGGTTTATGAATGTTAGATGCATATATAGCTCCATGTATGATTTTAAAGTGAGTCTCCCTCCAAGATTAATTTATTATATGCTTCCTGAATAGGAACCAACCACTTCCTAATCTTGGAGGGAATCTCAACGTCACCCAGTTGCAATCTCCAGAACTCATAGAAGGATTTCATCATGGAGTATATTATAGATATCGAAGGAGTCCCCATCGGATATTGGAGTAGGTAATCTAACTCATTATACCTCGATTCAAATGCGACATCTTGTAAGTTTGACATAATCGAGCGTTTGATCTGCCTGTATTGAAAGGAGTGTGAGGGCTGAAGATGAAAGTATTTCTGTGCGTCAGTCATCTAGATTCCGACGGGTGAAGGTGGTGTGAAATGGTAAATATACCCCTCTTGTCTCCAAGCCATAAATAATTTGTTTTCCATACCCTGGGGAAATTCAGGTTTGGCCCATAATCTACTATATAATTGTCTAAGGGTCACTTCCGTCTTTCTGTCTGTCTGTCTTTCTTTCTGTCTGTCTGTCTCGGAAATCCCTAGTCGCTGATTGGTCGCGGCAAATCGGCCACGACCAATCAGCAACGGGCACAGTCCGGCGGCAAAATAGCCGCTCCTTACTACCCTCAGTCAGTGCCCGGCGCCCGCTCCATAATCCCCTCCAGTCAGCACTCACACAGGGTTAATGACTGCGTTACACCGTGTTATGCCGCGGTGTAACGCAGTCCATTAATGCTGCTATTAACCCTGTGTAACCAACTTTTTACTATTGATGCTGCCTATGCAGCATCAATAGTAAAAAGATCTAATGTTAAAAAATAATAATAAAAACATCATTATATACTCACCTTCCGTCGGCCCCCCGGATCCAGCCGAGGCCTTACCCGCTCCTCGCGGCGCTCCGGTGACCGGTCCATGCATTGCGGTCTCGCGAGATGATGATGTAGCGGTCTCGCGAGACCGCTATGTCATCATCTCGCGAGACTGCAATGCACTCTTGGGACTGGATCGTCACGAGGAGCATCGGTAAACGCCTCGGCTGGATCCGGGGGGCCGACGGAGGGTGAGTATATAACTATTTTTTATTTTAATTCTTTTTTTAACAGGGATATGGTGCCCACATTGCTATATACTATGTGGGCTGTGTTAGATACTGCGTGGGCTGTGTTATATACTACATCTGTGCTATATACTATGTGGGCTGTGCTATATACTACGTGGCTGTGGTATATATTACGTGGCTGGGCAATATACTACATCGCTGTGCTATATACTACGTGGCCTGTGTTATATACTGCATGGGCAGTGTTATATACTACGTCTCTGTGCTATATACTACGTGGCTGTGCTATATACTATGTGGCTGTGCAATATATTACTTGGCTGTGCTATATACTATGTGCCTGTGGTATATATTACATGGCTGTGCTATATATACTACGTGCCTGTGGTATATATTACATGGCTGGGCAATATACCACATCGCTGTGCTCTATACTACGTGGCCTGTGTTATATACTGCATGGGCAGTGTTATATACTATGTCTCTGTGCTATATATTATGTGGCTGTGCTATATACTACGTGGCTGTGCAATATATTACATGGCTGGGCAATATACTATGTGTCTGTGCTATATACTACGTGGCTGTCTGTGTTACGTGGGCCGTGCTATATACTATGTGGCTGCTATATACATACATACATACATACATACATATATTATACATTAGAATGTAAGTCCGCAAGGACAGGGTCCTCTCCCCTCTGTCTGTCAGTCTGTCACTGTAAACTTGTTTACTGTAAACGATATTTATAACCCTGTATGTAACCCCTTTCTAATGTACAGCACCATGGAATAAATGGTGCTATATAAATAAATAATAATAATACATACATACATACATATTCTAGAATACCCGATGTGTTAGAATCAGGGCCCCCTCTAGTGTTATATATTTGCAAATTCTAAACGAGGCTGTACTTTTTTGTCACTGCCTTCCATGCCGAAATCGTATCTCTGAATGTAACTGAATGTTTTAAAGCTGTAGGTAAGAAAGAGAGACGGGAATGTAATATCACTGCCAGGTCTAGAGGGTATGCAAAGTCTGCTTCCAATGTGGAGTCAGTATAGGAATGTCTATTATGTATCCAGTCAATGACATATTGCATGAGGCAGGCTAGGTTGTAATTCCTAACGCTAGGGAAATTTAAGCGTTAATGGCAATAGCTCACATTTATCTGTATTGATTTTGAATACTGAATATTTCCCATAATCTTTAAAAAGAGTTAAGATACTTGGTAAATGAACTTTAAGGTTGGCCATAAATAAAATGACATCATCTGCAAAAAAGACCTTCTGTAGTACTTTTTTGTTGATCTGAATACCTTCAAAGGTTGACGGTAATCCTGTTTATTTTATGTAATTGTATATATTGCATTGTTTTGTCCCCTTTGTAAAATCTTTTCTATATTTTTATTAACACTGCTTATCATTCTCGATTAAATATAACATTTAATAGCTCTGTTCCTCTTGGTCTGTAAGCCACACCGTAAAGTCATACGCTACCTGTAATGGCATCTGATCGGCCTGGGTAAAAGAGTGGTCGTGGCAGCGAATTGTCTTTCTTGGTTATAATGGAGTTAGCAGTAACTATACCGAGGTATATGTATGTTTCATGCGTTGAAATCAGAGGTGTATATACCATAATCTCACTGCGAGATCCCCAATAACCAGCCTATTAGTGGAAACCGCTCTGGTTTCCTACGCAAATCATCAGTCATAATTGTCCTCACGATAGGGAGCAACAGAAAGCTGTTCATGGCAAAAAGGATACAGCAGATGTTACTGTGTAACACCCCCCCCCCCCCCCCCACATGTGATGTATGGCAAGCATACACATGAAATGGAAAAGTTATCAGTATAATAGTCTCAAGTCACATGTATGAATGTGTCACCATAATGACCCCACATAAATAGCACATAGCTATAGTAATCTGTAGTAAGCTCGTATCCCTATAAATGGTAGTTACCATTTATACAGTGGGGAAAATAAGTATTTGTTACACTGCCGATTTTGAAAGTTTTTTCCCCCCTACAAAGAATGGAGAGGTCTGTAAGTTTTATCATATGTACACTTCACCTGTGAGAGACTGAATCTAAAAATAAAATCTGCATTTTATTACATGAAATAAGAATTTGATACAATAGAAAAAACAGAACTTAATATTTGGTGCAGAAACCTTTGTTTGCAATTACAGAGGTCAGTCGTTTCCTGTGGTTCTTCACCAAGCTTGCACACACTGCCGCAGGGATTTTGGCCTTCTCCTCCATACAGAGCTTCTCTAGATCTTTCAGGTTTTGGGGCTGTCACTGGGAAGCATTGAGTTTCAGCTTCTTACAAAGATTTTCTATTGGGTTCAAGTCAGTAGACTTGATAGGCCACTCCAGGACCTTGAAATGCTTCTTACGGAGCCACTCCTTAGTTGCCCTGGCTGTGTGTTTTGGGTCATTGTCATGCTGGAAGACACATCTTCAATGCTCTTACTGAGGGTAGGAGGTTATTGGTCCAAATCTCGTGATACATGACCCCTTCCATCCTCCCTTCAATACTATGCAGACGTCCTGTCCCCTTTGCAGAAAAGCACCCTCAAACTAAGATGTTCCCCCCACCATGCTTCATGGTTGGGACGGTTTTCTTGGGTTTGTACTGATCCTTCTTCTTTCTCCAAACACGGCCAGTGGAGTTGATACCATAAAGTTCTATTTAGGTCTCTTCTAACCACATGACCTTCTCCCATGCCTCCTCTATTTATACTTATTTCCCCCACTGTACTATATCTACTGCATTTCCCTGATCCACCCAGTCAGTGGTTCCATCTTAGAAGGAACTTAGATTAGTCTGGCATGACTTGTTTGCTGCTAACCCATGCTGGCTCTGGTTAATTACTGTATTCTTATCAAAGTACTTGCATACATGCTGTATGTGTTGATTGACCAATATAGCAGGCCATCGTTAAGGAATAAGTAAGGCATGACAATGTTTTTCTCCCTATTTTGGCACTCTTGTAGTCAGACCTGCATTTCAAGCCTATCCCTCCCATTATCATTATATGCAGTTTGTCCTATTTACTAATACATTAGAATCAAAATGACCACACTCCATTATGCTTAGTATCTGCCGTATGTGGGCGCGTACCACTCATGCACTTATTCATTGCCATGGGATGGTGCTCTCATAGTGCAGAGTGTCACCTTTACGTCACAAACTCTCGTGCTCCGCGTGAGCTCCGGACCCTCGGTGACGCAGCAACATTGTGGTACATTGGTACGGTAATTATACTAATGGACCATACTATATAACACCAGACGCAACATGCTATTTTACCTCTTGATGAAACCGAAGGCGGTGGTGAAACGCATGTCAGTGTGTAGCAGCTCATTCTTTCCAGTATGGCCACAGGTAACTACTATTTGTATGGATATTGGCTTACTATAGCTATGCGCAATTTATGTGGGATCATTGTGGTGAAAGATTCCTAGATATGCCTGAGACTATTATAGTGGTAACATTGTCATTTCATGGGTATGACTAAACAGCAAAACCACAAAAAGAGGACTTAAAAATCCTCCAAAAATTCAAAAACAGAAAAAAGGCAGCGATATTTACCTGCCCAGGCCTCCAAACAAATGCACTATCAGGATGCAGTGGACCCATGTAGTTAAGATGGCAGCAACACAGGTGCAAAAATACCGATGGGACAAGCACTCACGTACAGGTGATGCACAGCATCCAGGTTAGCAAGTGTGAGGACTAGTGATGAGCGAGTATACTCATTGCTCGGGTTTTCCAGAGTACGGGAGTATTTGTGACTGCTTGGAGATTTCATTTTCCTTGCCACAGCTGCATGATTTGCAGCTACTAGACAGCTTGATTACATGTGGGGATTCCCTAGCAACCAGGCAACCCCCATGTGTATTCAGGCTGGCTAGCCGCTGTAAATCATGCAGCGGTGTCATCAAAAACTACATTTCCGAGCAGTCAAAAATACTCGGAGACCACCCCAGCGTGCTCTGGAAAACGCGAACAACGAGTATACTCGCTCATCACTAGTGAGGACCCTTGACGCGGGTTGCGAGCTTGCATATCTTGGCCAAAATATCGACTAATACCTCACATATTTTTATATGTATTTTCTGCACTTTATTTTTCAGGGTACTGATCGAATAGTATGGGCGTCACTAATAGGCTGCTAACCTGGGTGCTGTGTGTAGCACCCCAGGTAACCAGTTGTTACAGTGATGTTGCATTTCTTTCGGGGAGGGCGATATCATGCTTGGAGGCAAGGAGGATTCTCTTTACCAGGTAAGCACCTACATACAACACAATCTGAATCCAGGCCAGAAGGGGGAGCTCAGGACCTGGATTCAGGGGAGCTTCCCTCAGGTTTGAGTATTCTGGTCTGGAGTAGGAGTAAGACGGTTGGTCCAGGGAGACCAAGGAGTGCAGTTAGAGAGACACTGAGGAGAAAGGAAGTCTGGAGGGGAGAGCAGACTACGGGGCCATGCAACCAGGACTGAGTTGCAGCTCCAGGGTAGGAAGAGAACCCGGGGGGTTGTTGTATGTAGTGGAGCCATTGACGGAAGGAGCACAGGAGTGGAAAAGGGCTCAGAGGGGAACTGTGACCAGGCACCCTCAGAGCCGAAGCGCAGAAACCAGGCTCCGGGAGCCTGAGGCTTTTGTGGAACTCTACGACACATAGCAGAACCGGAGGGCTTAGAACTGTATGTAATTTGCCCACACCACACCTGGAGGTGAAGCAGCACCTGAAGAGCCCGGGTCGTGATAGAGACCCTGTAAAATGGCTCAAGTTGCCCATCATACGTGTACCTGTTCTAGGACAGGAGTGAGAGGACTTTGCCAGCAAGCTACAGGCAGCAGGGACTTCTCATATTAGTGTGAGTAGAAAGGCTTACGGACCTCATCTGGGAGAGGGATTACCTTTGCTTCTAAGTCGGCCGGACCACATCACCATCTGTGCCTGGTATCCTGGACTGTGAACTGCTTCTACCAGTAAACCAGGTAAAGACTTAACAACCCTGTGTCCTCTACTTATTCGTTGGCATGCACCATCCTTGCCATACACCTTGGGAACCCTGGGGACCCGCTTCACCTGTGGGAAACATCACCATCTTGCTGCAACAGCATCACCCCAGAGGACCCCTTTAAGCAGCGTCGGTCCTTCTGACCGAGAACCACGGGTGGCGTCTTGAATAGATTTTATTACCAATTTCCCTTAAAATACCTTTCCCCTTTTAGTTGAGTCCCAGGGTCTCGGACCAGGTCGCAGCCACCATGACATCCCCTTTAAGAGTGACCGGACCCGGTACCAAGTACCCCACTGCCGTGGTAGGGCGACTCACTGTGTATCACCTAAATGTGAACAGCGCCGCATACAAGCCTCTATTGTGCATTAAAGGGAACCTGTCACCCCCAAAATCGAAGGTGAGCTAAGCCCACCAGCATCAGGGGCTTATCTACAGCATTCTGTAATGCTGTAGATAAGCCCCCGATGTATCCTGAAAGATGAGAAAAAGAGGTTAGATTATACTCACCCAGGGGCGGTCCCGCTGCGGTCCGGTCCGATGGACGTCGCGGTCTGGTCCGGGGCCTCCCATCTTCTTACCATGACGTCCTCTTCTTGTCTTCACGCTTCGGCTCTGGCGCAGGCGTACTTTGTCTGCCCTGTTGAGGGCAGAGCAAAGTACTGCAGTGCGCAGGCGCCGGGAAAGGTCAGAGAGGCCCAGCGCCTGCGCACTGCAGTACTTTGCTCTGCCCTCAACAGGGCAGACAAAGTACACCTGCGCCGGAGCCGCAGCGTTAAGACAAGAAGAGGACGTCATGCTATGAAGATGGGAGGTGCCGGTCCGCGACACCCATCGGATCGGACTGCCCAGGTGAGTATAATCTTAGGCTTATCTACAGCATCACAGAATGCTGTAGATCAGTGTTCCCCAACTCCGGTCCTCAAGAGCCACCAACAGGTCTTGTTTTCAGTATTTCCTTAGTATTGCCCAGGTGATAATTGCATCACATGGACAGGCAAGCATTCAATTACCTGTGCAATACTAAGGATAACCTCAAAACATGACCTGTTGGTGGCTCTTGAGGACCGGAGTTGGGGAACACTGCTGTAGATAATCCCCTGATGCTGGTGGGCTTAGCTCATCTTCAATTTTGGGGGTGACAGGTTCCCTTTAATATACCAAAAACCACCCCCTCCATGGATTGGTAGGCAGAGAGTGGTTGTCTCATCGGTATTTCTGCACCTGTGTTGCCGGCATCTTAACTACATGGGTCCACTGCATCTTGATGCATTTGTTTTGAGCCCTGGGCAGGTAAACATTGCTGCCTTTTTTCTGTTGTTTTTGAATTTCATGGCTATGTCAGCTTTTTGTTTCTGTATTTCTTTTAGTTTGTATAGATTTTCTTCACAATAGTTGTTATATTGTTTTTGAATTGATGTATTTCTTATTACTAAATACATTTTGAAATGGTTTGATATTTTGGATGGAATTGCTACTTCTTAGTCTCTATAGGTTTATAAGGTGCTCAATAGTTGTAAGAATTAAGTCCTTAAGAGGTGCACGTCTGCTAATGAATTAGGAACCTCATACTCCAGCACTCCCTTTAAAGCTTCTTAAAAGGATAAGCACAGTATCTCTGCTTGTCATTCCTCGGAGCGTTGTTTCATGTGTAGCAGTACCTTCAAGTGATTTTATAGAAAAGATGTTCTGTGATTGTACATGATGAATAACAGTCTTTCTTGACAAATTTACTTTCATCCTGCATTTTAACCCATTTCTCTACTGCGGCCTATCTTAATTTGCAGATGACTCTGAGCTGCTGGTAGATTTTCCATATATAGGACACGACACAAGGAGGGATTCCTGCTCCTTATTGCTTAGCACACAAGCAGCAGGCAGGAGATTATACAGCAGTACTGAGCAGTGTAGATGGGAATGCAGCTCTGGGGTGTGAGGCTAAGACATGTTAGAAAGCTCAGCAAGATTTTTCTGCATTTCCTTCTGCCTGTTCGCTATCTCTTCCTCACTCCTCTCTGACACCTCCAGTGCTATCATTCTAGCGTTTCTTGTGGATGGTGAGTGCAGGAGGCAAGGAAATAAGTGGCTCCTAATTCTGTCGTAGAGCACACAGGAGCCACATAATGTGAATGACAGAGTTTACATTGACTTACTACTGACTAAAGCAATGTTTGTCGAAATTACATTTTTCATTTAAAGAGAACCTGTCACCCCCTCAGGAGTTTGTAACTAAAAGAGCCACCTTGTGCAGCACAAATGCTGCATTTTGACAAGGTGGCTCTTTTAGTTATGCTCCCTGCACACGCTGAAATAAACGTTTATAAAATGTGCCCCCTCATATCCTGAAATCGCCAGGGAGGCGGGTCTTTCCTTCCTAATCAGACGCAGCACAGCCGTCACTCCGGGCCTGTGCGCGCCGGGCGCCGCCACCTCTGGCTGCGTTATTGTCCCCAGCACCTGCGCTGTAAGTACAAAGGGCAGCGCAACTGCGCACGCCCGAAAAAAAAAACTTAATGCGCAGGCGCCGGGGACGATAATGAAGCAAGAGGAGGCGGCGTCCGGCACGCCCAGGCCCGGAGTGACGGCTGTGCTGCGTCTGATCAGGAAGGAAGACCCGCCTCCCTGACGATTTCAGGATATGAGGGGGCACATTTTATAAACGTTTATTTCAGCGTGTGCAGGGAGCATAACTAAAAGAGCCACCTTGTCAGAATGCAGCATTAGTGCTGCACAAGGTGGCTCTTTTAGTTACAAACGCCTGAGGGGGGTGACAGGTTCCCTTTAAACATTCCTGAGCTTGAGTTGGACAAGTTCAGTAAATGAGATTTCCATATGTCCCCTGATACTGTAGATCTGTGGGTCTCATAATGACATTGCTTTCTGGATCTGTTCTCTGGACTTTGTATCCCCTGGATGCACAGCATGAAGACACATTACTGTATGTGAGGCCCTGTCCTTGCTGTCCTCCCTGTAGCCATAGTCACCAGGCTGAAACTCTGCGGCCTGTACACACTGGGCAGAAGAATCTTTCCAAAGACAAGACTGGTGGGTCAGAGGTTAAACCATGTTTTGGGACTGAGGGGCCCACAATCTCCTGTGCTGTTGAGGCATGAATGGCTGCAAGCCAATGATTAATGGCCGCTCATTGTTCACAGCTGAGATCACAGCACTGCAGAGCCCAGGGCAGCCAGAAAAGTGTGTGCAGAAACTTGGATGGACTTCATGCTGCTGTATCCCCGCACCCAACTCTGCACCAGGGGGATACATGGTGGTGACATGGCTGTGGTTGTAGACTAAAGGTACCGTCACATTAAGCGACGCTGCAGCGATAGCGACAGCGATGCCGATCGCTGCAGCGTCGCTGTTTGGTCGCTGGAGAGCTGTCACACAGACCGCTCTCCAGCGACCAACGATGCCGAGGTCCCCGGGTAACCAGGGTAAGCATCGGGTTGCTAAGCGCAGGGCCGCGCTTAGTAACCCGATGTTTACCCTGGTTACCAGCGTAAAAGTTAAAAAAACAAACAGCACATACTCACCAGCGCGTCCCCCAGCCTCTGCTTCCTGACACTGACTGAGCTCCGGCCCTAACAGCACAGCGGTGACGTCACCGCTGTGCTTTCACTTTCAGTTTAGGGCCGGCGCTCAGTCAGTGTCAGGAAGCAGAGGCTGGGGGACGCGCAGGTGAGCATGTACTGTTTGTTTTTTTAACTTTTACGCTGGTAACCAGGGTAAACATCGGGTTACTAAGCGCGGCCCTGCGCTTAGTAACCCGATGTTTACCCTGGTTACCAGTGTAAAATATCGCTGGTATCCTTGCTTTTGCTGTCAAACACGGCGATACACGGCGACCTAGCGACCAAATAATGTGCAGACCTTCTAGCAGCGACCAGCAATTTCACAGCGGGATCCAGATCGCTGCTGCGTGTCAAATACAGCGATATCGCTATCCAGGTCGCTGCAACGTCACGGATCGCTGGCGATATCGCCTAGTGTGACGGTACCTTAAGTTACTCAGTGGTCATGGTCGAGGGGACTGTAGTAGAAAATCTCGGTGACATGATGGTGGCTATAATCGATCATACAAGGCGGTGACATGAACAATAAAAGCAACAAAGGAATGCTACGTGGTAGTGAGGGTATATATGGTACTGAGTGAATCTAAAATAGGAAAATAAAAAGTCCCCGCTACCAAGAAGACGGACCTGAGTAAAAATGTGTGGACAGTCAGAAAATTAGGAAACATGGAAGAAAAAAGCACAAAAACCGACCATACAGTACAAAAACACAATAATTGTATTATTACATAATACTTGTAAGAACAAATTCAGGTAAAAAATAATAGTACAGACCGCAATGCAAAAGGTATTAAATTATACTGAAGGGATGCACACCCAGGGGTAAAGCAAAATAGAGCTGGGTGAAAGATAACACAACAGTGTATCTTAATATATACTTACCTTGTTATGTCTTCACATCCTCTTCCATCCAGATGTGTCCGGATCCCAGAATTCCGAGTGGCGGAAGTTCACCGACCGCCATATTGGGACACCCAAGTGATGGGTGTCTCAATATGGAAACTGCTGGTAGTACCAGCCTCTTGCGTGGTACCACCAGCGGAACACCGTCGCACCACATACACACACTGTATACGCCGTACGCACCACACACACACACTGTATACGCCATATGCAGCCTCTTGCGCGGTACCATCAGCGGAACACCATCGCAAACACGCCGCCGCCGATATCAGCCGAATGATTCACTGACCGCTGCCATCTTTGTACAAGAGGAGCGCATGTGCAGTTTTCATGTGATCGCCGCTGTCTGCACAGAGATGGCGGTGGTCTGATTGCCTGCATGAATTCCGCTTAGGCACAGTAAATCATTCGGCTGATCCCGGCGGCAGATGCGCGATGTGTCTACAGGCAGAGGAAGCCGGTCACATTAAAAGGGTTTTCCCATGAACGAAAGTTCATTTTAAAAATTGTCTGTGTGTGACAGTGTACAGAGCAAACCTCATCTCCTGGGCAGGGGAGGAAGCAAAAGACAATACGGACATTACAGCAGGGGATCACAGTGGATTCATTTTGGGAGGTAAAATATTTCACTGACTGTTTTTAAACAATATTTTCCCTCACAAAATGTATCCTCTGCGATCTCCTGCTGTAATGTCAGTATTGTCTTTTGCTCCCTCCCCTGCCCAGGAGCTGTGGAATGTTCAGTACACGGTCAGACACAGACAATTTTTAAAATTAACTTTTGTTCGTGGGAAGACCTCTTTAATAAGCAAATATCAATGCCAACATGGCCCCTCCTAAAAAGTACGCCAATGACAATGAAAGGAAAGCAGCAAAGTCACAACGTCGAAGACAACAACGGACAAATGAGACTCTTGAAGAGCAATAGCATCGCTGGGACAAAAACAATGCATATAAGCGTAGGCGTCAATAACGTGAGTCCCCTGATGCAAAAGTCATTAGATTATCACAGGATGCCATTAGGCAATAACAGCGCCGCAAACAGAAATCTGCAGTCTTAACACCAATACCATGCTCACAAGTTGACCCATTGGAACCAGCACACCACACTGCCCAGTCTACAACTTCAAAGTGTACGAGCCTAACTAAGAAGGCATTTTCCCAACGCAAGCTACTTCAGGAACAATGTCCATTGGCCGCAGCAAGAAGACTGTTACACGATGCAGAAGCACACCGTGTACAGCGACAAGCTGAAACACAAAGCCAGAGAGAAGTGTGACTACAACAGCCACGACAAATCAACATCTGCCGGCAAATAAGTCACATACAAAAAGAAGGACATGAACTTCAACTACAAGCGAAAAATGTAACCCAGGAAGAAAACACAATTCAAGAACACAGCTGCGATCCCATGAACCATTTATGTCAAAGTTGTCAATCTTTAAATTTTGGAGCTGAGACGCCTTCTGATGGAAAGTTTACTCAGTGCTGTCAGAAGGGGAAAGTCCATCTACCCGTACTCCAGTATCTAGAAGAAATCAAAAAGTTGAAGACAGGAGAAAGTGAATTCAGCAAAAATTTCATGGACAATATTCGCAGTATCAACAGCTCTTTTGCTTTTGCCTGGGGAGGAGAGATTCTCAACGCTGCAAAGCCTGCCCCAATAGTGACATTACCGCCCTCCTGATGCGATAGCATCGGGTCTCCATCTAGTATGGTATATGGGTTAAAAGAAAATATTGTATATACACACAGAGATCACTGAGCAAAATCCATAAAATTGTTACATAGTTACATAGTTACATAGTTATTAAGGTTGAAGGAAGACTGTAAGTCCATCTAGTTCAACCCTGTTGATCATGTAAAAATGAATACATGAATAAAAATGCTGGTGCAGTATAAAAAAAGTGTTTCCCTGGCATAGAAACCATGGGTATAAGTATCTACCGTATAGTAGTCAAATATTAGCAGCGAAAAAGAGTAGTGTGAGACACGTGTATAAGTGTAAAGTGAAAAGAGCAGAAGATCACAGTAAGGCTGCCATCACACTAGCAGTATTTGGTCAGTATTTTACATCAGTATTTGTAAGCCAAAACCAGGAGTGGAACAAATAGAGGAAAAGTATAATAGAAACCTATGCACCACTTCTGGATTTATCACCCAGTCCTGGTGTTGGCTTACAAATACTGATGTAAAATACTGACCAAATACTGCTAGTGTGACGGCAGCCTAATGGTGTAAAATAATTGATCCAATGTGGAAAATCACTCACAGTGAAACTGCAGATCTTTGGCTCCTGGCGGTGACATGGTGGCTATGATGATAGCTGTATAACATACAGAGTGGTGGCATGAAGGCGGCTATAGTTGAGGATGCCTGATGGTGACATGATGATGGCTATGATACCTGGATGTGAAATAATGACGGCTGACTGTCATGGGCTAAAAAGAAGGTGCATGATGGTGGCTGTAGTGGAGGCTACTTGGTAGTGACATGATGGTGGCTGCAGTGGTGGATACACTTTTACATCATGGTGATGATATAAAGGTGGAGGATGTCAGGAGTTTGGCAGTAGTGATGTATAGATGACTGTAGTTGAGGATGCATGGTGGTCATTACTGCCTCTGGGATTTGGGATCTGACTGAGATCATCTCCAGATACTAATGGCATTGCGCCAGAGTTCTAGGGCTGGCCGGTCCAAACTCTGGGATTGCACCAGCGTTATAGGGCTGGCCTTTCCAGACTCTAGGATTGCGCCAGAGTTCTAGGGATGGCCTTTCCTGTCCCTGGGATTGCACCAGTGTTCTAGGGCTGGCTTTTCCAGACTCTGGATTGCGCCAGGGTTCTATGGCTGGCCAGTCCAGACTCTGGGATTGCGCCAGAGTTCTAGGGCTTGCCAGTCCAGACTTTAGGATTGTGCCAGAGTTCTAGGGTCAGCCGGTCCAGACTCTGGGATCGCGCCCACCCCCCGAATTTGGGATTGTGCCTGCCCCTTGAGTCTGGGATCGTGCTCACCCCCCGAGTCTGGGATCGCTCCCGCCGCTCCCAAGTAATTAGATGGACCACTGACGTCCAGGATTCCTCTGGTTTAAGTTTTGTAGAACACCAGACCATTGCCTCATGACTGCTATCCTGGGAGGGAGGGATGATGTATCCCTGCAGACACAAACCCCTGGATCCTAGGAGGTTTCTCTCTACAAATTATATAGAATGCAATGGCTTACAGAAAGCAAAGCTCTTCCAATTTGCCCCTAGTGTGTTTGACAGTAGTGGGCTCTGAAGCAGACGCCAATGAGACTGAAGGGCCACAAGTGAGGAGTCTGGCCCATACCAGGCGTGAGGCATTTGCTGCACCTGTGCCCTGCTTCCTGGCTGCTGGCTGGGAGGAGGAGAAAGGTAGTGAAAGGCCCGGACTGTTGCAGGGCACAGACACTGGCACCATTGTACATTCCCGAGGAGAGAGCCTGAATGGATCTGTGGCAGCACAAAGAGCATCTTACAATGGAGGTCTCATTAGGATGCACAGAGAAGGGTGGGCCGCTGCAAACCCCCTAGCTCTCGTGCCTCCGCTCCTTTAGCCTCTGTCATCAGCTAGCCTTCATGTGGCTGACATGAAAAGCTCAGACCTTGAGAAGCCTAGGTGATGGTGCCAGCAGCCAAGTCCACACTGACTATATACTCCCTGCACACTCTACACACTCAGACATCTATATATGAAGTTCACGGAAAAAAGGGCTCCAGCTTTCAGATCCAGTTGCAGATAAAATCCGGTATTCCAGGATTAAGAACGTCTGGTGTTCGAAATGTGTGGGTTTCACAGAGTTCTCACCCTTTTATTTTTACAATGTGTAGATCTCTTTAATGGATTAACAATAAAATCCAGATTTGATCTACAATTGGATCTGGAAACTGGACCCCTTTACTTAAACTTGCATCTACAAACCCTGGGTGGTGGTGTGGCCCGTGCTTCATCGCTATTTGGAACTGAAAGGGTGAGCTGGTGTTTTTTTTAGTTACATTTTGATGTATATACAAGTACGTATATGCACAGTTCAAAAAGATGATGGTTACATGCAAATCACAGATTGGATCTGTCCTGAATAAATCGTCATTTGTTATCATCAGTAAATGAAAACCAAGTGTCAAAGGTGGATTCAATGTGTGATAAACAAGATGGCAACTCCGAATGGGACTCTCCTGAGCCCAACTGTGCCTGAGTATCCCCCCAAAATAGAGTGTCTGACCCCACGTGCCTGTGTGTCTCCAACAGTAGTGTATATGACCCCACAAGCCTGTGTGTCCCCAACAAGTGTGTTTGACCCCATGTGCCTGTGTCCCCAACAATAGTGTGTATAACCCCACATGCCTGTGTGTCCCCAACAGTAGTGTGTATGACCTCAGGTGCCTGTGTGTGCCCGGCAGTAGTGTTTATGACCCCACGTGCCTGTGTCCCCAACAGTAGTGTGTACGACCCCACATGCCTGTGTGCGTTCTCAACCAACAGTAGTATCTGACCCAACTTGCCTGTGTGCCCTTAATAATAGTGTGTCTGATCCCACATGCCTTTTTGTCCCCAACAGTAATGTGTTTGACCCACATACCTGTGTTCCCCAAACAGTAGTGTGTATGTCATCTTACTCCTGTGTGCCCCCACAAGTGCACACATGCCTGTGTATGCCCCCACAGTAGTGTATGACCCTATGTGCCTGTGTGCCCCCAACAATAGTGTGAAGGACCCCACATACATGTGTGCATTCTCTACAAACAGTAGTGTCTGACCCCCTCGAGCCTGTCTGCCCCCAATATTAGTGATTATGACCCGACGTGCCTGTGTGCTCCCAACAGGAATGTCGGACCTCAAGCACCTGTATGCCCCAACAGTAGTGTATGAACCCACGTGCCTATGTGCCCCTCACAGTAGTGTGTATGACCCCACGTGTCTCTGTGTCCCCAGCAATAGTGTGTATAGCTCCCACATGCCTGTGTGCGTTCTCTACCAATAGTAGTGTCTGACCCCACGTGCCTGTATGCCCCCAACAGTAGTGTATGACCCCTTATGCCTGTGTGCCCCCAACTGTAGTGTGTATGACCTCACGTGCCTGAGTGTGTTCTCTTCTATCAGTAGTGTCTGATTCCATGTGCCTGTGTGCCCCCAATAATAGTGGGTGACCCGCGTGTCTGTGCCCCCCAACAGTAGTGTATATGACTTCACGTGCCTGTTTCCCAAACAGTAGTGTATATGACCCCATGTGCCTGTGTCTCCAATAGTAGTATGTATGACCCCACGTGCCTGTGTGCCCCTAACAATAGAGTGTATGACTCCACGTGCCTGTGTGCCCCCACAATAGTGTATGACCCCATGTGCCCCCAACAAGAGTGTGTATGACTCCACGTGCCTGTGTGCCCCCAAAAGTAGTGTCTGACCCTACGTGGCTGTGTGCCACCAACAGTAGTGTATGACCCCACGTGCCTGTGTGCCCCTAACAATAGAGTGTCTGACAAGACCTGCTTGTGTGCCCCCACAGTAGTGTATGGCCCCATGTGCCCCCAACAAGAGTGTGTATGACTCTACGTGCCTGTGTGCCCCCAAAGGTAGTGTCTGACCCTACGTGTAGTGTATGACCCCATGTGCCTGTGTGCTCCCAACAATAGTGTGTATGACCCCACGTGCCTGTGTGTGTTCTCTACCAACAGTAGTGTATGACCTCACGTGCCTGTGTGCCCCTAACAATAGAGTGTCTGACAAGACGTGCCTGTGTGCCCCCACAGTAGTGTATGACCCCATGTGCCCCCAACAAGTGTGTATGACTCCAAGTGCCTGTGTGCCCCCAAAAGTAGTGTCTGACCCTACGTGGCTGTGTGCCACCAACAGTAGTGTATGACCCCATGTGCCTGTGTCTCCAATAGTAGTGTGTATGATCCCATGTGCCTGTGTGCCCCTAACAATAGAGTGTCTGACTCCATGTGCCTGGGTGCTCACAATAGTAGTGTCTGATCTCACGTGCCTGTGCTTCGTCAGGCCGTGGCGGTGAAACGCGCGTCGAGGCTCAGCGTGTCCCTCAGACACAGCGGCACACAGGGAACACTATGTCCCAAGGTAAAGTACTATAGTTTATTGCCTTTTTACCCTGGTACTGTGGACAGAGTTAACTGCCAGTGTGAAATAATCGTGCTGGATCATATCGGGTTACTATTAGAAACTAGTAAACATCAACCGGTATTTAACCATTAGATGCTTGTAGTACCTTGAAACAGCTATCCTTCATAGGATATTAATTGGACTTTAGCCTTTTTGACTCAGCTGATGGTGTGAATTTTAAAATGCAATCAATTATACAATGGCAGGTTACCAATTGGATATTATTACTACTGTCCCCCTCCTTAAACACTGTGTGCGGCTGTGCCCATTGAGACACGTTTAATTTTCTCATTTCTGGCACCACATGCTGTCATCTTAATGGTGCCAATAGTTTTCTAGCTGTATCCCACCTCTGTTATCTTGTCCTATTATTAATATTGTTTAATAAAATTGTATTTTTTTCACTAAAATAACCCCTCCTTGTTTTCTTGGGACCTTTGGTATAGATTTTCTATATTACAGGGCTTAATATTGCCACTGTACAGTGTTATCATCACAAGGACCCAAATTTATGTTGCTCTTTTTGAGCACTTTTGGTATATAGACCTTGGAACAACTCCCCGTCGACGATCGTGATGGACGTCTGCAGCTGATCCATCAATACCATGAGAAAGCGGAAAAGCAGGCCGAGCGGGAGGCGGAGAGAGCCCAGCGGCAAGCGGAGAGGGAGCACCGTCTGGAGTTAGCCCGATGCCAGCGGCCGAGGTCATCCCAGTACAGCAGCGAGCTCAACAGCACTTAGATCCCTAAACCATGGCCAGAGCACTTTCCTGTGATGGAAAAGGACAGGACTTGGACACTTTTTTGAGGGCATTTGAGACGGCCTGCAGACAGTAACGGCTGCGGGATGGCGAATGGGCCCGATACCTGACCCCAGGGCTAAAAGGCAAAGCTCTGGAGGCGTTTGCTTCTCTCCCGTCAGACCAAGATGAAGATTATGAGGCCATCAAGCAGGCCCTGGTAACAAACACTAACTGACTCCTGAGGTTTACCGTAGAAATTCCGGAACCTCCAACATGACCCACATGACAGCTACGGCGATGTGGCGCATGGACTCGGGACCCACTTTGACCAGTGGACTCAAGGACTGTCAGTGCCCACCTTTGCACAGCTGCGGGGCCTGATGATCAAAGACCAGTTCTTACATCTTTGCCCCGCTGAGTTGTGACAGTTCGTGATGGACAGAGCCCAAAGACGAGGATGAAGCAGCGCAGATTGCCGACGCCTATGAGGTCAACCGTAAATCGGAAGTGCGGAAGCCAGTCACCGCAAGCTGGAGAGGGGGTAAGCCTGCAACCTATGCCAGTACTGCTGCCAGCCAACTCACCAGAGGCCCTGTTCCTGATGCCAACAGCATCAAACCTACCACCGACCTTCGCCAGTGTTTTTGCTCCAAAAGGACTTGTCATATCAGCGACCACTGTCCAGAGAAGCAGAGGAACACCCCAGCCAAGGCCCCAGGGCATAATGCATCAGTTCTTTTGGTGGGTGGGGTGGTTGGGAGGGTCTGTGACAACATGCAGCAAGTCGCCGTGGGGGCCCAGATCACTACAGGCCTCAAGGCCTCCGGGGCTGAGCGAACCCTCATCCGACCTGAACTGGCGGCCCCTAAAGAGATTCCGAAGAAAACCCTGATTGTCACCAGGATTGGGGACATCCGATGTCCCCTGCCAATGGCCCGGGTGTACAGTACAGATCAAAAGTTTGGACACACCTTCTCATTTAAAGATTTTTCTGTATTTTCATGATTATGAAAATTGTAAATTCACACTGAAGGCATCAAAACTATGAATTAACACGCGGAACTATATACTTAACTAAAACGTGTGAAACAACTGAAAATATGCCTTATATTCTAGGTTCTTTAAAGTAGCCACCTTTTGCTTTGATGACTGCTTTGCACACTCTTGGCATTCTCTTGATTAGCTTCAAGAGGTAGTCACCGGAAATGGTCTTCCAACAATCTTGAAGGAGTTCCCAGAGATGCTTAGCACTTGTTGGCCCTTTTGCCTTCACTCTGCCGTCCAGCTCACCCCAAACCATCTCGATTGGGTTCAGGTCTGGTGAGTGTGGAGGCCAGGTCATGTGGCGTAGCACCCCATCAGTCTCCTTCTTGGTCAAATAGCCTTACACAGCCTAGAGGTGTGTTTGGGGTCATTGTCCTATTGAAAAATAAATAATGGTCCAACTAAACGCAAACCGGATGAAATAGCATGCTGCTGCAAGATGCTGTGGTAGCCATGCTGGTTCAGTATACCTTCAATTTTGAATAAATCCCCAACAGTGTCACCAGCAAAGCACCCCCACACCATCACACCTCCTCCATGCTTCACGGTGGGAACCAGGCATGTAGAGTCCATCCGTTCACCTTTTCTGCGTAGCACTAAGACACGGTGGTTGGAACCAAAGATCTCAAATTTGGACTCATCAGACCAAAGCACAGATTTCCACTGGTCTAATGTCCATTCCTTGTGTTCTTTAGCCCAAACAAGTCTCTTCTGCTTGTTGCCTGTCCTTAGCAGTGGTTTCCTAGCAGCTATTTTACCATGAAGGCCTGCTGCACAGTCTCCTCTTAACAGTTGTTATAGAGATGTGTCTGCTGCTAGAACTCTGTGTGGCATTGACCTGGTCTCTAATCTGAGCTGCTGTTAACCTGCGATTTCTGAGGCTGGTGACTCGGATAAACTTATCCTCAGAAGCAGAGGTGACTCTTCGTCTTCCTTTCCTGGGGCAGTCCTCATGTGATCCAGTTTCTTTGTAGCGCTTGATGGTTTTTGCCACTGCACTTGGGGACACTTTCAAAGTTTTCCCAATTTTTCGGACTGACTTACCTTCATTTCTTAATAGTATGTATGAATAAAACAGTATGAATAAATCAGAAGACACTGGGGGGCTGGGATTCACAGGCAGGGCGTCCGCACAGGCGCAGTCAGCTAGACTGCATATGAGGACCAGGGCCGCCATCAGGGCATGACAGCCATGACTGGCGTATGGGGCCCGGTGAGCAGAGGGGGCCCGCATCGGGCCCCGTCTAATCTGCTCACCGGGCCCCACCCTGCCGGCGCTGCGGGCCCCCCCCTGCCGGCGCTGCGGGCCACTATTGACGTGCGGGCCCGTCAATGGTTAACAGCCGCCGCCAGCCAGTCGGAGGCTGGCAGCTGACTTGAGCGGCCGCAGTGCGCAGTCGCACTTCGCCGGCGTCTGACGTCATTGTCAGCCGCCGGCGAGTGCGTCCTTCACCTGCGTGGAGGAAGTGAGGTGGTTCCCCGCCGCAGGAGCATGGCAAGGTAAGAACTCTTTTTTTTTTTTTTTTTGAGAGCGGCGATCCCAGGGGGGTGGGGCCCGGGGCAGAACGCTGGACACGCTGGGGCCCGGGGCAGAACGCTGGACACGCTGGGGCAGAAAGCTGGACACGGGCAGTATGCTGGACACAGGGGGCAGAGATGCTGGACACAGGGGGCAGAGATGCTGGACACGGGGCAGAGATGCTGGACACAGGGGGCAGAGATGCTGGACACAGGGGGCAGAGATGCTGGACACAGGGGGCAGAGATGCTGGACACAGGGGGCAGAGATGCTGGACACAGGGGGCAGAGATGCTGGACACAGGGGGCAGAGATGCTGGACACGGGGGCAGAGATGCTGGACACGGGGGCAGAGATGCTGGACACGGGGGCAGAGATGCTGGACACGGGGCAGAGATGCTGGACACAGGGGGCAGAGATGCTGGACACAGGGGGCAGAGATGCTGGCACAGGGGGCAGAGATGCTGGTCACAGGGGCAGAGATGCTGGACACAGGGGGCAGTATGCTGGACAAGGGGGCAGTATGCTGGACACAGGGGGCAGAATGCTGGACAAAGGGGCAGAGATGCTGGACACAGGGGGCAGAGATGCTGGACACGGGGCAGAATGCTGGACAAGGGGGCAGAATGCTGGACACAGGGGCAGAATGCTGGACACAGGGGGCAGAATGCTGGACACAGGGGGCAGAATGCTGGACACAGGGGGCAGAGATGCTGAACACAGGGGGCAGAGATGCTGGACACAGGGGGCAGAGATGCTGGACACAGGGGGCAGAGATGCTGGACACGGGGCAGAGATGCTGGACACAGGGGGCAGAGATGCTGGACACAGGGGGCAGTATGCTGGACAAGGGGGCAGTATGCTGGACACAGGGGGCAGAATGCTGGACAAAGGGGCAGAGATGCTGGACAAAGGGGCAGAATGCTGGACAAAGGGGCAGTATGCTGGACAAAGGGGCAGAGATGCTGGACACGGGGCAGAATGCTGGACAAAGGGGCAGAGATGCTGGATACAGGGGGCAGTATGCTGGACACGAGGCAGAATGCTGGACACAGGGGGCAGAATGCTGGACAAAGGGGCAGAATGCTGGACACGGGGCAGAATGCTGGACATAGGGGCAGTATGCTGGACACAGGGGCAGTATGCTGGACACAGGGGCAGTATGCTGGACACAGGGGCAGAGATGCTGGACACAGGGGCAGAGATGCTGGACACAGGGGCAGAGATGCTGGACACGGGCAGAGATGCTGGACACAGGGGCAGGATGCTGGACACAGGGGCAGAGATGCTGGACACAGGGGCAGAATGCTGGACAAAGGGGCAGGATGCTGGACACAGGGGCAGTATGCTGGACACAGGGGCAGAGATGCTGGACACAGGGGCAGAGATGCTGGACACAGGGGCAGAGATGCTGGACACAGGGGCTATGAATGATGCTGGACACAGGGGCTATGAATGATGCTGGACACAGGGGCAGAATGGAGATATGGGGAATGATGAAAGACATGGGGGCATGACTGGAGACAGATGGGGAAGGATTGGAGACGCAGGAGGCATGATTGGAGACACTGGGGGCAGAATTGGAGACAGATTGTGCAGGATCATGGGGCAGGATGGATACGATGGAGACAGATGGGGCAGGATGGGGAGATCATATGGGGCAGGATGGATACTCATGAGGGCAGGATGGGAGAACATATGGCTGACGCCAGGAATGAGACACACGGGGGCCAGGATGGGGAATATTATTACCATAGGGACTAATTAAGGGATATTATTACTGGAGTGATGTATTTATTTTTTGAGGACACTGTTTTAAATGAGGGGGCGGTCCTGTTACTGTGTAGAGTGACACTATGTCGCCTCTTTTTCTTTATGCGGTGTAATGTAGAAGTTGGGAAAAATTAAGTAATGTGTTCTACAAGCGGAGCTCGAGATAACTGTGTTATTTCCTGCAGAAACGAGTCCTGGCTGGAAGACATGATGGCGGTCTGTGCTGGATGAAAGATGAAGGACTTCACCTAGAGACGTCACTGGTAAGTCAGTGTTACCTATACACTGACACTATACACTGTATACTATATACAGAGGTCCTTTGTATAATTTCACTAGTGATCACTGTATTATCTGTACACAGACACTGCATACTAAGTACAGATCTCCTGTGTATAATGGCACTTATGGTGATAGTGTGGTGCTTTTTTTTTATTACTGATCAGAATTGTAGTATTCAGTAACTATGTGGTGGTATTATGTGGTCTGGAACATGGTGTTGCGGTATTTGTTCCTTGTATGTGATATTATTCGATCACTGTGGTGGTAATATGCGGTCTGGTCATGGTGTAGCGGTATTTGTCCCTTGTATGTGATATTATTCGATCACTGTGGTGGTAATATGTCATCTGGTCATGGTGTAGCGGTATTTGTTCTTTTTATGTGATATTATTGGTCATTTTAAAAATTGAAAAATAAATAAAAATATACCTAAATTGTATTGCATATTTTAACAAATATTTAATAGGTTACAGCAGAGTAGGGCCTCACCAAAAGAGTCTACCGTGTTATGGTGGCGGCTTACAAAATCTTTTGGCCAAAACAAAAGCTGCCGGCTATATGTGTGATCTGGTGATGGGAACTGTTAGGGTATGTGTCCACGTTAAGTAAACGCTGCGTGTTTGACGCTGCGTGGGGCCACAGCGTCAAACACGCAGCGTTCAGATGTTCCAGCATAGTGAAGGGGATTTTATGAAATCCCGTCTCCACTATGCGTGGTAACACGCACCCGGCGGCCCTGCGACTCCGGACATGCAAGCTATAACACAGGGCCCTATGTGTGGGGTGCGATGATCCCGGATGTGTGCAATGAACACATCCGGCATCATCGCGTCACAGTAGGGGGCGGGGCTTAGCGCCGAGCGGGTTTGGCGCTCCGACGCAACCGCCGGCCATCCTGAAGGTGGACACGTACCCTCAATGTGTGATTGGTGAGAAGTGGAGTTTTTCCAAGAGAGAGCGGTGGGACTGTGGACAGTTTGAGGGGTTGAGCGTGGAGGCAGGGCTGGGGTGGAGCCTGGGCGGAGTCTCAAGGGGGCCCCAAAAATTTTGCCAGTATGGGGCCCCGAAATTTCTAGTGGCAGCCCTGATGAGGACAGACGGGCAGCGCTCACTGCGCTTGCCCAAGGCAGGAGAAAAGAGCGCAGGCGCCGGCTCATTTCAAAACAGCGGTGAGGAGGCGGCGCCCGGAGCCAAGAAGATTTGAGTGACAGCTGTGTGGCGTCTGCAGCAGGGGGGGGAAAGGCCTGCCTCCTTGACTGAAGAAAAGGTATTTAGGACAAATTACAAAATTGATTATTTCGGCAGTTACAGCACCCAGAACTACTGTAAAAGATCCACCTTGTCAGAATGCAGCATTACTGCTGCACAAGGTGGCTCTTTTAGTTAAAAACGCCTGGGGGGGTGACAGGTTCCCTTTAAAGTAATGATGGCCACTCGTTTTTCTTTACTTAGCTGCTTTTTTCTTGCCATAATACAAATTCCAATAGTTTATTCAGTAGGACTATCAGCTGTGTATCCACCTGACTTTTGCTCAACACAACTGATGGTCCCAACCCCATTTATAAGGCAAGAAATCCCACTTATTAAACCTGACAGGGCACACCTGTGAAGTGAAAACCATTCCCGGTGACTACCTCTTGAAGCTCATCAAGAGAATGCCAAAAGTGTGCAAAGCAGTCATCAAAGCAAAAGGTGGCTACTTTGAAGAACCTAGAATATAATACATAATTTCAGTTGTTTCACACTTTTTCGTTAAGTATATAATTCCACATGTGTTAATTCATAGTTTCGATGCCTTCAGTGTGAATGTACAATTTTCATAGTCATGAAAATACAGAAAAATCTTTAAATGAGAAGGTGTGTCCAAACTTTTGATCTGTATTGTATATAAATTGTGGTGCCGGGAGCGGGGTTAAGGAAGTGGGGCTGTCCGATAACTTGCCCACTGATGTTTTATTGGACACTGATTTGGGGAGGATGGTTGCATATTATGTCCCTGACTCCCCTCCCTGATTGAATGCTGATGATAGCGATGGGAAATTGCATGTGTTACCTGACAATGCTTTACCGATTAATGATGTACCTGATAATCATTTTTCTGAAAATGCCAAGTGTAATACTGATGATGCTGATGGTGTAAATGTGCATGTTTTACATACTAACCATTTACTTTCTAAGAATGATGTGTTCACAAGTGCAGGAGTGCTTCGGCCACGTCACTCTGCGGGGTGGGATGGCTGAGGAACCCCTCACAGGAGCAAGCGATGGTGCTCAGGGAGATGGGGAGATGTATGGTAACCGTGAGGGAGGTGATGCCGTGCAACTGCCCCATAAGTAGCACTGCTCCTGAGATGGTGGGGGTGTATGGGGAGGTAGTACCCATAGCAGCGCTGGCTGATGGGTCTGTGGAAATCCCTGGGGAGACAGCCTACGTAGCTGCTGTCACCCACAGTCAGAGTGCCCGGAATGTAGATAACGTTCTGCCTTCTGGACCCTCCTCAGTCACAGGGGTGACTGAATTAGAGATGGACCCAGAGCAGGTCCAAGAGGGTTTCCGTGGGGAAGAGACCCTGACATCGCTTCTGGCTGCTCCTAGCCAGGAGTTCCAGGCTGCTCTGCACTCAGATGCGAGCCTGGAGAATTTGAGACACCTCGCCGAGACGCCCACCTCTGACCGATAAGGAGAGGGTGTTCTGGGAACTAGGGAGGTTGTACTGAGAGACAGTACCTGGAAAATCCCAAAAGAAGTGGTTGAGGGAAAGACAGCTGGTCATCCCATACCAATACAGGGGTGAGTTGTTACTGAATGCCCATGAGATCCTGCTGGCTGGACACTTGGGGATCAGCAAAACTAAGGCCCGTCTGTCTCAACACTTCTATTGGCCCAAGATGGGGACAGATGTGACAAACTACTGCCATACCTGTATCACCTGCCAAAGAGTGGGGAAGGCGGGGCCTGTTCTTAAAGTTCCCCTGATCCCTTTGCCAGTGATAGAGGAGCCTTTCCAGAGAATTGCGGTGGACATTGTGGCCCTGCTGGCCGTCCCCAGCAGCTCTGGAAAGCAATACGTCCTCACTGTGGTAGGCTACGCTACCCGGTACCCAGAGTCAGTGACTCCGTCCTCAACTAGGGCGGATAAGGAGGTGGATGCACTGTTGGCCATCTTTTCACAGGTAGGATTTCCGAGGGAGATGCTTACCGATCAAGGGACCCAATTCATGTCTCGCCTAATGGAGGCTCTCTGTAAGAGACTGCAGGTGAAGCGTCTAGTATCGAGCGCGTATCACCCACAGACCAATGGCATGTGTGAGCGCTTCAACGATACCCTCAAACAGATGCTACGCATGCTGGTTGAGACCCAAGGATGCGACTGGGAGCGGTACCTCCCACAACTGCTATTCGCTTACCGAGAGGTTCTGCAGGCCTCGACAGGGTTTTCCCCCTTTCGAGCTCCTGTATGGCAGGCGAGTCCAGGGACCCCTTGGGTTGTTAAGGGAATCCTTCTGAAATGTCCATATTGGAGTATGTCATGCGCTTCCATGACAAAATGCAGACCTTGATGCAGTTGGTGCATGACAACATGACGCAGGCTCAGGCTGATCAGAAGCACTGGTACGACCAGAATGCTTGGCCATGGTCTGGGCCCTGCAACGTTTGCAGTCCTACCTGTACATTCGCACCTTCATTGTAGTGACCGACCATGACCCTCTGCGCTGGCTACAAGCCATGTGTGGAACCAACGGAAGGTTGCTACACTGGAGCCTTGCCCTCCAACAGTACGACTTTACTGTGAAACACAAAAAGGCAGCGAGCGTGGCAATGCAGATGGGCTGTCCCCCTGGGCGAGCCTGCAGAGGTGTGCATGGAGGAGTACCGCAAGGTTCTGCCTCCGTAGTGCAGTCCAAAAGGGGAGGTGTCAGGAAATAGGAAGAAGTTCTGATTACATAAATTACACATACAGAGCTCTCATCTACAGTTTCCTCTGCCTGCCAGCTGAAGGCTGGAATTCTAAGCCACTCTCCCTCCCTCCCTCCCCCCTGCTATATGGCTGTAATGTGAGCCCAGTGTGCCAGCAACATTCAGTGGAATCGTTGAGGAATTTATATGGCTCTGTGCTGTGACAGCCAGTCTCTGTGTAAACCCCTCATTCTCCCTCCCACCTGATACTAGATAAAACTGGTACAGCCTGCTCCAAAATGCATGGTACTCTATTGTTCTTTTAAATTATATATACTGGCACCGACCCGGGCTAGAGAGATAAGGATTATATATTATGGATGTCCACCGAAAGATCTATAGCTCTCTGAAATTGCTAGGAGCTAAACTCAACGAGTTGCAAAGAGCGGATTTCTCCATAAGTGGGTCATGTATCTATGCCATGCTTATACTTAAAAGAATCCCCCTGATGTGGTGAACATCCTGATAATTGTGTCGTTCTTATACAAGGTTCATACAGCGAGTTATGTATAGAAATGGTTTGTCATAACTCTAAGAAGGGGAGGATTCAGCCTCTGAGTGAGGTCACCACAGGGGGAGTGCCTTGGTTTTGGGATGGGAGATAAGTGATTGAGACATCAGTCTTCACTGTCTGTTTGTCCTGGGTCTAGCTACGAGAGAGGGGTGTGATGCATCTAGCTGTGTGCCCTTCCCACACAGCACACAGTCAGCCATGAGATGAAATGATATGAATGAAATGTAAATGTTTTTCAACTTTAATCCTATTTTATTTCTAATTGTACTGTACATACGATACTTGTCTTCTTCATAATATCTTTTTATACTTCTATAAACACTGCCTACCTTTTTTGGAGTAAAATATATACAATTACTAGCTTTGTCTCTCCTTGCTCTATAATGAACTGTCACGTCCTCTGAAGTAAATTACGCTACTAATCTGGGTTGGCTCCGGATCCATTATTAATTAAGTAATCGGAGCTGGTGGCAGCAGGATTTGTCCTGGGCGGTTGGGAGGTTCTGTAGTGACGGCGGCATTGATAATTATTGTTCCCACCTGAGTGGGAGTAGTTATATTGCCCTCGCTGCAGCATGCCCATTAGCCAGTACAAAATAAGGCAGCCTTTCTGGCAACTAATTATCCTAGCTGCAGTACCCGGTCTGACCTGAGGGTATGGGGGGCACCAGAGAGCAGCAATTTCCAAACCGGACCTGAAAAGTGGAATATAGATAAATCCCCTTCAGAAAGGAACCAGGGGCAACCAAATAACGCCGGTTCATGACAAATTGGTGTGAGTGGTGGGAAAGATAAGGATATCCTCCCCATGAACCGTGAGACCTGTGTTCCCCCAGTAATAGTGTGTATGGCCCCACATGCCTGTGTGTCCCCAACAGTAGTGTGCATGGCCCCGTATGCCTGTGTGTCCCCAACAGTAGTATGTATGACCTCATGTGCCTGTGTGCCTCCGACAGTAGGGTGTATATCCCCTCGTGCCTTTCTGCCCCCAACAGTAGTTTGTATGACTTCATATGCCTGTGTGTCCCCAACAGTAGTGTGTATGGCCCCACGTTCTTGTGTGCGTTCTCTACCAAGAGTAGTGTTTGACCCCACGTGCCTGTGTGCACCCAACAGTAGTGTGTGTGACCCCACGTGACTGTGTCCATTCTCTACCAAGAGTCGTATCTGACCACATGTGCCTGTGTGCCCCCAATAATAGTGTGCCTATGTGGGTTCCATATCAACGGTAGTATCTGACCCCACATTTCTGTGTGTCCCCAATAATAGTATGTCTGACCCCATGTGCCTGTGTGGCCCCCAACAGTACTGTGTATGACCCCATGTGCCTGTGTGTCCCCAACAGTAGTGTATGACCCCACATGCCTGTGTGCCCCCAACAGTAGTGTGTATGACCCCACGTGCCTGTCTGCTCCCAACAATAGTGTGTATGGCCCCACATGCGTGTGTTTCCCCAACATTACTGTGTATGACCCCACGTACCTGTGTGTCCCCAACATTACTGTGTATGACCCCACGTACCTGTGTGTCCCCAACATTAGTGTGTATGACCCCACGCGCCGGTGTGTTCCCAACAGTAGTGTATCTGACCCCACGTGCCTATGTGTCCCCAACTGTAGTGTGTATGACCTCACGGGCCTGTGTGCCTCCAACAGTAGTGTGTATGACCTCATGTGCCTGTCTACCCCCAACAGTAGTGTGTATGACCCCACGTGCCTGTGTGCCCACAACAGCAGTGTGTATGACCCCACTTGCCTGTGTGCCCTGCAACAGTAGTGGGTATGACCCACATGCATTTGTACATTCTCTACCAACAGCAGTGTCTGACCCCACGTGCCTGTGTGTTCCCAACAGTAGTGTGTATGACCCCACATTCCTGTGTGCATTCTCTACCAACAGTAGTGTCTGACTCTATGTGCCTGTGTGCCTCCAACACTAGTGTGTATGATCTCTCATGCCTGTGTGCCCCCAATAATAGTGTGTATGATCCCACGTGCCTATGTGGGTTCCATATCAACAGTTGCATCTGACCTCACGTTTGTGTGTCCACAATAATAGTATGTCTGACCCCATGTGCCTGTGTGTCTCCAACAGTAGTGTATGACCCCACATGCCTGTGTGCCCCAACAGTAGTGTGTATGACCCCACGTGCCTGTCTGCTCCCAACAATAGGGTGTATGGCCCCACATGCCTGTGTATCCCCAACATTACTGTGTATAACCCCACGTGCCTGTGTGTCCCAAACATTAGTGTGTATGACCCCACGCGCCGGTGTGTTCCCAACAGTAGTGTGTCTGACCCCACGTGCCTATGTGTCCCCAACTGTAGTGTGTATGACCCCACGGGCCTGTGTGCCTCCAACAGTAGCGTGTATGACCTCATGTGCCTGTCTACCCCCAACAGTAGTGTGAATGACCCCACATGCCTGTGTGTTCCCAACAGTAGTGTGTCTGACCCCACGTGCCTGTGTGCCCACAACAGTAGTGTGTATGACCCCACTTGCCTGTGTGCCTTGCAACAGTAGTGGGTATGACCCCACATGCATTTGTGCATTCTCTACCAACAGCAGTGTCTGACCCCACGTGCCTGTGTGTTCTCAACAGTAGTGTGTATGACCCCACATTCCTGTGTGCATTCTCTACCAACAGTAGTGTCTGACTCTACATGCCTGTGTGCCTCCAACACTAGTGTATGACCTCACATGCTTGTGTGCCCCCAACAGTAGTGTGTATGATCCCAAGTGCCTGTGTGCGTTCTCTACCAACAGTAGTGTCCAACACCATGTGCCTGTGTGCCCCCAACAATAGTGTGTATGATCCCTCATGCCTGTGTTCCCCCAATAATAGTGTGTATAGCCCCACGTGCCTGTGAGTCCCCAACAGTAGTGTGTATGACCCCAAGTGCCTGTGTGTCCCCAACAGAAGTGTGTCTGACCCCACGTGCCTACATGTCCCCAACTGTAGTGTGTATGACCCCACGGGCCTGTGTGCCTCCAACAGTAGCGTGTATGACCTCATGTGCCTGTCTACCCCCAACAGTAGTGTGTATGACCCCACGTGCCTGTGTGTTCCCAACAGTAGTGTGTCTGACCCCACGTGCCTGTGTGTCCACAACAGTAGTGTGTATGACCCCACTTGCCTGTGTGCCCTGCAACAGTAGTGGGTATGACCCCACATGCATTTGTGCATTCTCTACCAACAGCAGTGTCTGACCCCACGTGCCTGTGTGTTCCCAACAGTAGTGTGTATGACCCCACATTCCTGTGTGCATTCTCTACCAACAGTAGTGTCTGACTCTACATGCCTGTGTGCCTCCAACACTAGTGTATGACCTCACATGCTTGTGTGCCCCCAACAGTAGTGTGTATGACCCCAAGTGCCTGTGTGCGTTCTCTACCAACAGTAGTGTCCAACACGACGTGCCTGTGTGCCCCCAACAATAGTGTGTATGATCCCTCAAGCCTGTGTTCCCCCAATAATAGTGTGTATAGCTCAATGTGCCTGTGTGTCCCCAACAGTAGTGTGTATGACCCCGCATGCCTGTGTGCCCCCAACAGTAGTGTGTATGACCCCAAGTGCCTGTGTGTCCCCAACAGAAGTGTGTCTGACCCCACGTGCCTACATGTCCCCAACTGTAGTGTGTATGATCCTATGTGCCTCCAACAGTAGGGTTTATGTCCCCATGTGCCAGTGTGCATTCTGTACCAACAGTAGTCTCTGACTCCTCATGCCTGTGTTCCCCCAAGAGTAGTGTGCCCCACATTTTAAAAAAGACATTGAAAAACTGGATCAAATTCAGAGAAGAGCTACCAGCATTGTGAGCAGACTGCAAAGTATGTCCTACGAGGAACGATTAAAGGATCTGGGCATGTTTAGCTTGGAATCAAAGAAGACTAAGAGTTGACTTAATATCTGTCTACAATTATCTGAGGGGCTGTCACAGTGTAGAGCAGTGCTCCCCAACTCTGGTCCTTAAGAGCCACCCACAGGTCATGTTTTCAGGATTTCCTTAGCATTGCACAGGTGATGGAATTCTTGCCTTTCCAGATAATGCAATGATCACCTGGGCAATACTAAGGAAATCCTGAAAACATGACCTGTTGGTGGCTCTTGAGGACCGGAGTTGGGGAACACTGGTGTAGAGGGATCATCATTCTCATTTGCACATGGAAATACGAGAAACAATGGAATGAAACTAAAAGGGTGAAGATACAGATTACAGTTGTGTTCAAAAGTTCACATACCCCGGCAGCATTTTTGCTTTCTTGGCATTTTTTCAGAGAATATGAATGATAACACCAAAACTTTTTCTCCACTCTTGGATAGTGGATGGGTGAAGCTATTTATTGTGAAACTACTGTGTTTTCTATTTTTAAATCATAATGAGAACCCAAAACATTCAAATGACCCTGATCAAAAGTTTACATACCCCATTTCTTAATACCGTGTATTGTCCCCTCTAACATCAATGACAACTTGCAGTCTTTTGTGTTACTTGTGGATGAGGTTCTTTATTTTTGAGATGGTAAAGCTGCCCACATTTCTTGACAAAAAGCCTCCAATTCCTGTAAATTCCTGGGCTGTCTAGCATGAACTGCGCGCTTGAGATCTCCCCAGAGTGGCTCAATGATATTGAGGTTAGGAGACTGAAATGGCCACTCCAGAACCTTCACTTTGTTCTGCTGTAGCCAATGACAGGTCGACTTGGCCTTGTGTTTTGGATCGTTGTCATGTTGGAATGCCTAAGTACATCCTATGCTCAGCTTCCGGGCTGATGAGTGCTAATTTGCCTCCAGTGTTTGCTGATAATGTTCTGCATTCATCTTTCCTTCCACTTTGACCAAGTTTCCTGTGCCTTTGTTGCTCACACATCCCCAAAACATCAGTGATCCACCTCTGTGCTTTACAATAGGTATGGTGTTCCTTTCATTATAGGCTTTGTTGAATGTAATGTTTATGGTTGTGGCCAAAAAGTTCAATTTTGGTCTGATTACTCCAAATTACCTTGTTTCAGAAGTTTTGAGGCTTGTCTCTGTGCTGTTTTGTGTATTTTAGGTGAGATACTTTATGGCATTTGCACAGTAATGGCTTTCTTCTGGCGACATGACCATGCAGCCCATTTTTCTTCAAGTGCCTCTTTACTGTGCATCTTGAAACAGACACACCGCTAGTTTTCAGAGAGTCCTATGTTTCAGCTGATGTTATTGATGGGTTTTTCTTTGCATTCCAAACAATTTTCCTGGCAGTTGTGGATGGCATGTTTGTTGGTCTATCTGACTATGGTGTTGTTTTTACAGAGCCCCTGATTTTCCGTTTGTTAATCACAGTTTGAACACTGCTGATGGGCATTATCAATTCCTTGGATATCTTTTTGTATCCCTTTCCTGTTTTATACAGTTCAACTACCTTTTCCTGTAGATCCGTTGACAATTTTTTTGCTTTCCCCATGACTCACAATCCAGAGATGTCAGTGGCTGGATGAAAGATGCAAGAGTCTGTCTGGATCCCAGAAACTCACTCATCTTTTATGCACACACATTGATTACAAGTAAACAGGTCACAGATGAGGATGTTACCTTTAGTAGCCATTCAAACCCATTTGTGACAACTTTTGTGCAAGTTATCAGGCCAAAATCACCAGCATATGTGAACTTTTGATCAGGGTCATTTGGATATTTTGGGTTGTCATTATGATTTAAAAAGAGAAAACACAGTAGTTTGATAATAAATGGCTTCACCCAACCACTAACTATGAGTGGAGAAAAAGTTTTGGTGTTATCATTCATATTCTCTGAAAAAAGGCCAAGAAAGCAAAAATTCTGCCAGGGTATGTAAAATTTTGAGCACAACTGTAGATATTAGAAAAAACTTTTTGGCAGTAAGGGTGAGCAATAAGTGGAACAGGCTGCCTCAAGAGTTGGTGAGCTCTCCTTCAATGGAAGTGTTTATACACAGGCTGGACAGACATCTGTCTGAGATATTTTAGTGAATCCTGCATTGAGCAGGGGGTTGAACACAAGGACCCTGGGGGTTCCTTTCAACTCTTAGGCTACTTTCACACTAGCGTCGGGAACAACCCGTCGCTGTGCGTCGGGCCGACGTTCCCGACGCTAGCGTGGTCTCCGCCGCACAACGGGGGCAGCGGATGCATTTTTCCCACGCATCCGCTGCCCCATTGTGAGGTGCGGGGAAGTGCGGGGAGGAGGGGGCGGAGTTCCGGCCGCGCATGCGCGGTCGGAAAAAGCGGACCGTCGGGAGCAAAAAACGTTACATGTAACGTTTTTTTCTCCCGACGGTCCGCTACCACACGCCCAAGCGTCGCAAAACGGACGCAACGTTTGGCAATGCGTCGCAAATGCGTCGCTAATGTTAGTCTATGACGAAAAAACGTATCCAGCAAGAACTTTTGCTGGATGCGTATTTTCGGCAAAACGACGCATTTGCGACGTATTGCAGTTAACGCTAGTGTGAAAGTAGCCTTACATTCTATGAAATTATGTCCAATTTGCCTTTTTTTTCCCTCTGTTGTTTGTGTTGTTCCAGTACACACAGTGGAAATAAACATGTGTATAACAAAATATTTATGGGAGAAATACTTAATTTTCTAGAACAATTTCAAGGGTGCCAACATTTTCGGCTATGACTGTATATTCTGTGCATGCATTCATTGTGTGTGTGTATATACATATTATGATGCACCATATACAGTCAGTGGCTTGCAAATGTATTCACACACAACCCTCCCCACCCCCCGCCATTTTTCTTCTGTTGCTACACACAGCCTGGGATTTCACTGTTTTTTTTTTCTTTGAGGGTTTGCATTAGTTCATGTAGAGAACATGCCTACAACTGTGGACATTTGTTTTACTTTTTATTGCAAAGCAAATAACCAAAAGGACAAAATAACTGAAAACTAAACTGTGCATAATTATTCACCCCCTAAAGTCAGTACTTTGTATAGCCTCCTTTTGCGACAATTACCTCTGTAAATCACTTTGGATAAGTCTCTCTGAGCTTTCCACATCTTGCCACTTGGATTTTTGCCCATTCCTCAAGTCAAAACTGCTCCAATTCCTGCACGTGAGATGGTTTCCTTTGGTGAACAGCAATCTCCACGTCTAACCACAGATTCTCCATTGGATTAAGGTCTTGGTTATGACTTTCCCACCCCAAGACATTTACACTTTTTCCCTTACACCTCTCGAGTGTTGCTTTAGAAATATGCTTTAGGTCATTATCTTGGTGGAAGGTGAACCTCCGTCCCAGGGTCAAATCATTGACAGACTGAAACAGGTTTTGGTCAAGAATATCCCCTGTATTTCACACCACCCATATTCCCCTCAACTCGGACCATTTTCTGTCTCTGCCGCCGAAAAACATCCCTAGAGCATGATGCTGCCACCACCGTGTTTCACTGTGGGGATGATATTCTTGGGGCGATGAGCTTTGGCGACAGACATAGCGTTTACCTTGGTGGCCAAAAAGTTCAATTTTGGTCTCATATGACCACAGCACCTTTCTCCATAAATTTGGGGATTCTACCACATTTCTTTAGGCAAACTCAAAATGAGTCTTACAATTTTTGTGTGTAAGTAAAGTTATGTTTCTGTCCACTCTTCCATAAAGGCCATCTCTATGGAGTGTATGGCTTATTGTGGTTTTATGGACAGATGCTCTAGTCTCTGCTTGGGAACTCTGCAGCTCCTTGAGGGTTACCTTTGGTCTGTGTTCTGCCCCTCTAATTAATATCCTTCTTGTCCAGGTTTGGGTGGGTGGACCTCTCTTGGCAGGTTTGTTGTGGTACCATGTTCTTTCCATTTGGTAATGGATTTGATGGTGCTCCTGGGGATTATCAGTTATTGGGATATTTTTTTTAACTCAACCCTGAGATCTCCTTGATCTTCATGGTGGTGTTTGGAGATATCCTTGGTCTTCATGGTGTTGTTTTGAGATCTCCTTGGTCTTCATGGTCTTGTTTGGAGATCTCCTTGGTCTTCATGGTGGTATTTGGAGATCTCCTTGGTCTTCATTGTATTGTTTGGAGAACTCCTTGGTCTTCATGGTCTTGTTTGGAGATCTCCTTGGTCTTCATGGTGGTGTTTGGAGATCTCCTTGGTCTTCATGGGCGCGTTTTGGAGATCTCCTTGGCCTTCATGATGGTGTTTTGGAGATCTCCATGGTCTTCCCTGTGTTGTTTGGAGATCTCCTTGGTCTTCATGATGGTGTTTGGTCAGTGGTGCCTCTTGTTAATGGTGTTGCAGCCTCTGTGGCCTTTCAGAAATGATAAAATGTATATACTGACAGACATGTGACACTTAGATCGCACACATGGGGATGTCCTGTCACTAATCATGTAACTTATCAAGGTAATTGCTTGCATCAGAAATTTTTAGGGGCTTCATCGCAAAATGAGTGAATACATATGCACATGCCAATTTTTAGTTATTTGATCTCATAAATTTAATTTATGCCTATATTTTTCTCACTTCACCAACTTGGACTATTTAATGCTGATTCATCACACACTCATCGGCACACATCGGATTACAGAAATATTTACATACAGGTTGTAGACAGTGTAACAAAATACAGTGCCTTGCGAAAGTATTCGGCCCCCTGGAACTTTTCAACCTTTTCCCACATATCATGCTTCGAACATAAAGATACCAAAAGTAAATTTTTGGTGAAGAATCAACAACAAGTGGAACACAATTGTGAAGTTGAACGAAATTTATTGGTTATATTAAATTTGTGTGGAAATGCAAGAACTGAAAAGTGGGGCATGCAATATTATTCGGTCCGTTTACTTTCAGTGCAGCTAACTCACTCAAGAAGTTCATTGTGGATTTTTGAATGATCCAATGTTGTCCTAAATGCCTATGATAAATATAATCCACCTGTGCGTAATCAAGTCACCCTATAAATGCACCTGCTCTGTGATAGTCTCAGGGTTCTGTTTGAAGCACAGAGAGCATCATGAAGACCAAGGAACACAACAGGCAGGTCCGTGATACTGTTGTGGAGAAGTTTAAAGCCGGATTTGGATACAAAATGATTTCCAAAACTTTAAGCATCCCAAGGAGCACTGTGCAAGCGATCATATTGAAATGGAAGGCGTATCGTACTACTGCAAATCTACCAAGACCCAGCTGCCCCTTTAAACTTTTATCTCAAACAAGGAGAAGATTGATCAGAGATGCAGCCAAGAGGCCCATGATCACTCTGGATGAACTGCAGAGATCTACAGCTGAGGTGGGACAGTCTGTCCATAGGACAACAATCAGTCGTACACTGCACAAATCTGGCCTTTATGGAAGAGTGGCAAGAAGAAAGCCATTTCTCAAAGATATCCATAAAAAGTGTAATTTAAAGTTTGCAACAAGCCACCTGGGAGACACACCAAACATGTGGAAGAAGATGTTCTGGTCAGATGAAACCAAAATTGAACTTTTTGGCAACAATGCCAAACAATATGTTTGGCGTTAAGGCAACACAGCTCATCGCCCTGAACACACCATCCCCAATGTCAAACATGGTGGTGGCAGCATCATGGTTTGGACCTGCTTTTCTTCAGCAGAAACAGGGGAAATGGTTAAAATTGATTTGAAGATGGATGGAGCCAAATACAAGACCATTCTTGAAGAAAACCTGTTGGAGTCTGCAAAAGACCTGAGACTTGGACGGAGATTTGTCTTCCAACAAGACAATGATCCCAAACATAAAGCAAAATCTACAATGGCACGGTTCACAAATAAACGTATCCAGGTGTTAGAATGGCCAAGTCAAAGTCCAGACCTTAATCCAATCGAGAATCTGTGGAAAGCGCTGAAAACTGCTGTTCACAAACGATCTCCATCAAACCTCACTGAGCTCGAGCTGTTTGCCAAGGAAGAATGGGCAAGTATTTCAGTCTCTCGATGTACAAACTGATAGAGACATACCCCTAAGCGACTTACAGCTGTAATCACAGCAAAAGGTGGCACAACAAAGTATTAAGTTAAAGGGGCCGAATAATATTGCACGCCCCACTTTTCAGTTTTGGAATTCCACAAAAATGTAAAATAACCAATACATTTTGCTCAACTTCACAATTGTGTTCCACTTGTTGTTGATTCTTCACCAAAAATTTACATTTGGTATCTTTATGCTTGAAGCATGATATGTGGGAAAAGGTTGAAAAGTTCCAGAGGGCCAAATACTTTCGCAAGGCACTGTAGGTAAAAAGTAAAGGGAGTGAGTACTTTCGCAAGCCATTGTATGCTGGGCACGTGTATGCACTGATGAGCAAAAGGGTCATGATTAGTGATTTGTGAACATGCTTGGATAAAGTGTTATCTGAGCATGCTTGGGTGTTATCCGAGTATTTTGAGAGTGCTCAAATAATATGGTTCCAGTCCATGTGGCTGCATGTTTTGCAGCTGATAGGCAATCCCGGTATGTGTTGCAGGTATCCAACAGCCACAAATCATGCAGCCGGGGGTACGCAAACATAATATACGAGCATGCCCAAGATACTCGGATAACACCCGATCACGTTCGCTCATCACTAGTAATAATGTTCTGACCTTCTGACTCTCTAGCTCCATATCAAACCATATCTCACCATCCACCTCTGCTTCCAGCATGAGACCACCATCATTTTACAGACAATCATCTTGGATATCTATACATAAATGTGACTTGCAGCTATTTAGCATATGATTAGTTATGCAGATTATCGTCATGTCACTGCATTGTTACTGTTTTGCTCCTGGTGATGGAAATATCTTTTTCTTCATGTGTACTGCACATTACAGCCTGTTCTCACATTCCCTAATATCTCAGTGTGTTATTAGGTTAATTCTCAAGTGAAAGGTCACTGGTTGGAATCGAGGAGCAGCCGTGAAGACGATTTCCCAAGAAAAGAGAAACAGTATCATCAGCTCATCAATAGCGGTCTTTCAGCCAAGAAAATTACCAAACTGCATCATGTGAGCACCATGACAGTTGGAGGAATATGAAATGAAGTCCATCCATCCATACAGAAGCCAAGATGTGGACATTTGGGCAAAATATGTTTCAACAAGTCGGTTCATCACAAGGTCTTTCAGTTCGGCATTAGACACATGGCAGTGGAGGTCAGGGTCCCAGTGATGGGACCCAGGGCGAACGGGGGAAGGACACACACTATGGGACCCTTAAGTCGGGGGAGCCTGGTGCCAGCGCTGACTCTGGGTCACCTTCAAACACTTGCCTCTCCCCATTCCCAGCAGCTGCAATGTTTTCTGTGTCTTCTGACTCTGTGATGTCTCAAGGCAGAGGGCACGATGATGTCATTACAGTGCGCCTTCTGTCCTGAGCCCCGCAGAGAGTCAGAGGGCGCTGAGAATACCGAACCTGCTGGGAATGGGAGAGAAAGGTATTTAATTTTTTTTATGCATGCAGCATTATATGGGTTCCTTTATTCTGTATGTAGCAATATATGGGTCCCACTATACTGTCTGCTGTACTATATGAGGCCATTATACTGTATGGAGCAATATATGGGGCCCATTATATACTGTATGGAGCAATATATGTGGCCATTATTCTGTATGGAGCATTATATGGTCTCATTATATACTGTATGGAGCAATATGTGGTCCATTATATACCGTATGGAGCAATATATGGAGCTCATTATACTGTAACGAACAATATATTGGGCCTATTATACTGTAAGGAACAATATATGGGGACATTATACTGTATGGAGCAATATATGGGGCCCATTATATATTGTATGGAGCAATATATGGGCCATACTGTGTGGAACAATATATGGGGCCATTATACTGTATGGAGCATTATATGGTCTCATTATATACTGTATGAAGCAATATGTGGTCCATTATATACTGTATGGAGCAATATATGGGCTCATTATACTCTAACGAACAATATATGGGGCCTATTATACGATAAGGAACAATATATGGAGCCATTATACTGTATGGAGCAATATATAGGGCCCATTACATACTGTATGGAGCAATATATGGGGCCCATTATACTGTATGGAGCACTATATGGGCTCATTATAAACTAAATGCAGCACTATAAGGGGCCCGTTATATACTATATGGAGCAATATAATTGGGCCCTTAATATATTGTATGGAGCATTATATGGGCCCCATTATACACTGTATGGGGCCCATTTAATACTGTACGGAGCATTATATGGGGTACGCTATACACTGTATGGGGCAATATATGGAGCCCATTATATACTGCACGGAGCATTATATGGGGCGCATTATATACTGTGTGGAGCATTATATAGGGCCCATTATACTGTATGGGCAATATATGGGGCCCATTATACTGTGTGGAGCAATATATGGGGCCATTATATACTGTATGGAGCAATATATGGGGCCCATTACATACTGTAGGGATCAATATATGGGGTCCATTAAATACTGTGGAGCAATAAAGGGGCAATTATACCGTATGGAGCAATATATGGGGCCCAATATATACTGTATGGAGCAATATATGGGCCCATTATACACTGCTCAAAAAAAAAGGGGACACTTAAACAACAGAATATAACTCCAAGTAAGTCAAACTTCTGTGAAATCAAACTGTCCACTTAGGAAGCAAATGGAATAGACAACAGATGGAAATTATTGGCAATTATCAAGACACACTCAATAAACGAGTGGTTCTGCAGGTGGGGACCGCAGACCACATCTCAGTACCAATGCTTTCTGGCTGATGTTTTGGTCACTTTTGAATGTTGGTTATGCTTTCACACTCGTGGTAGCATGAGATGGACTCTACAACGCACACAAGTGGCTCAGGTAGTGCAGCTCATCCAGGATGGCACATCAATGCGAGCTGTGGCAAGAAGGTTTGCGGTGTCTGTCAGTGTAGTGTCCAGAGGCTGGAGGCACTACCAGGAGACAGACCAGTACACCAGGAGTCGTGGAGGGGGCCGTAGGAGGGCAACAACTCAGCAGCAGGACCGCTAACTCAGCCTTTGTGCAAGGAGGAACAGGAGGAGCACTGCCAGAGCCCTGCAAAATGACCTCCAGCAGGCCACAAATGTGCATGTGTCTGCACAAACAGTTACAAACCAACTCCATGAGGAAGGTCTGAGTTCCCGACGTCCACAGATGGGGGTTGTGCTCACAGCCCAACACTGTGCAGGACACTTGGCATTTGCCACAGAACACCAGGATTGGTAAATTGGCCACTGGCACCCTGTGCTCTTCACAGATGAAATCAGGTTCACACTGAGCACATATGACAGTCGTGACAGAGTCTGGAGACGCCGTGGAGAGCAATCTTCTGCCTGCAACATCCGTCAGCATGACCGGTTTGGCAGTGGGTCAGTAATGGTTTGGTGTGGCATTTCTTTGGAGGGCCGGTACAGCCCTCCATGTGCCCGCCAGAGGTAGCCTGACTGCCATTAGGTACCGAGAAGAGATCCTCAGACCCCTTGTGAGACCATATGCTGGTACGGATCGCCCTGGGTTCTTTCTAATGCAGGACAATGCCAGACCTCATGTGGCTGGAGTGTGTCAGCAGTTCCTGCAAGATGAAGGCATTGAAGCTATGGACTGGTACGCCCATTCCCCAGACCTGAATCCGATTGAACACATCTGGGACATCATGTCTCGCACCATCCACCAACGTCACGTTGCACCACAGACTGTCCAGGAGTTGGCGGATGCTTTAGGCCAGGTCTGGGAGGAGATCCCTCAGGAGACTATCCGCCGCCTCATCAGGAGCATGCCTAGGCATTGTAAGGAGGTCATACAGGCACTTGGTGGCCACACACACTACTGAGCATCATTTCCTTGTCTTGAGGCATTTTCTCTGGAGTTGGATCAGCCTGTAATTTGATTTTCCACTCTGATTTTGAGTATCATTCCAAATTCAGACCTACATGGGATATTCATTTTGATTTACATTGATCATTTTTAGGTTTTATTCTTCTCAACACATTCCACTATGTAATGAATAAAGAATTGCAACTGGAATATTTAATTCAGTGATATCTAGGATGTGGGATTTTAGTGTTCTCTTTATTTTTTTGAGCAGTGTATATTGTATGGAGCAATATATGGGCCAATTATACCATATGGAGCAATATTTGGTCCCGTAATATACTGTATGGAGCAATATATGGGCCCATTATATACTGTATGCAACAATATATGGGGCAAATTATATACTGTATGGAGCATTATATGGGTCCCATTATATACTGTATGGAGCAATACATAGGCCAAATTTATATATTGTATAGGGCAATATATAGGCAAATTACATACTGTATGGAGCAATATATGAGTCCCATTGTACTGTATGGAGTACTGTATGGGGACCGCTATACTGTATGGAGCAATATATGGGGCCATTGTTGAGGAGAGCCATAAGATCAAATACTTAATTAACCTCAACACATAAGGTAATTGTGGGAAGCAACCTATAACATGTGTTGTTTAACCTTACATAAGTTTTCCTCAGACAAAGTAAGACACTTAAGATGGCTGCCATCTCCTCTACCAGAGCCGTGTGCTCAGGTATATGAACAATGAAGACACTGAAGATGGCTGCCATTTCCTGTTTCAGCAGACCATGCGGTCTGGTATCCAAGATGACGCCCACCCAGATGACCTCATGGATCCACCCACAGTGACGCCCACTTTGATGACCTCACGGACCAACCCACCTAGATGACCTCATGGATCCGCCCATGGACTTGCTCATGCCCAACCCACTAACCAATGGAATACATCCGATCACTCCCATTTTAGAACTAACCGAGCCCCCTTACAGGAGATATATAACATTGTGTTTTCACTAATAAAATCCCTTCTTGGAGCTGAGCCACATTGATCAAGGAGAGTTACAGCTGACTGTGTCTGGTGTATTTCTTTAGTGCACATGATCAATATACATTAGGCCAGGAGTAGGCAACTAGAGAATTGAACATTTATATTAATTGTTCAACCCTAATATTTGGCCGCCCAACGGGGGGCCAGCAGAGGAAGAGCCCTGAACCCTGGAAACCGGCGACTGGAACGGCTGGATGCACTGAGTACCCCGAATCTGGAGACTGATCAACTCCTTAACAGAACACGGTAAGTCTGCTGATTTTTATAATCTGTAGTCTTTACCTGTGTCTTTCGGGGTATCCTGTGCAGATTGCCTGACCGTGTCCGGTTTTCTTGGTATCTGTAAGACGGCAGAAAGGGTATCTCCGCTGCTGGTCATTTAATTGCAAGAACCGTCACGTTTTAGTTGCCTACTGCCTGTTACATGTTGTGAAGAGGGGAGATGATTGGTAGTAAAGAAGAGAAATATTGTGTAAGGACAGTCAAAGCAGGTTAGTGTTTACAGAGGGCTAGAGGCAAGTGATAAAACAAGAAAAACTGGTTTTTACAGAGGGGTATGACTGGTAGTCATTGTGTTTGGAACAGAACGGGTTTCTAGGAAAGTCAAAGCAAGTGTTTACAGAAAGCAAAGCATGTGGTAGGACGAGAAAAACAGGTTTTGTTTTTAAAGAAGGAAAGAAAGCAAGTGTAGGAAAAAAAAAAAAATAAAATAATTTTTGTCTGTGGTATACGGTTGTCGCCTGTGATAAGATTTTCAGTTCTGTACAAGAGGACTAGGACCTGGAGTGAATTGACTCGGCCTAGGGGGACCCGGTAAATCTTGGAGCGAATTGGCTCAGTTCGGGCATAATAAATTGTGTAGCGGCTCATTGAAACTTGGAGCGAGTTGGCTCAGTTTGGGCCAATTAAATTTATAGTTTTTCTTTTTTTGCCCCGTGACATCGAGTGAGTTGACTCTGCACGGGGACCGGTAAGTTAGGGAGCAATTTGACAAAGTAGGGAATAATTGGTTTGTAAAGTACGGAGCACGGAAGTCAGACAGGGACCACGTGACAAGAAGCAATAGGAGCTGAGTACTGCAGACTCAGTTCCCTTTAGAATCTCAGGTTTGAGTCATCTCCCCCGTCTTATTGTTTGTTTGGTGTTTGTTATCTTGATAGATAGGTATATATATATACTGTATATCTATAGAAAGATGGAGAAAGTAATGCAGTTCTGCCGTATAGGCACTAAGCCAAATTCAGATGGCAAGTTAGACTCATGCACATTAGTGGAAATTGTGTGGAATGCCAGAAGGGGGATGGTTACAGCCCCTGGAGTGGAAGCTTGTCTTGAAAGAAAGAAAAGGTATCCTAGAAGATAATGGATTGTTGTCTATTGCTAGGGCAGGAGAAAGAGTCTCTGAAAGTCTATATATATTAAAAAAAAAAATAAAATTGGAAATTGGGTAGAAGAGAAAAGGAATAGAAAGAATAGAGTTTTGACTTATGTGTATTACAAAAATATATCCTGTGAGCGGCTACCACCGTATAATGGTGGCCCAGAGCCATTTTGTTAATGGCCAATGTGTTAAATGTAATAGCAGCCAAAATGGTGGCTCAGAGCCATGTGGTAAATGTAATGGTCGCCATTTTGTTAATGGCCAATGTGTTAAATGTAATAACAGCCATCTTGGTGGTGGTAAATATAATTCTGACGGCAGCCATCTTGGTGGTGGTAAATATAATTCTGATAGCGGCCATCTTGGTGGTGGTAAATATAATTCTGATAGCAGCCATCTTGGTGGTGGTAAATATAATTCTGATAGCAGCCATCTTGGTGGTGGTAAATATAATTCTGACGGCAGCCATCTTGGTGGTGGTAAATATAATTCTGATAGCAGCCATCTTGGTGGTGGTAAATATAATTCTGACGGCAGCCATCTTGGTGGTGGTAAATATAATTCTGATAACAGCCATCTTGGTGGTGGTAAATATAATTCTGACGGCAGCCATCTTGGTGGTGGTAAATATAATTCTGATAGCGGCCATCTTGGTGGTGGTAAATATAATTCTGATAGCAGCCATCTTGGTGGTGGTAAATATAATTCTGACGGCAGCCATCTTGGTGGTGGTAAATATAATTCTGATAGCAGCCATCTTGGTGGTGGTAAATATAATTCTGACGGCAGCCATCTTGGTGGTGGTAAATATAATTCTGATAGCAGCCATCTTGGTGGTGGTAAATATAATTCTGACGGCAGCCATCTTGGTGGTGGTAAATATAATTCTGATAGCAGCCATCTTGGTGGTGGTAAATATAATTCTGACAGCAGCCATCTTGGTGGTGGTAAATATAATTCTGACGGCAGCCATCTTGGTGGTGGTAAATATAATTCTGATAGCAGCCATCTTGGTGGTGGTAAATATAATTCTGATAGCGGCCATCTTGGTGGTGGTAAATATAATTCTGATAGCAGCCATCTTGGTGGTGGTAAATATAATTCTGACGGCAGCCATGTTGTGGATGGCAAAGGTGTTAATTCTGAAGGCAGCCATGTTGTGGATGGCGAATGTGCTGCTCCTGGTGGTGAACATCTCAGATCAAGGCTACACACCACATCACCAAATCCTTGTTACCCAGTAATGACCACTAACGGCCAATACTATATTCCTTCGGGAAGTGAACAGGCTTTACCCATGTTTCCTATCTCTGTTGTTTCCAATGGGGCACCAACCCTTTCCTCTATCACTCCTGTTGTGAATCCAGCAGTCCTCCCACCTGGATCGTCCCCAGCACCTACCCTTTCTACTATCACTTCCACTGCCAATTTAGCCGCACACCCACATGAGATGCTCCAAGCAGCGGCCTCTCCTCCCAATGCTTCCACAACAGCACTCTCACGCAGCCTACATAACCCTATGCCCAGTACCTCACAGGCTGTCTCGCAGCCAAGCGCACACCTGTATGGGACGGTGGCGACTGTAACAAGGGGGGCTCAATGTGGGAGGGGGATACCAATAGCACAGGAAGCACAAAGGGGAGGGAATGTTGGCAACCTATTTTTGAAAAAGGAACTTCCTGAAGGACCCTTGTTAGTGGTGGGAAAGGGTGATATAACAACAATGGAGACAGACGCTATTGTTAATGCTGCCAATTCTCGGTCAGAGCACAATGGAGGTGTAGCTAGAGCTATAGTGGAAGCAGGAGGGGCGACTATTCAAGCTGACAGTCAAATCATTGTTGAGTCACGTGGTCAGATAGCTGTTGGGGACATAGCGGTGACTAAAGCTGGCAATCTTCCATGTAGAATGATCATACACACTGTGACCCCTACTTATGACCCTATTCATCCAGACATTAGTGCTCAACAACTTCGTGCAGCGATAATTCGCATTAATGAGGACAGGACTGTTAAAGCTTTTAAGACTGCCTGCGTCACCTGGAGCCCATACCATGATACTGGAGCTGCCCAAATAGAGCCCCTCATTCCAGGACTGTTACCTCCTCCTGCTCCTCATAAACAAGGGATTACATCTGTACTCGCGGTGCCATCTCTACTCCCGCCTCAGGTGCCACCGCAAACAGTGCCAATGCTCATGTCTGAGGAGCCCACCATCTATGTCAAGTTTACACCCCAGCAAGCTGCTACTCTGTTGAACCAAGTTCTAGATCCAGAAAAACAGCCGATGCCTTTCTACAGGAGCATGACGAGACATGGGACTCTGGTGTTGAGTTCTGCCAAGAACCTAAGACAAGGGCCTCGGATGAGTTGGCTGACCTATCAATTATTATTGTTGCCAAAGGTTTCCAGATGCCTCAAAGCTGATGCAGCCATTGTACGATGACCTCAAGACGTCAGCGTTTCCACTATGTACTAAATCCGTGGAAGCTTTCTACGCTCCTAAACAGGCCATACAGTCTGCACCAGCTCTTGGAATCCCAAATTATCAACTACCTTTTTACTTGTTTGTCAGTGAAGTAGCAGGACATGCTTCCGGAGTCCTAGCACAAAAACATGGGGGAAGAACAAGACCAATCGGCTACTACTCTGCCCGCCTGGACTCTGTGTCTCAAGCTTCCCCGACTTGCCTCAGAGCTGTTCATGCTGCACATATGCTTCTGGACAAAACTTCTGATATCATCTGAGGACATCCAGTTCTCTTAATGGCTCCACACGACATAATTGCTATTGTTGGAACCTAAACATCTGTTGGTGCAGCATCATATGAGACTCCAATGTTCGCTCTTGGTTCCGGATAATGTCACTCTTGTCCGCTGCAGCATCTTCAAACTGTCCACGCTGCTTCCTCTTTCCAGGGGGGATGTGGATGATACTGATGCTCTCGGAGAAGATGCCTCTACACACTCAGAGGATCATGACTGTCTTGAACAAATGCATGAAGAAGTAGCCTCCCAGAAAAACGTGTCTGAAGACCCACTCCCACATGCTGACGTGACGTTCTTCACTGATGGTTCCAGATTTGCAGATGAAACAGGAAGGTTCCACATGGGATATGCCATGGTTACACATGACCAGGTCATCTCAGCCGGATCCCTACCACCGCACGTCTGCACAAGAAGCGGAACTTAAAGCTTTGACGTTGGCTTGTCAGGAAGCGACTGAGAAGGTGGTCAACATCTACACGGATTCAAGATACGCTTTTGGAGTGGCTCGTGACTTTGGCAGTATCTGGGCAGCCAGAGGATACCTAACGTCCAGTGGAACTTTTGTAAAACATGCTGCTACCATGCAAGAACTTGTGGTCGCTCTGAATCTACCTTCAGAGGTTGCAGTGATCGAGATCAAAGCTCACGGGAGACTGGATTCTCCAGAAGCAAGGGGGAACTTCTTTGCTGACAAAACAGCAAAAACCTATGCTGTGGATCCATTTAGGAAAGAGAAAGCAGCGGTGTACGTGTCACAAGACACTGAAGAAGGTACTAAAGGCTCTCTTATGAGGATCATCCATCTACATCAAGACAAGACATCAGATGATGAAAAGAAGTCATGGCAAGAAGGAGGAGCTAAAAAGGATGAAGATGGAGTCTGGAGGATGAACAAAAAGGTCTGTCTACCCCGTAATCTGTACCCTTCAGTGACAGAATGGGCACACGGTATCACCCACAGAGGCAAGAATCAGATGAATGACCCGATTTGGAAGACCTACATGGCACCTGGGATTTCTACTGTCACCCAAAAATATTTCAAGTCCTGCCTTGTGTGTGCAACATGCAATCCAGCGCCACCTCAGAAAGTTACTCAGAAACATTTGGCTAAACCACTTTATCCCTTTCAGAAAATTCAGATTGACCACATTCGAATGCCAAAAGTAGGGAAGTGCGAGTATGTACTGGTAGTGACTGACATGTTTTCAGGATGGCCCGAAGCCTATCCAGTAACCAACATGACAGCCAGAGTGACTGTTAAGAGACTGATGACTGAAGTAGTCTGCAGATATGGGGTCCCAGAGGTAATTGAGAGTGACCAAGTACCTGCGTTCATTGCAGCACTGTCTAAGGAACTATGAACATTAGTGGGAGCGGATTTGGGTTTACATACTCCATATCACCTACACAGCAGTGGGAAAGTAGAAACACTGAATGGCACCTTCAAAAATAAAATACTGAAAGCCAGTTAGGAGGACAGACTTGGGACAGACATTTTGCACGTTGCCTTATACTCAGTCAGAAACACTACAAGGGGTCCCACTAAACTCACACCATACGAGATTCTTTTTGGGGGGCCTCCAAGATTGGGTCAATATTTTCCACAACAGCTAGCCTTAGGAAGTGATATTCTTGTAAATTATGTAATTGTTGTTACTAAAGAACTGTCAATAACACATGTACGAGTTTTATCATCCATTCCAGGTCCAGATTCCAGTGAAGGTACCCATGCTTTCTAACCTGGTGACTACATGCTGGTAAAGAAGTTCATCAGAAAGACATTCCTGGAGTCGAGATTTGAGGGCCCCTACCAAGTGCTCCTGACTACTCCTACTTCGGTCAGGGTTGCTGAGCGCCTCCTGGATCCATCTCTCACATTGTAAACTTCTTAGACAGGTAGGGACAGAGTAGGATCTGACCTGCTTGTCAAAGCCCAGCTACAAAGGGAGGTTTTCCACAAGGGAAAACTTGTCTCAAACTGGTGAAAACTCCAATTCCCCCTCCCGGGCAAGACGGTCAGATCTAGGATGTGTACATCAGGGTTAGTCACATGTGTATTTTACTCTAAGTAACCATAGAGATGGGAGATTGGAGAGTAATAGATCCAGCAGGTTGGGAAGTCCCGAGGACACTGGTAACACGCTCCGATATACCTCCTCAGTATACCCATAATTAGTCACACATTCTCTGGTGTCTATAGCATCCATATTGTCATGAAGCCTATGATGTCATAATAACACTTAACATCGATGGGTTAGGGAACCACGGTGGGATCAAGATAAAAGAAAAGGTTAATAAAGTATTTAGGGGGGACTGTTGAGGAGAGCCATAAGATCAAATACTTAATTAACCTCAACACATAAGGTAATTGTGGGAAGCAACCTATAACATGTGTTGTTTAACCTTACATAAGTTTTCCTCAGACAAAGTAAGACACTTAAGATGGCTGCCATCTCCTCTACCAGAGCCGTGTGCTCAGGTATATGAACAATGAAGACACTGAAGATGGCTGCCATTTCCTGTTTCAGCAGACCATGCGGTCTGGTATCCAAGATGACGCCCACCCAGATGACCTCATGGATCCACCCACAGTGACGCCCACTTTGATGACCTCACGGACCAACCCACCTAGATGACCTCATGGATCCGCCCATGGACTTGCTCATGCCCAACCCACTAACCAATGGAATACATCCGATCACTCCCATTTTAGAACTAACCGAGCCCCCTTACAGGAGATATATAACATTGTGTTTTCACTAATAAAATCCCTTCTTGGAGCTGAGCCACATTGATCAAGGAGAGTTACAGCTGACTGTGTCTGGTGTATTTCTTTAGTGCACATGATCAATATACATTAGGCCAGGAGTAGGCAACTAGAGAATTGAACATTTATATTAATTGTTCAACCCTAATACCATCACACTGTATGGAACAATATTTGGGATCGTTATATACTGTACGGAGCAATACATGATCTCATTATATACTGTATGGAGCAATATGTTGTCTATTATTTACTGTATGGAGCAATATATGGGGCCCATTATATATTGTATGGAGCAATATATGGGGTCTATTATATACTGCTTGGAGCAATATATGGTCCCATTATATACTGTATGGAGCAATATATGGGACCATTATACTATATGCAGCAATATTTGGGACCATTATATACTGTATGGAGCAATATATTGGCAACATATGGGGCCATTATACCATATGGACCAATAGATGGGGCCATTATACTGTATCAAGCAATACATGGGGCCCATAATACTGTATGGAGCAATATATGAGACCCATTATACTGTATGGAGGACTATGTGGTGCCCATTATATTCTATGGAGCAGTACAACCCCTGGGAAAAATTATGGAATCGCCGGCCTTGGAGGATGTTCATTCAGTTATTTAATTTTGTAGAAAAAAAGCAGATCACAGACATGGCACAAAACTAAGGATTATTTAGTCTAGAAAAAAGACGACTGAGGGGCGATCTAATAACCATGTATAAGTATATAAGGGGACAATACAAATATCTCGCTGAGGATCTGTTTATACCAAGGAAGGTGACGGGCACAAGGGGGCATTCTTTGCGTCTGGAGGAGAGAAGGTTTTTCCACCAACATAGAAGAGGATTCTTTACTGTTAGGGCAGTGAGAATCTGGAATTGCTTGCCTGAGGAGGTGGTGATGGCGAACTCAGTCGAGGGGTTCAAGAGAGGCCTAGATGTCTTCCTGGAGCAGAACAATATTGTATCATACAATTATTAGGTTCTGTAGAAGGATGTAGATCTGTGGATTTATTATGATGGAATATAGGAATATAGGCTGAACTGGATGGACAAATGTCTTTTTTCGGCTTTACTAACTATGTTACTATGTTACTATGTAAAGTAATTTCAAATGGCAACTTTCTGGCTTTAAGAAATACTAAAAGAAATCAAGAGCAAAAAATGTGGTAGTCAGTAATGGTTAATTTTTTTAACCAAGCATAGGGGAAAAATTATGGAATCACTCAATTCTGAGGAAAAAATTATGAAATCACCTTGTAAATTTTCATACCCAAAAATAATACCTGCATCAAATTAGATCTGCTCGTTAGTCTGTATCTAAAAAGGAGTGATCACACCTTGGAGAGCTATTGCACCAAGTGGACTGACATGAATCATGGCTCCAACACAAGAGATGTCAATTCAAACAAAGGAGAGGATTATCAAACTCTTAAAAGAGGGTAAATCATGTTGCAAAAATGGTTGTTGTTCACAGTCAGCTGTGTCTAAAATCTGGACCAAATACAAACAACATGGGAAGGTTGTTAAAGGCAAACATACTGGTAGACCAAGGATGACATCAAAGCATCAAGACCTGAAATTTAAAGCAATATGTCTCCAAAACAGGAAATTTACAACAAAATAAATGAGGGACGAATGGGTGGAAACTGGAGTCAACATCTGTTGAGTACTGTTTGACACTCATTAAGTCCATGTCTCAGAGACTGCAAGCTGTTATAAAAGTACAAAATACTAGTGATGTGTTGGAGTGTTTTTTTGTTTGTTTTTCATGATTCCATAATTTTTTCCTCAGAATTAGGTGCCAATATTAAAAAAAGGGGCAAAAACTGAACTCGGTAATTATAGGCCAGTAAGTTTAACCTCTACTGTGGGTAAAATCCTGGAGGGCATTCTAAGGGATGCTATGCTGGAGTATCTGAAGAGGAATAACCTCATGACCCAGTATCAGCACGGGTTTACTAGGGACCGTTCATGTCAGACTAATTTGATCAGCTTCTATGAAGAGGTAAGTTCCGGACTGGACCAAGGGAACCCAGTGGACGTAGTATATATGGACTTTTCCAAAGCTTTTGATACGGTGCCACACAAAAGGTTGTTACATAAAATGAGAGTAATGGGGATAGGGGAAAATATGTGTAAGTGGGTTGAGAGCTGGCTCAGGGATAGGAAACAAAGGGTGGTTATTAATGGAGCACACTCGGACTGGGTCACGGTTAGCAGTGGGGTACCACAGGGGTCAGTATTGGGCCCTCTTCTTTTTAACATATTTATTAATGACCTTGTAGGGGGCATTCAGAGTAGAATTTCAATATTTGCAGATGACACTAAACTCTGCAGGGTAATCAATACAGGGGAGGACAATTTTATATTACAGGATGATTTATGTAAACTAGAAGCTTGGGCTGATAAATGGCAAATGAGCTTTAATGGGGATAAATGTAAGGTCATGCACTTGGGTAGAAGTAATAAGATGTATAACTATGTGCTTAATTCTAAAACTCTGGGCAAAACCGTCAATGAAAAAGACCTGGGTGTATGGGTGGATGACAAACTCATATTCAGTGGCCAGTGTCAGGCAGCTGCTACAAAGGCAAATAAAATAATGGGATGTATTAAAAGAGGCATAGATGCTCATGAGGAGAACATAATTTTACCTCTATACAAGTCACTAGTGCGACCACACTTAGAATACTGTGCACAGTTCTGGTCTCCGGTGTATAAGAAAGACATAGCTGAACTGGAGCGGGTGCAGAGAAGAGCGACCAAGGTTATTAGAGGACTGAGGGGTCTGCAATACCAAGATAGGTTATTACACTTGGGGCTATTTAGTTTGGAAAAACGAAGACTAAGGGGTGATCTTATGTTAATGTATAAATATATGAGGGGACAGTACAAAGACCTTTCTGATGATCTTTTTAATCATAGACCTGAGACAGGGACAAGGGGGCATCCTCTACGTCTGGAGGAAAGAAGGTTTAAGCATAATAACAGACGCGGATTCTTTACAGTAAGAGCAGTGAGACTATGGAACTCTCTGCCGTATGATGTTGTAATGAGTGATTCATTAATTAAATTTAAGAGGGGACTGGATACCTTTCTGGAAAAGTATAATGTTACAGGGTATATACACTAGATTCCTTGATAAGGCGTTGATCCAGGGAACTAGTCTGATTGCCGTATGTGGAGTCGGGAAGGAATTTTTTTCCCCATGGTGGAGTTACTCTTTGCCACATGGGGTTTTTTTGCCTTCCCCTGGATCAACATGTTAGGGCATGTTAGGTTAGGCTATGGGTTGAACTAGATGGACTTACAGTCTTCCTTCAACCTTAATAACTATGTAACTATGTAACTAAGAATTGAGTGACTCCATAATTTTCCCCTATGCTTGATTAAAAAAAAGTAACCATTACTGACTACCACATTTTTTATTCTTGATTCCTTTTAGTGTTTTTTGTAGCCATTTGAAATGACTTTAGTTTTTTGCCATGTCTGTGATCTGCTTTTTTACCACAAAATTAAACAACTGAATGAACATCCTACAAGGCCGGTGATTCCATAATTTTTGCCAGGGGTTGTATATGGGGCCCATAATACTGTATGGAGCAATATATGGGCCCCATTATATACTGTATGGAGCAATATATGAGGCCCATTATACTGTATGGAGCAATTTATCGGCCAATTATATACAGTATGGAGCAATATATGGGACCCATTACACTGTTTGGAGGACTATGTGGTGCCCATTATATTCTATGCAGCGGTATATGGGGCCCATAATACTGTATGGAGCATTATATGGGCCCCATTATATACTTTATGGAGCAATATATGAGGCCCCTTATACTGTATGGAGCAATATATGGGCCAATTATATACTGTATGGAGCAATATATGGGACCCAATACACTGTTTGGAGGACTATGTGGTGCCCATTATATCCTATGGAGGAGTATATGGGGCCCATAATACTGTATGGATCATTATATGGGCCCCATTATATACTTTATGGAGCAATATATGAGGCACATTATACTATATGGAGCAATATATGGGCCAATTATATACTGTATGGAGAAATATATGGGGCCCATAATACTGTATGGAGCATTATATGGGCCCCATTATATACTGTATGGAGCAATATATGAGGCCCATTATACTGTATGGAGCAATATATGGGCCAATTATATACTGTGTGGAGCAATATATGGGACCCATTACACTGTTTGGAGGACTATGTGGTGCCCATTATATCCTATGGAGCAGTATATAGGGCCCATAATACTGTATGGAGCATTATATGGGCCCCATTATATACTTTATAGAGCAATATATGAGGCCCATTATACTGTATGGAGCAATATATGGGCCAATTATATACTGTATGGAGCAATATATTGGCCAATTATACTGTATCAAGCAATATATGGAGCCCATTATATACTGTACAGAGCATTATATGAGCCCCATTATATACTGTATGGCGCAATTTATGGCCCATTATACTGTATGAAGCAATATATGTTGCCCATATTACTGTACGGAGCATTATATGGGCCCCATTATATACTGTATGGAGCAATATATGAAGCCCATTATACTGTATGGCGCAATATATGGGCTCATTTTATACTGTATGGAGCAATATATGGGCCATTATACTGTATTGTGGTAATACAAAAGTTGTGCAGCTCACTCTGCTGTCTGCACCTTGTTGGAGGTAGACGCCCGGAACTGTCCTAGACAGGGACATGGTTAGTGAATGGAAAAGGGCAACAGGAAAATTTCCAGTGTCAGAAGAACACATGCTTCAAGTGAATTAAAATGCAGCTTTTAATATTCAAATTCAGATTACTGGACACCACAAGTCCAGCTGGAAATTTTCTTGTTGCCCTTTTTCCTTCATTATACTGTATGGAGGACTATGTGGTGCTCATTATATTGTATGGAGCAGTATATGGTTCCCATAATACTGTATGGAGGACTATGTGGTGCCCATAATACTGTATGGAGGACTATGTGGTGTCCATAATAATGTATGGAGGACTGTATGATGCCCATAAAACTGTATAGAAGACTATGTGGTGCTCATAATACTGTATAGCGGACTATGTGGTGCCCATAATACTGTATGGAGGATTATGTGGTGCCCATAAGACTGTATGGAGGACTATGTGATGTCCATAATACTGTATGGAGGACTATGTGGTGCCCATAATACTGTATAGAGAAGTTTTTGGTGCCCATAATACTATATGGAGGACTATGTGGGGCCTATAATACCGTATGGAAGACTATGTGGTGCCCATAATACTGTATAGAACACTATGTGGTGCCTATAATACTGTATTGAGGACTATGTGGTGTCCATAATACTGTATGGAAGACTATGTGGTGCCCATAATACTGTATGGAGGACTACGTGGTGCCCATAATACTGTATGGAGGTCTATACTGTCCAGTTTCCGACCTATTGTAGAATTTACAATAGATGTCACTCATGTAATGTAAGAAGTGAAATCTTTGGTATTGTACTATAACTATATTTATCTGCTGTATTTGTGCATCATGAATTGTGGTATGTGTTAAAGAAGCCCAACGAGACTGTTTTACTCGGTGCCCACAAAAACTTAGAGACGACACTGGCGACAATGCACATCAAGATGCACACCAGCTGCAGCCATGACAGGGCGCTCTGCTGTGTGACAGGCCGCGCGTCAACATCACATATCAGTGCAGTTAAATGAACGCCAACCTATCAGATGATGCCTGCAGCCTTTGATAGTTATTCTGCTTTCAGTGTTACTGCTATATGACATCAGAGCGCGGCCTGTCACAGAGCCGAGTGCCCTTTCACAGCTGCAGTTAACGACGACGCCAAGGAGCGCAGAAAAGTGAGAAGAATCTTCCCCCCACCTCCCATGTGGCAAGGTAGTAGACATAGGAACTGATGTAGGGGCCCAGGATATGGACATTATTAAAGTGAACATAGGAGCCTGGGACAGGGTAACATAACTGCGTGGGATTGGGACATTGAATAATGGGGCCCAGGACTGCGACATTATTACTGGAAGAGACCCTGGATTGGGACCTTATTAAATTGGACATATGGGTTCAGGATGGGGGCAACATAGGGGCTAGAATGGGAACATTAAATAAAGCAGTCAGCATGGAGACATTAAATAAAGGGGCCCAGTATCTGCGACCTTATTAAATAAAGGGGTAACATAATTACTGTATGCAGGTCAGGATGAGGAACATATATTATTGGTTTATGGTGGCAAGTGGGGACATTATTACTGTAGGGGCCAATCGGTTGACATTATTGTTGCTGTAATTTAATTTACTTTTGAGGATACTGTCTTCCATGGGATACCAAAAGTGGGGTCCTGTTACTGTGCAGGGCAGCACTATGTCATTTTTTTGCTCTTCATCTGACGCAGTGTGAAAGGTGGGGAATGTGCTCTAGAAGCGATAGATAACTGTGTCTTATGTTCTACAGAGACGAGTCCTGGCTGGAAGAAGTGATTGTGGTCTGCACTGGATGAAGAAGAAAAGCAAAGATGAAGGACTTCAACTACAGATGTCACTGGTGAGTCAGTGTATTATCTGTACACTGACACTATACACTGTATACTATAAACAGAACTCCTGTGTATAGTAACACTCGTGATCACTGTATTACCTGTACACTGACACTATATACAGAGCTCCTGTGTATAATGTCACTGGTGTCCACTGTATTACCTCTACACTATGTACTGTATACTAAGGTATATACAGAGCTCCTGTGTATAATGTCACCGGTGGTCATAGTATTACCTGTACACTGACACTACATACAGAGGTTCTGTGTATAATATCACTGGTGGTCACTGTATTACCTGTACACTATACACTATATACAGAGCTTCTGTGTATAATGTCACTGGTGATCACTGTATTACCTGTACACTGACACTACATACAGAACTCCTGTCTATAATGTCACTGATGATCACTGTATTACCTGTACACTATATATAGAAGTCCTGTGTATAATGTGACTGGTGATCACTGTATTACCTGTACACTGACACCATATACAGAGCTCCTGTGTGTAATGTCAACAGTGTTCACTGTATTACCTGTACACTGAAACGATATACAGAACTCCTGTGTATAATGTCACTAGTGATCACTGTATTATTTGTACACTGACACTATATACAGAACTCCTAGGTATAATGTTACTGGTGGTTACTGTATTACCTTACACTATATACACAGGAACACTATACTATAATGCCACTGGTGATCACTGCATTACCTGTACACTGACACTATACATTGTATACTATATACAGAGCCTTTGTATAATGTCACTTGTGGGCACTATATTACCTGTACACTGACATTATATACTGTATACTATATACAGCTATATACAGAGCTCCTGTGTATAATGTCACCAGTGGTAATATTAGTGTTATTAGTATTGTGGCTTTTATTATTGATCAGTTTGGTAGTATTCGGTCTCTATGAGGTGGTAATATGGGGTCTGGTCATGGTGTGGTAGTATTTATCCCCTGTATGTGGTATTATTCAGTCACTATGTGGTCTAGTCATTGTGCGGTGGTATTTGTTCCCTGTATGTGGTAATATTCGGTCACTATGTGGTGGTAATATGTGGTGTGGTCATGGTGTGGTGGTATTTATCCCCTGTATGTGGTATTATTCAGTCACCATGTGGTGGTAATATGTGATCTGGTCATGGAGTGGTGGTATTTGTCCCTTGTATTTGGTATTATTTGGTTTCTATGAGGTGGTAACATGTGGTCTGATCATGGTGTGGCGGTATTTATCCTCTGTCTGTTGCATTATTTGTTCACTATATCGTAGTAATATGTGATCTGGTCATGGTGTGGTGGTATTTGTCCCTTGTATATGGTATTATTCAGTTACTATGTGGTGGCAATATGTGATATGGTCATGGTGTGATGATATTTGTCCCTTGTATGTTGTATTATTCAGTCACTATGTGATGGTAATATATGTTCTGGTCATGTGTGGTGGTATTTGTCCCTTGTATGTGGTATTATTCAGTCACTATGTGGAGGCAATATGTGGTCTGCTCATGGTGTGATGGTATTTGTCCCTTGTATGTTGTATTATTTGGTCACTATGTGCTAGTAATATGTGGTCTGGTCATGACATGACAGTATTTATCAATGGAATGTGGTATTATTCGGTTACTATGTGGTGGTAATATGTAGTCTGGTCATGGTGTGGCGGTATTTGCTCCCTGTATGTGGTATTATTTGGTGACTATGTGGTAATAATATGTGGTCTGGTCATGGTGTGGTGATATTTTCTCCCTGTATGTGGTATTATTCGGTCACTATGTGGTGATAATATGTGGTCTGGTTACAGTGTGGTGGTATTTGTTTCTTGTGTGTGATATTATTGGTCTTGGTATAGTGGATTGTGTTGTGTATGGAGGTCAATTGTTCTCTCTGATATCAATAAGAAGATTCTTGTTTTCCAATAGAAATGTAATACTTGAATGTTTAACCCCTCCCTATCCTGTAACTATTACACAGTAGCAAATATGCACTTACAGGGGTTCTATGATGAAAACAAGTAATCATCTGTTGTGAATTTACCTTTTGGCTCCCTCTAGTGGCTACTAGTGATTTTACTCTGGGTATGTCTGTCATCCCTTGTATGCTCACCTGGGTCGTTAGGTCAGGGGTGTTGCTATATAAGCTCCCTGGACCTTCAGTTCAATGCCTGGCAACGTTGATATCAGAGCTAATCTGTAGTGCTCTTGTCTACTGATCCTGGTTCCTGCTTGATTAAGCTAAGTCTGCTTTCTTGCTTTTTGCTATTCGTTTTTGTTTGCATTTTTTGTCCAGCTTGTATATAATCTGTATCCTGACCTTGCTGGAAGCTCTAGGGTGGCTGGTGTTCTCCCCCCGGGCCGTTAGACGGTTCGGGGGTTCTTGAATCCCCAGCGTGGATTTTTGATAGGGTTTTTGTTGACCATATAAGTTATCTTACTACATTCTGCTATTAGTAAGTGGGCCTCTCTTTGCTAAACCTAGTTCATCTCTGCGTTTGTCATTTCCTCTTACCTCACCGTTATTATTTGTGGGGGGCTTGTATCCTACTTTTGGGGGTCTTTTCTCTGGAGGCAAGAGAGGTCTTTGTTTTCCTCTTCTAGGGGTAGTTAGCTCTCCGGCTGGCGCGAGACATCTAGCGACCAACGTAGGCATGTTCCCCGGCTACTTCTAGTGTTGGCGTTAGGAGTAGATATATGGTCAACCCAGTTACCACTGCCCTATGAGCTGGATTTTTGTACTTCGCAGACTTGCTGATATCTCTGAGACCCTCGCCATTGGGGTCATAACAGTTTGCCAGGCCAGTATTAAATGTTAAATGCATTGCAGAAGCGGGATTATAAGAAAGAAAGTTCTGAGTTTTTTTTTCTCTCTCTCATTTTTTTTTCTTTTCCCCTTTACCTCTGAGTGGCTTGTGATTGCTGCAGACATGAATGTCCAGACCTTGATTACAAGTGTGGACCAGCTTGCTGCTCGTGTGCAGGGCATACAAGATTATGTTACCAGAAATCCTATGTCAGAACCTAAGATACCGATTCCTGAACTGTTTTCCGGAGACCGATTTAAGTTTAGAAATTTCAGGAATAATTGTAAATTGTTTTTGTCCCTGAGACCCTGTTCCTCTGGAGGCTCCGCTCAGCAAGTGAAAATTGTTATTTCTTTTTTACGGGGCGACTCTCAGGATTGGGCTTTCTCGCTGGCGCCAGGAGATCCGGCATTGGCTGATATTGATGCGTTTTTTCTGGCGCTCGGTTTGCTTTATGAGGAACCCAATCTTGAGATTCAGGCAGAAAAAGCCTTGCTGGCTATGTCTCAGGGCCAGGACGAGGCTGAAGTGTATTGCCAAAAATTTCGGAAATGGTCCGTGCTGACCCAGTGGAACGAGTGTGCATTGGCTGCAAATTTTAGAAATGGCCTTTCTGAAGCCATTAAGAATGTGATGGTGGGTTTTCCCATTCCCACAGGTCTGAATGATTCCATGGCCCTGGCAATTCAAATTGACCGGCGGTTGCGGGAGCGCAAAACCGCAAATTCCCTCATGGTGTTATCTGAACAGGCACCTGATTTAATGCAATGTGATAGAATCCTGACTAGAAATGAGCGGAAAATTCATAGACGCCAGAATGGCTTGTGTTACTACTGTGGTGATTCTACACATGTTATCTCAGCATGCTCTAAGCGTCTTACTAAGGTTGTTAGTCCTGTCGCCATTGGTAATTTGCAACCTAAGTTTATTCTATCTGTAACTTTGATTTGCTCACCGTCATCGTATCCTGTCATGGCGTTTGTGGATTCAGGTGCTGCCCTGAGTCTTATGGATCTGTCATTTGCCAAGCGCTGCGGTTTTGTTCTTGAGCCATTAGAAAATCCTATCCCTCTTAGGGGTATTGATGCTACGCCATTGGCAGAAAATAAACCGCAGTTTTGGACACGGGTTACCATGTGCATGACTCCTGAACATCGGGAGGTGATACGTTTTCTTGTTCTGCATAAGATGCATGATTTGGTTGTTTTGGGTTTGCCATGGTTACAGACCCATAATCCAGTCTTGGACTGGAAGGCAATGTCAGTGTCAAGTTGGGGCTGTCATGGAATTCATGGAGATTCCCTGCCCGTGTCTATTGCTACTTCTACGCCTTCGGAAGTTCCGGCGTATTTGTCTGATTATCAGGATGTCTTCAGCGAGTCTAGGTCAAGTGCATTGCCTCCTCATAGGGAATGTGACTGTGCAATAGATTTGATTCCAGGCAGTAAGTTTCCTAAGGGAAGACTGTTTAATCTGTCGGTACCTGAACATACCGCGATGCGTTCATATATCAAGGAGTCTCTGGAGAAGGGGCATATCCGTCCTTCTTCTTCCCCTCTTGGTGCGGGATTTTTTTTTGTGGCCAAAAAGGACGGATCTTTGAGGCCTTGTATTGACTATCGGCTTTTAAATAAGATCACTGTCAAATTTCAGTATCCTTTGCCGCTGTTGTCAGACTTGTTTGCCCGGATTAAGGGTGCCAAGTGGTTCACCAAGATAGACCTTCGTGGTGCGTACAACCTTGTGCGCATTAAGCAAGGAGATGAATGGAAAACCGCATTCAATACGCCCGAAGGTCATTTTGAGTACTTGGTGATGCCATTTGGGCTCTCTAATGCACCTTCAGTTTTTCAGTCCTTTATGCATGACATTTTCCGGAAGTATCTGGATAAATTTTTGATCGTTTATCTGGATGATATTCTGTTTTTTTATGATGATTGGGACTCGCATGTGGAGCAGGTCAGGATGGTTTTCAAGATTTTGCGTGAAAATTCTTTGTTTGTTAAAGGCTCAAAGTGTCTCTTTGGTGTACAGAAGGTTCCCTTTTTAGGGTTCATTTTTTCCCCTTCTGCTGTGGAGATGGACCCAGTCAAGGTCCGAGCTATTCATGATTGGACTCAACCCTCGTCAGTTAAGAGTCTTCAGAAGTTCTTGGGTTTTGCTAACTTCTACCGTCGTTTTATCGCTAATTTTTCTAGCGTTGTTAAACCGTTGACGGATATGACCAAGAAAGGCTCTGATGTGGCTAACTGGGCTCCTGCTGCCGTGGAGGCTTTCCAGGAGTTGAAATGCCGGTTTACTTCGGCGCCTGTTTTGTGCCAGCCTGACATCTCACTTCCCTTTCAGGTTGAGGTGGATGCTTCGGAGATTGGGGCAGGGGCCGTTTTGTCGCAGAGAGGTCCTGGTTGTTCTACTATGAGACCTTGTGCCTTTTTCTCTAGGAAGTTTTCGCCGGCAGAGCGAAATTATGATGTAGGCAATCGGGAGTTGTTGGCCATGAAGTGGGCATTTGAGGAGTGGCGTCATTGGCTCGAGGGTGCTAAGCATCGTGTGGTGGTCTTGACTGATCACAAAAATCTGATGTACCTCGAGTCTGCTAAACGCCTGAATCCTAGACAGGCCCGCTGGTCATTGTTTTTCTCCCGTTTTGACTTTGAGGTCTCGTATTTACCAGGTTCTAAGAATATGATCATATAAAGAAACGCGTATAAGAACAAAGATGATATAATAAACTTTATTGAAGAAAAAACATAAACAGAATCGGGGGATACAATCCCAATAAAAGCACTTTAAAAACTGGTAGCCACAAGTGTATCATATAGATGAGCCAAAAAATTAAAGTGGCACCAAAACTGAGTGAATGTTTATAATAACCAAATCAAAAAGGAGTATACATACAACCTATCATAGTCATAATATATCAAACCTGGTACCAAGTGATACAAATCAGGCTAAACTCCCATAGTAAGGGGTCACTGTCTCTATATTACCATCGTGATCTTCTATAGTATATATACACATATGCTGCATAGAACGCCAAGCAATATAATAATAACTGTATGATAGCAAATAGCAGATAGCAGATAGGATATAGAAAATGTACGTAATGAATACTATACCTAAACACTCAGACAATGGTGCCACTGCCCCTACGCGCGTTTCGGCGGCGTGCCTTCGTCAGGGGGAGTGGCATCATGTCAATAGAAACACCTTTTATACGGCAGGAGACCAATGGGAGAAAAGTAAGCGCCCAAAAAGATCACATGATACAAGCTCAAACATAATGCCGGGAATTGTAGTCAGAATGCAGCAGATGAAGATAGTGTCATAAGGGCGTCACGGCGCACGCGGACTAAACGTATGTTCAACGCTATATATCAATATAATCATATAAAGAAACGCGTATAAGAACAAAGATGATATAATAAACTTTATTGAAGAAAAAACATAAACAGAATCGGGGGATACAATCCCAATAAAAGCACTTTAAAAACTGGTAGCCACAAGTGTATCATATAGATGAGCCAAAAAATTAAAGTGGCACCAAAACTGAGTGAATGTTTATAATAACCAAATCAAAAAGGAGTATACATGCAACCTATCATAGTCATAATATATCAAACCTGGTACCAAGTGATACAAATCAGGCTAAGCTCCCATAGTAAGGGGTCATTGTCTCTATATTACCATCGTGATCTTCTATAGTATATATACACATATGCTGCATAGAACGCCAAGCAATATAATAATAACTGTATGATAGCAAATAGCAGATAGCAGATAGGATATAGAAAATGTACGTAATGAATACTATACCTAAACACTCAGACAATGGTGCCACTGCCCCTACGCACGTTTCGGCGGCGTGCCTTCGTCAGGGGAGTCCCCCTGACGAAGGCACGCCGCCGAAACGCGCGTAGGGGCAGTGGCACCATTGTCTGAGTGTTTAGGTATAGTATTCATTACGTACATTTTCTATATCCTATCTGCTATCTGCTATTTGCTATCATACAGTTATTATTATATTGCTTGGCGTTCTATGCAGCATATGTGTATATATACTATAGAAGATCACGATGGTAATATAGAGACAGTGACCCCTTACTATGGGAGTTTAGCCTGATTTGTATCACTTGCTACCAGGTTTGATATATTATGACTATGATAGGTTGTATGTATACTCCTTTTTGATTTGGTTATTATAAACATTCACTCAGTTTTGGTGCCACTTTAATTTTTTGGCTCATCTATATGATACACTTGTGGCTACCAGTTTTTAAAGTGCTTTTATTGGGATTGTATCCCCCGATTCTGTTTATGTTTTTTCTTCAATAAAGTTTATTATATCATCTTTGTTCTTATACGCGTTTCTTTATATGATTATATTGATATATAGCGTTGAACATACGTTTAGTCCTAGATATTTTGGACGTTATACATGGCTGTAGTTGATGGTTACTAATTATTGTATACACACGTCCTTCTTTGCTGAGGGTTACTATTTGATTTCTCTCAGGTTCTAAGAATGTGAAGGCCGATGCTCTGTCTAGGAGCTTTGTGCCTGATGCTCCTGGAGTCGCTGAACCTGAGGGTATTCTTAAGGAAGGAGTTATCTTGTCAGCTATTTCTCCAGATCTGCGACGTGTGTTGCAGAGATTTCAGGCTGGTAGGCCGGACTCTTGTCCACCTGACAGATTGTTTGTGCCTGCTAAATGGACCAGCAGAGTCATTTCCGAGGTTCATTCCTCAGTGTTGGCAGGGCACCCGGGAATTTTTGGCACCAGAGATCTGGTGGCCAGGTCCTTTTGGTGGCCTTCCTTGTCAAGGGATGTGCGGTCATTTGTGCAGTCCTGTGGTACTTGTGCTCGAGCTAAGCCTTGCTGTTCTCGTGCCAGCGGGTTGCTCTTGCCCTTGCCTGTCCCGAAGAGACCTTGGACACACATCTCTATGGATTTCATTTCGGATCTTCCAGTGTCTAGGGGCATGTCTGTCATCTGGGTGATATGTGATCGTTTCTCCAAGATGGTCCATCTGGTTCCTTTGCCTAAGCTGCCTTCCTCTTCTGATCTGGTTCCTGTGTTCTTCCAGAACGTGGTTCGTTTGCACGGCATTCCTGAGAATATTGTGTCGGACAGAGGATCCCAGTTTGTTTCCAGGTTCTGGCGATCCTTTTGTGGTAGGATGGGCATTGATTTGTCGTTTTCGTCTGCCTTTCATCCACAGACTAACGGACAAACGGAACGAACTAATCAGACTCTGGAGGCGTATTTGAGGTGTTTTGTCTCTTCTGATCAGGATGATTGGGTGACCTTCTTGCCGTTGGCTGAATTTGCCCTTAATAATCGGGCTAGTTCTGCCACCTTGGTTTCGCCATTTTTCTGCAACTCCGGTTTCCATTCTCGTTTTTCCTCGGGACATGTGGAGCCTTCTGACTGTCCTGGAGTGGATTCTGTGGTGGATAGGTTGCAGCGGATCTGGAATCATGTGGTGGACAACTTGAAGTTGTCACAGGAGAAGACTCAGTGTTTTGCCAACCGCCGCCGCGGTGTGGGTCCCCGACTTCGTGTTGGGGATTTGGTATGGCTGTCTTCTCGATTTGTTCCTATGAAGGTCTCCTCTCCCAAATTTAAGCCTCGATTCATTGGTCCTTACAAGATATTGGAGATCCTTAATCCTGTATCCTTTCGCCTGGATCTTCCGGTGTCGTTTGCCATTCACAACGTATTTCATAGGTCCTTGTTGCGGCGGTACGTTGTGCCTGTGGTTCCTTCTGCTGAGCCTCCTGCTCCGGTGTTGGTTGAGGGCGAGTTGGAGTACGTGGTGGAGAAGATCTTAGATTCTCGTCTCTCCAGGCGGAGGCTTCAGTACCTGGTCAAGTGGAAGGGCTATGGTCAGGAGGATAATTCCTGGGTGGTCGCCTCTGATGTGCATGCGGCCGATTTAGTTCGTGCCTTTCACGCCGCTCATCCTGATCGCCCTGGTGGTCTTGGTGAGGGTTCGGTGACCCCTCACTAAGGGGGGGGGGTACTGTTGTGAATTTACCTTTTGGCTCCCTCTAGTGGCTACTAGTGATTTTACTCTGGGTATGTCTGTCATCCCTTGTATGCTCACCTGGGTCGTTAGGTCAGGGGTGTTGCTATATAAGCTCCCTGGACCTTCAGTTCAATGCCTGGCAACGTTGATATCAGAGCTAATCTGTAGTGCTCTTGTCTACTGATCCTGGTTCCTGCTTGATTAAGCTAAGTCTGCTTTCTTGCTTTTTGCTATTCGTTTTTGTTTGCATTTTTTGTCCAGCTTGTATATAATCTGTATCCTGACCTTGCTGGAAGCTCTAGGGTGGCTGGTGTTCTCCCCCCGGGCCGTTAGACGGTTCGGGGGTTCTTGAATCCCCAGCGTGGATTTTTGATAGGGTTTTTGTTGACCATATAAGTTATCTTACTACATTCTGCTATTAGTAAGTGGGCCTCTCTTTGCTAAACCTAGTTCATCTCTGCGTTTGTCATTTCCTCTTACCTCACCGTTATTATTTGTGGGGGGCTTGTATCCTACTTTTGGGGGTCTTTTCTCTGGAGGCAAGAGAGGTCTTTGTTTTCCTCTTCTAGGGGTAGTTAGCTCTCCGGCTGGCGCGAGACATCTAGCGACCAACGTAGGCATGTTCCCCGGCTACTTCTAGTGTTGGCGTTAGGAGTAGATATATGGTCAACCCAGTTACCACTGCCCTATGAGCTGGATTTTTGTACTTCGCAGACTTGCTGATATCTCTGAGACCCTCGCCATTGGGGTCATAACAATCATCTATCTTAAGGCCATGTTCACACATTCGGTAAGTATTTTGCTTCAGTATTTGTAATCTAAAACAAGGAGTGGGTGATAAATACAGAAGTGGTGATGTGTCTCTATTATACTTTTCCTCTGATTGTTCCACTCCTAATTTTAGCTTACAAATACTGATGTAAAATAAGGAACCAAATACTGAAAGTGTGAATGTGGCCAAAAGGATAAGTGCTAAGTTATAGATTGGTGTGGGTATGACTGCTGGGACCTGCACCTATCTGCAGAATGTAAACTCTTATCCCCATTATTATGGAGCGGCATGTACGACTAGACCACTGATCCATTCATTCCCTAAGAGTAGGGGTGGGATTCAGCCTGTTCTCCCCGGTTCGATGGAACTGCTTGTTGAAAAAGTAGCCGGTTCCCCGAACCGGGGAGATTCAAAGCCGTGATCCGGTACCACACCTCCCAACCCCCGTGGTCCAGCACTGCAGAGCTGCATTCCTCCACCCACAGAGAGCCGCACACCACATGTATGGCTGCCACTGCTCTGTGCGCATAGGACCTGTGATGAGGTCACAGGAGGGGAGGAGTCAGGATTCACATGATCAGGGGTCTCCCTGTATTGCAGGACTCTGCTGTGCTGGTTGTCATGGTGCTGTACGATGGTAAGCTTATGTGTGGGTTCCGGAGTTGTTTACAGTGTGGATGCAGCAGAGCCATGTGTGTGTATGTGTACAAGGTATGTACGAGGTGTGTGTGTGTACGAGGTGTACAGAGCGGGGCTGCGTGTGTAGGAGTAACTATGTGTGGCCATTATACTGTACGCAATATCATATGGGGCCATTATACAGTATGGAGCATCATGTGTGGCCATTATACAGTATGGCGCACTGTGTGGCCATATTTTTTTGTTTATAATTATTGTTTATGAAACAGTGTGATCAGCAATGCTAAATGGGTGTGGTTGGGATGTGGATATGGGTGTGACTAGTTGTGAAATGGGTGTGGTCAGAGGTGTGGACTAAAATTTGCTGCAAACTTTACCCTCTTTCCCTTCAAAAGTTGGAAGGTATGGTTTGACTGCGCCCCTACTTGTATATGTTTGAGGAAAAGGTGTGTGTAAATGGGTGTGGCTTAAAAATGGGTGTGGTTTTCCTACACACAAACACAGAACCTGTTGTTAAAAATTTGAATCCCACCCCTGCCTAAGGGGCTGCACTTGGCTTTTTCTGGAAGCCCCCAAAGAGGATGAGTGGAGCTGCGGTCAGACATTCCACCTGCAGCTCCATTATAAAATGGGAATAAAATAGTGATAAAAGTGTCCTGTCAGGTTTAAAACTTCCCCATTCTCCTGATCATTGTGGTTTCCACCAATCAATAAGTTATCACCTTCCTAACCTGTGGATCGGTGATAGCTTGCTTTCATCAAAGAACCATTAATGTAAACTACCGTAATTCTACATCCTAGTTATGGGGGCGCACAGTATATGTGCAGGAGCCACCAGTGTTTTACAGTCGACACTCCATTATACCAAGGTTAACGGCTGACAACTATATTTGTGCAGCGCCCCAGAGTCCTGGTCGTTGCAGTACTGATGCTCCGCCGCTAAGGGGGGCTATGGTACGTCTGATGGCACTGAAGGAGTTCACCTGACCAGGTATCACAGACACCAATGCACTTCACAGTCTGGCCTCCAGGGGGAGCTAAGGGCGCTATGTATTAGGCCACTCCTCACAGTCTGGTAAAACTGGGGGTTAGACAGGAAGTTAGAGAGAAGCTGACTGGGTTAGAGCCAGGCAACATCCTGTGGCAGAGGGTGTTGCAGGGGAAGATTCAGGGGGGTCCCTGCCAGGGGTGGGATCCTGACAGAGGCCTAGCGAACAGAGAGAACGTTACGGGACCGCGCCTGCACGAGATAGCGGCGGTGCCCTAAGAAAGGACAAGAAGCGAGGTTTATTGTGCTGAGTGAGAAACGAGATCGACGCAACAAGGAGAAACACCAGTAGGAGTCGTGCTGTGAGACGAGGCAACATCCTACTGAGGCGCGCAGCCGGTGGCCGGAACGCCGAGGAAGTATAGAGCTCCAGGCCTAACTTCAAACCTACGGCAGGACAGTCAGTTATAGGCGGGCTGTCTCACCCAAATCACCTAAGAAGACATAGGGGGCAACAACAGGAGAGGGGCGACACTAGGGTCAAGGAAGAGCTCCGAGCCTACCCGTCATACGGGTGCGTCCTAGCCATATGATCTGGGGGACGAAGCAGAACATCATAATCGAGTTGTGAGGGAACTTCAGAAACAGACACAACAGTTGTGGGGACTATCCCGTAAGCACAGCAGGGGAGGACCACAACACACAAGCGCTAGAAGGTAGGCACAGATTTCCACCTGCAAAGGGAACTCTGGAGGTGCCATCGGACCGGCCGGACTCCCACAGCCCGGTTAACCGTATTCCAGACTGAGAATCCTGAGCCTTCAGTAAAGAAGTAAAGAGACTGCAATCTGGTGTCCTCGTTAATTATTGCGACCGGCACTGCACCACATCATCACCACCACCCACACATCGAACTGTTATTCCTTTATTGGATCCCCCTTAACAGGGTCACAGGCCGGGGTCTAGCCACCGTGACATCGCCAGAGCCCGAAGGGAGACCCGGTACTTAGGACTCGGTGGCCCTGTGACTGGGGGGCGCTCCATTTGCATATACAGCTCTGGCAAAAATTAATAGACCACCACATCAATACTCTGTCATGGGCAGCCCAATCTCCAAACCTGAACCCCATTGAAAACCTCTGAAATGTAATCAAGAGGATGATGGATAGTCACAAGCCATCAAACAAAGAAGAACTGCTTAAAGTTTTTGCGCCAGAAGCAGTGTGAAAGACTGGTTGAAAGCATACCAAGACGCATGAAAGCTGTGATTTAAAATCATGGTTATTCCACAAAATATTGATTTCTGAACTCTTCCTGAGTTAAAACATTAGTATTGTTATTTCTAAATGATTATAAACGTGTTTTCTTTGCATTATTTGAGGTCTGAAAGCACTGTTTTTTTAATTTTGACCATTTTTCTTTGTTTGAAAAAAAAATACAAAATTTATCACTTGGAAATTCGGAGACATGTTGTCAGAAGTTTATAGAATAAATGAACAATTTACATTTTACTCAAAAATAAACCTATAAAGAGAAAAATCAGACAAATTGAACATTTTGCAGTGGTCTCTTAATTTTTGCCAAAGCTGTAGCTGTAGGGTTGGCCCCTAGGATCCATTCACCCTGTGGGCCCCAGACCCCCCCGTTTGACCATGGAGGAGGTGGCTCCTTTGCTTGTAATAGTGAAATCACAGACATCCATGCAAGAACCGTGTAATACACATTCTGCAAGTCTAGAATGGTGGCCCAAAAAAGGTGACAAAGCCTCAACTTCAATATCGTCATAAGAAGTGTTGACTCGAGTTTGTTAAAAGGTAAGAAAAGAGGACGGTAGAATATCAGAGATGAGTGATTTAGAGCAATGAGATGAAAGTCAACAGACCAGGCTCTGATGGGTGCAAATGAGTCTGGAAGTAACAAGGGGTTGTTTCACAGCCAAAGGTGTTGGATACTTGACCAGGATTCGTGGTGGTCTCAATGCTGAGCTATATGTGAACAACCTACAAGATGAGTTACTCAAGCACTATGTGCATGAAAAGGATGACATAGTACTCAAACAGGACAACAACACGAAACATACATCGATATTGGCAGAGAAATGGGTCAATGGCAATGAAGTAGAGGTGTTGGATTGTCTCCACAGTTCCCAGACCTCAACCCAATCTAACACTTGTGGGGAGAGGTGAAGAATAAGCTCTATACAGACCCAAGTGAGGTGACCAGTATGTACCAAGATAGGGAACATGTAGAAGAGACCTGACATCAACATAAGGTTAATACATGCTTGAATCTGGCCAAGACTGCCCAGGAGGATTCAGGCCATGGTGAATTTACAAAATACTAACAAAATTATAAAAATTACAATTTAGAAATTTAGATCTTTAGGAGCAAAATAGTAACAATGCAGTGACATGACAAAAATCTGCATAATTAATCATATGCTAAATAGCTGCAAGTCACATTTAAGTATGAGATATCCAAGATGATTGTCTATAAAATGATGGTAGTCTCACATTCAAAGCTGTAGTGCAGGGGTGGGGAATCTTTTTTTCTGCCAAGGGCCATTTGGATCTTTATACCATTCTTCGGGGGCCGTACAAACTCCTCCCAAAAAGTACATCCTGACTCTGGCACTAGTTTCAGGATGTAATCTTTCATTGCAGGCCCTTCAGTGTTCAGTAGTGAACACTGCATATGTGTGCTAACAGAGCAAGAAGAAATTAATGAGCTGGTGGCAATCAAAATACAGCTCCTTGCCCAAGAATGCGGTCCCTGAGAATCTCCCCGGGGGCATGATAAAAGGTCATCGAGGGCCGTAAATGGCCCTGGGGCCTGAGGTTCCCCACCCCTGCTATAGTGGATGGTGAGATATGGAGCCTGAAAGTCAGAAGGTCAAAAGATAAAAACCTACTTACCCTTTTACCCGCCTGTGTGTCTGCGTGTGTATATATACAGTACAGACCAAAAATTTGGACACACCTTCTCATTTAAAGATTTTTCTGTATTTTCATGACTATGAAAACTGTACATTCACACTGAAGGCATCAAAACTATGAATTAACACATGTGGAGTTATATACTTAACAAAAAAGTGTGAAACAACTGAAAATATGTCTTATATTCTAGGTTCTTCAAAGTAGCCACCTTTTGCTTTGATGACTGCTTTGGAATTCTCTTGATGAGCTTCAAGAGGTAGTCACCGGGAATGGTTTTCAAATCACAGGTGTGCCCTGTCAGGTGTAATAAGTGGGATTTCTTAAATTAAAGTCTTGAATAGACTGTTAGAATTTGTATTATGGCAAGAAAAAAGCAGCTAAGTAAAGAAAAACGAGTGGCCATCATTACTTTAAGAAATCAAGGTCAGTCAGTCCGAAAAATTGGGAAAACTTTGAAAGTGTCCCCAAGTGCAGTGGCAAAAACCATGAAGCGCTACAAAGAAACTGGCTCACATGAGGACCGCCCCAGGAAAGGAAGACCAAGAGTCACCTCTGCTTCTGAGGATAAGTTTATCCGAGTCACCAGCCTCAGAAATCGCAGGTTAACAGCAGCTCAGATTAGAGACCAGGTCAATGCCACACAGAGTTTTAGCAGCAGACACATCTCTACAACAACTGTTAAGAGGAGACTTTGAGCATCAGCCCTTCATGGTAAAATAGCTGCTAGGAAACCACTGCTAAGGACAGGCAACAAGCAGAAGAGACTTGTTTGGGCTAAAGAACACAAGGAATGGACATCAGACCAGTGGAAATCTGTACTTTGGCCTGATGAGTCCAAATTTGAGATCTTTGGTTCCAAACACCGTGTCTTTGTGCGACGCAGAAAAGGTGACCAGATGGACTCTACATGCCTGGTTCCCACCGTGAAGCATGGAGGAGGAGGTGTGATGGTGTGGGGGTGCTTTGCTGGTGACACTGTTGGGGATTTATTCAAAATTGAAGGCATACTGAACCAGCATGGCTACCACAGCATCTTGCAGCGGCATGCTATTCCATCCGGTTTGCATTTAGTTAGACCATCATTTCTTTTTCAACAGGACAATGACCTCAAACACACCTCCAGGCTGTGTAAGGGCTATTTGACCAAGAAGGAGAGTGATGGGGTGCTAAGCCAGATGACCTGGCCTCCACAGTCACCCGACCTGAACCCAACTGAGATGGTTTGGGGTGAGCTGGACCGCAGAGTGAAGGCAAAAGTGCCAACAAGTGCTAAGCATCTCTGGGAACTCCTTCAAGATTGTTGGAAGACCATTTCCGGTGACTACCTCTTGAATCTCATCAAGAGAATGCCAAGAGTGTGCAAAGCATTCATCAAAGCAAAAGGTGGCTACTTTGAAGAACTTAGAATATAAGACATATTTTCAGTTGTTTCACACTTTTTTGTTAACTATATAATTCCACATGTGTTAATTCATAGTTTTGATGCCTTCAGTGTGAATGTACAATTTTCATAGTCATGAAAATACAGAAAAAATCTTTAAATGAGAAGGTGTGTCCAAACTTTTGGTCTGTTAGATATATATATATATATATATATATATATATATATATATATATATATATATATATATATATACAGTGTATATATAAAATATACTACAGAGACATTACACACATATATAGATTGTGCGCGCACATATACATTATGTAGAGATATGTGTACGCATATAATAGACATATTCATTTGATCACACACATACATTACACATTCTGTGCATATAAGTGTAATGTGTGTACATGTGTGTAATCTAAGTGTAAAGTGTGTGTGTGTATATTTATACAGGAAAGAAATATATCTTGGTACTGTGTTAGCCAGTAGATAGAAAAATATTTAGAATTGAGAGTCCTCAGTGGATGATACCTTTTAATGGCTAACTGAAAAGATGGTAACAAATTGCAAGCTTTCGAGACTACATACGTCTCTTCATCATGCAAAGACTAAAACAAATTCTGAAGAATCACATATTTATGCACAACATAGTATAGAGAAAAAAAAAAGGGGGAAAAAAACCCATGGATAAGCTAGGTGACATGAAGCAGAATTACCATGGGTGATAAACAGTTACGTCCATAAATATTGGGCCAATTCTTAGATAAGGATTGTTTTATTGTCCTGTGATTAGGGTCTCTGTTGTGATGACCCCACATGGTCTGATGGGCAAGTTCCTTAATTGATGTAAAAAGACATAAATCCATGTGACACATTCATTCCTGCAGTTAGAGTGTCAAAGGTCGTCATCAGTTTATATACCCAGACTCTCCTGTCTTTCTGTGTTTTGAAGTTACCTTTCAATACAAGTAATTTCATGTCCATAATGCTATGATTTGGGAGACAGAAATGTATTGCCACAGGTATATCCATTCTTTTTTCTCTTATTGTATGGCGATGAGAGTTCATCCTTGTTCTCAGTTTCTGCCCTGTCTCCCCCACATACAGACCCCCAGTTGGACATTTAGTACAAATAATTAGGTACACCACATTAGAAGTGACGCAGCTGAAAGTACCTGGTATCTTGTAGTCCTGATGTGAGTTGGGAATCTTTATCTTGTCCGTGGTCATTATAAATGGACAGGTTTTACATTTTTTCTGGTTGCAAGGAAAGGTACCTGTAGCTGTTGGAGAAGACAGGGAACTCTTGACAATGATGCTTCTTAGATTTGGGGGCTGCCTAAAACACAGTAGTGGGGGGTCTGGAAAAATGGATTGTAATCAGGCATCTTTTTGCAGTAAAGGTTGTAATTTCCGTGCAGCTCCCCTTAGCACCTCCAGTAAAAGATACACCCAGATACATGGTACACACATGATACACACAGATACACAGATACATGATACACACAGATACATGGTATACACCCAGATACATGGTAAAAGATACACCCAGCTTCATTCAGGACACAACTGACCTATTGAATAAACTATCAGCAATAGGTCTTCTACCAGAAGGAACCATCCTGGCCACCATGGATGTGGAATCTTTGTACTCCAATATCCCACACCAGGATGGATTAAATGCCTGCAAACTCTTCCTGGAAAACACAGGGACTGATGCAAATTCTGTGGTGAAACTTATAAAATTCATCCTCACCCACAATTACTTTGAGTTTGACAAGAAGATCTATCTACAGGAGACTGGCACAGCAATGGGAAGTAAAATGGCCCCACAGTATGCAAATCTTTTCATGGCCAAGCTTGAAAGCGACTTTTTGTCCTCATGTCCCATCAGGCCTCTGGCCTACTACCGCTACATTGATGACATTTTAATCATCTGGACGGAGTCTGAGCCACAGCTAAAGACGTTCCATGAACATTTTAATCAATTTCATCCCACCATCAACTTGACACTCAACTACTCCTGCACTGAAATTAACTTTTTGGACACCATCATTACCTGCAGAACAATAAAATAGAGACATCCCTGTATCAGAAGCCAATCGACCGTCCAACATACCTTAAATGGGACAGTTTCCATCCAAAACACATAAATAACTCCATTGTCTACAGCCAAGCCATCAGATACAATCGTATATGTTCCAACCCAATGGATAGAGATGAACACCTGGGTCGCCTCAGAAAGACCTTTTTGAGTCAGGGCTACCATCCAAGAACAATTGAAAATCAGATCACAAGAGCCACCAGAATATCAAGGAATCACCTGCTACATTACAAAACTAAAGAAGAAAATAACCGGGTGCCTCTAGTAGTTACCTACAATCCAAATCTGGAGGTGCTAAGGGGAGCTGCACGGAAATTATAACCTTTACTGCAAAAAGATGCCCGATTCCAGACCCCCCACTACTGTGTTTTTGTCACGGGGAGACTAGGTGAGCGAGAGCTAATAACCCGGGCCCCTGCAGTTTCCCTCAGACTAGGGAAATCCTGACTGACCCTCTACCTGGAGTTTACACTGATGGTGTGCATGTCCAGGCCTCGAACCTCACCCTGTCTCCTGTTTCAACCCTAGGCTGATACCTCCGCCCACCACTCAGTGAAGAGGTAATATTCCAATACCCACAGTTAGCACAGACAAGGATAAAGGAAAATATACACCACGCCGCAGTCACTCAGGAATACACTATAAATGTACAGGGCAAAATAAATACAAATATAGGAAGGAGTAAATAAGACAAAGGAAAATATACCACCAGCAATGAATCTCCAACAACCAGCTCTCAACTCCAGACTGAGATAACAACGCACAAGACAGAAGCTATAATCGGCGACGCCCAATGATCAGGAGAACTATTTAAAGGCAATGGGCATGGCCCAGCTTCCAATCCGAGGATCAGGTAAATTAACCCCGGAACAGCTAGATAAAATCTAGCCGACGCCAATGAGCAAATAGTGGTCAAAAGCGGAATTACCGCTGTCTGTCGGACGACCTGGTCTGAACAGCGTCCGACGTGACAGTTTTAGGCAGCCCCCAAATCTAAGACGCATCATTGTCAAGAGCTCCCTGTCTTCTCCAACAGCTACAGGTACCTTTCCTTGCAACCAGAAAAAATGTAAAACCTGTCCATTTATAATTACCACGGACAAGATAAAGATTCCCAACTCACATCAGGACTACAAGATACCAGGTACTTTCAGCTGCGTCACTTCTAATGTGGTGTACCTAATTATTTGTACTAAATGTCCAACTGGGGGTCTGTATGTAGGGGAGACAGGGCAGAAACTGAGAACAAGGATGAAATCTCATCGCCATACAATAAGAGAAAAAAGAATGGATCTACCTGTGGCAATACATTTCTGTCTCCCAAATCATAACATTATGGACATGAAATTACTTGTGCTAAAAGGTAACTTCAAATCGCAGAAAGACAGGAGAGTCTGGGAATATAAACTGATGACGACCTTTGACACTCTAACTGCAGGAATGAATGTGTCACATGGATTTATGTCTTTTTACATCAATTAAGGAACTTGCCCATCAGACCATGTGGGGTCATCACAACAGAGACCCTAATCACAGGACAATAAAACAATCCTTATCTAAGAATTGGCCCAATATTTATGGATGTAACTGTTTATCACCCATGGTAATTCTGCTTCATGTCACCTGGCTTATCCATGGTTTTTTTCCCTTTTTTTTTTTTTTTTCTCTATACTATGTTGTGCATAAATATGTGATTCTTCAGAATTTGTTTTAGTCTTTGCCTGATGAAGAGACGTATGTAGTCTCGAAAGCTTGCAATTTGTTACCATCTTTTCAGTTAGCCATTAAAAGGTATCAACCACTGAGGACTCTCAATTCTAAATATTTGTGTATATTTGTGTAATCTAAGTGTAATGTATGTGTGCATATATATATATATATATATATATATATATATATATTTGTGTAATCTAAGTGTAATGTATGTGTGCATATATATATATATATATATATATATTTGTGTAATCTAAGTGTAATGTATGTGTGCATATATATATATATTTGTGTAATCTAAGTGTAATGTATGTGTGTATAAATGTGTAATCTAAGTGTAATGTATATGTGTATATATGTGTAATCTAAGTGTAATGTATGTGTGTATATATGTGTAATCTAAGTGTAATGTATGTGTGCATATATGTGTAATCTAAGTGTAATGTATGTGTGCATATATGTGTAATCTAAGTGTAATGTATGTGTGCACATATGTGTAATGTGTGTTTGTATATTTCTGTAATCTAAGTGTAAGGTATGTGTGCATATATGTGTAATCTAAGTCTAATGTATGTGTATATATATATATATATATATATATATATATATATATATATATATGTATATATATATATATATTTCTGTAATCTAAGTGTAATGTATGTGTGTATATATGTGTAATCTAAGTGTAATGTGTGTATATTTATGTAATTTAAGTGTAATGTATGTGTATATACAGTATATATATTTGTGTAAGCTAAGTGTAATGTATGTGCATATATATGTGTAATCTAAGTGTAATGTGTGTATATATGTGTAATCTAAGTGTAGTGTGTATATATTTGTGTTATCTAAGTGTAATGTGTGTATATATATATATATATATATATATATATATATTTGTGTTATCTAAGTGTAATGTGTGTGTGTATATATATACAATGTGTGTGTACAATGTGTATATGTGTATAATGTGCGTGTGTTCAGTATATATCGTCATATACTAATAAGGGTTTCAGGTACTGATCAGGGGGCACGAATCGCCCTTGTCTCTAGGGGTGGGGGGACTCACCGTGTTGGGTCCAATAGATGGCAGGTGCAGAGTCCCAGGCTCCAGAGACTGACACAGCCTGGCTGAGATCATCTGCAGAACATCGGGCAGAGGAGCCAGGAGCTGTGATTGGTGGGGAAGACGGAGGGGTAGAAACTTTCTGCAAGGCTCTAATGAGGTGGAAATGAATAGAGACCCCGCATCACATTACTGGGGGTGGGGGAAGAACACAAGAAGAGCAAACTCCACAGAATACTAACTGGGACCTCACAGAAAAAGAACTCCTGGTGAGACCCGAGCTCTGTGCGGTCCCTGAAAGTGATCCGAGATGGCCCGTCACTATTCTGCACCCACCTATCACTATCCTGCACCACTTATCACTATCCTGTGTCCACTTGTCACTATCCTGCCCCATTTGTCACTATCCTGTGCCGTTGCTATCCTATTCCCACCTATCACTATCCTGTACCTACCTGTCACTATCTTGTGCCCAACTGTTGATATCCTGTGTCCAACTATCACTATCCTGTGCCCACCTGTCACTATCCTGCCCCCATCTGTCACTATCCTGTACCCTGTCACTATTCTGTGCCCACTTGCCACTATCCTGTGCCCACCTGTCACTAGACTGTGCCCACCTGTCACTAGGCTATTCCCTGTCACTATCCTGTGCCCACCTGTCACTATCTTGTACATCACTATCCTGTGCCCACCTGTCACTATCTTGTACGTCACTGTCCTGTGCCCACTTGTCACTATCCTGTGCCCCCTGTCACTATCCTCTGCCCATCTGTCACTATACTGTGCCAACCTGTCACTATCCTGTGCCAACCGGTCACTATCCTGTGCCCTGTCACTTTCCTGTGCCCACCCGCTGATATTCTTTGCTTGCCTGCTCCTATCCTGAGTCCACCTGTTAGTATTGTGCCCACCAGTCAGTAGTCTGTGAGGTCACCGTCGCTATCTTGCAGTGTCCAGTACCACCTATATGCTGATGACTCATCTTGGGTTCTTAATTCTATCCTCCTCCCTCTCCACAGTGACCCCAATGACTGGAGGTGAGCCCTCACCCCCATCCCTCATGCCGACGCTTGAAGCCCACACCACCTCCCGATGCCTCCAACTTAAAAAGCATTTGTAATATTAGTGTGTGCTCTCATCATTCTCTCCTGCGCGCAAACATCCCCTGCAAGTGAACGCCCTTTCAGCGCACCCCTCCTGAGCGCAAATGCCCATTCTGCAGGCTACTGCCCCTCCTACCATCCTTAATGGAGTTATCTGTACTGAGAAGAAAGGTTACTCTCTCTGTGATGCAATGCGCATGCTGCCAAGATTGCGCTGCATGTCCTGAGCACATGGGTGATAGCGGGATGACATACCTGCAATCTGTACAATTGTGCCCACTAAATGCTTTCAGCTTCTAAGTTTTCAGGCTCAGACTGGCCCATAGGGTAACAGGGGAATTCCTCGGTGGGCCCCTGTGCAGATCTGGGCACCCAGCCCCACTACATGGGCAGTACTCGGTATAATTCAATTGAGTCACTCTGTACAAAAAAAAGGGATCCAAGAAGTATCGTTTCTCCTTGCAGGGATTGACATGTTAAGCATGTTGAGATGAGGAGACTTAAAGCCGCAATGCTCCTCTGGGAAATAACTTAACATGTCACTCTTCACAAGGAGAAACAATACTTCTTGGATCTCTTCTTCTCTTTTTCTTGGATCCCGGTCAGACACCTCTCATTCAGCCAAGCCAGATCTCCACTTTGCACTGACGAGGGGCAGTACCCCGAAACACAGTGTCTGCAAATTGAGATTCTGGTTTGGCTTTTATCCTAAGTCATGTGACAAGGCTCGTTAAGAGGTCGACATTGACTGTTAGGATTGCTACTTCCAATAGGTGGCACTAGAGTTCTAGTCCTCTTCCTCTCTGAAGAAACAATTTGTACAGAAAAAAGCAGCATCTCATCATTCATTAACCATTCAACTACCCAGTTTATTATTATATAAATATATAGGTCAATTTGTGAATCAGGGAAGTGTAATATTTGTATACAGGTTAAAAAGTGGCCCCCCCTAAAGTAAATGTTACTGGTGGGCCCTTAGCACCCCAGTCCAACACTAAGTATTAGTGGATCAGTCTGGTCAGCATGTGACTGGAAATATACAAATCTCAGTCACAGAATATAACCTGTCCTCTCCATACATCTCTGCCTAATCTCCTGATACTTCCCCACACATAATCCCCAGTATATAGTGGGTGCGGAAAGTACGGGGAGAGGGCAATGATGGGGCTGACGGGGGAACATATGTCCTGGAAGGGGGGGCGGGGGCGGCAAAATGAATTCTTGCCCCGGGTGCCAGAAACCCTAGATACACCTCTGACCAAATGGCTGCAATGTAACAAAGAGTGAAAAATGTAAAGGGGTCTGAATACTCTAAAAGTGAAACTGGAAATTATAGGCCAGTAAGTGTTTTTGAATATTGGTACCACATTTGCTATGGACCAGTCCTGTGGAATAGACCCCGTCGCTATAGAGTCCCTAAATATAAGAAATAATGGCTTGCCTATTACATTGCTTAGTTCTCTTAGTACTCATGGGTGTATGCCATCCGGACCCGGAAATTTATCTATTTTAATCTTACTTAGCCGGTTGTCACTCAGGATTTTATGGTACATGGCTCCATCTATTCTCCTATTGATGCGGTGAAGTAGTCCTGTGCCCTTTGCAGAGAAATACCCCAAAACATAATGCTTCCACCTCCATGCTTGACAGTAGGGATGGTGTTCTTTGGGTCATAGGCAGCATTTCTCTTCCTCCAAACACGGCGAGTTGAGTTAATGCCAAATAACTTAATTTTTGTCTCATCTAACCACAGCACCTTCTCCCAATCACTCACAGAATCATCCAGGTGTTCATTGGCAAACTTCAGATGGGATCTAAGAATATGAGAGCTAATGCATTATCTCGTAGTCTCAATTCAGTTTCTACTCCAGAACCTCCATCCTCCATCTTTCCTCAGGGTATTGTGGTTTCCCTGGTAAACTCAGAATTGCAAGAGGAGATCTGTAAAGTCCAGTCATTGGCTCCTTCCGCTACTGCATGGTCAAAATTATTTGTGCCTGTGTACCTAAAAATGCGGGTGTTACAGGAATTTCATGATCATGACTCTGTCTTGGGTGGTCATCCTGGGGTTACTGCTACAACAAAAGCCTTTGCTAGACTTTTTGGTGGCTGTCCATGCATAATGATATTAACCCCTTCACCCCCAAGGGTGGTTTGCACGTTAATGACCGGGCCAATTTTTACAATTCTGACCACTGTCCCTTTATGAGGTTATAACTCTGGAACGCTTCAACGGATCTTGGCGATTCTGACATTGTTTTCTCGTGACATATTGTACTTCATGATAGTGGTAAAATTTGTTCGATATAACTTGCGTTTATTTGTGAAAAAAACGAATATTTGGCGAAAATTTTGAAAATTTCGCAATTTTCCAAATTTGAATTTTTATGCCCTTAAATCACAGACATATGTCACACAAAATACTTAAGAAGTAACATTTCCCACATGTCTACTTTACATCAGCACAATTTTGGAACCAAAATTTTTTTTTGTTAGGGAGTTATAAGGGTTAAAAGTTGACCAGCAATTTCTCATTTTTACAACACCATTTTTTTTTAGGGACCACATCTCATTTGAAGTCATTTTGAGGGGTCTATATGATAGAAAATACCCAAGTGTGACACCATTCTAAAAACTGCACCCCTCAAGGTACTCAAAACCACTTTCAAGAAGTTTATTAACCCTTTAGGTGTTTCACAGGAATTTTTGGAATGTTTAAATAAAAATGAACATTTAACTTTTTTTCACACAAAATTTATTTCAGCTCCAATTTGTTTTATTTTACCAAGGGTAACAGGAGAAAATAGACCCCAAAATTTGTTGTACAATTTGTCCTGAGTACGCTGATACCCCATATGTGGGGGTAAACCACTGTTTGGGCGCATGGCAGAGCTCGGAAGGAAAGGAGCGCCATTTGACTTTTCAATGCAAAATTGACTGGAATTGAGATGGGACGCCATGTTGCATTTGGAGAGCCCCTGATGTGCCTAAACATTGAAATCCCCCACAAGTGACACCATTTTGGAAAGTAGACCCCCTAAGGATCTTATCTAGATGTGTGGTGAGCACTTTGACCCAACAAGTGCTTCACAGAAGTTTATAATGCAGAGCCGTAAAAATAAAAAATCATATTTTTTCACAAAAATGATCTTTTCGCCCCCAATATTTTATTTTCCCAAGGGTAAGAGAAGAAATTGGACCCCAAAAATTGTTGTGCAATTTGTCCTGAGTACGCTGATACCCCATATGTGGGTGTAAACCATTGTTTGGGTGCAGGGCAGAGCTCGGAAGGGAAGGAGCGCCATTTGACTTTTCAATGCAAAATTGACTGGAATTGAGATGGGACGCCATGTTGCATTTGGAGAGCCCCTGATGTGCCTAAACATTGAAACCCCCCACAAGTGACACCATTTTGGAAAGTAGACCCCTTAAGGAACTTATCTAGATGTGTGTTGAGCACTTTGACCCAACAAGTGCTTCACAGAAGTTTATAATGCAGAGCCGTAAAAGTAAAAAATCATATTTTTTCACAAAAATGATCTTTTCGCCCCCAATTTTTTATTTTCCCAAGGGTAAGAGAACAAATTGGACCCCAAAAATTGTTGTGCAATTTGTCCTGAGTACGCTGATACCCCATATGTGGGTGTAAACCATTGTTTGGGCGCAGGGCAGAGCTCGGAAGGGAAGGAGCGCCATTTGACTTTTCAATGCAAAATTGACTGGAATTAAGATGGGATGCCATGTTGCGTTTGGAGAGCCCCTGATGTGCCTAAACATTAAAAACCCCCACGAGTGACACCATTTTGGAAAGTAGACCCCCTAAGGAACTTATCTAGATGTGTTTTGAGAGCGTTGAACCCCCAAGTGTTTCACTACAGTTTATAACGCAGAGTCGTGAAAATAAAAATTCTTTTTTTTTCACAAAAATGATTTTTTAGCCCCCAGTTTTGTATTTTCACAAGGGTATCAGGATAAATTGGACCCCAAACATTGTTGTCCAACTTGTCCTGAGTACGCTGATACCCCATATGTGGGGGGGAACCACTGTTTGGGCGCATGACAGAGCTCGGAAGCGAAGGAGCGCCATTTGGAATGCAGACTTAAATGGATTGGTCTGCAGGCGTCACGTTGCATTTGCAGAGCCCCTGATGTACCCAAACAGTACAAACCCCCCACAAGTGACCCCATATTGGAAACTAGACCCCCCAAGGAACTTATCTAGATGTGTTGTGAGAACATTGAACCCCCAAGTGTTTCACTACAGTTTATAACACAGAGCCGTGAAAATAAAAAATCTTTTTTTCCCACAAAACTTATTTTTTGGCCCCCAGTTTTGTATTTTCCCAAGGGTAGCAGGAGAAATTGGACCCCAAAAGATGATGTCCAATTTGTCCTGAGTATGCTGATACCCCATATGTGGGGGGGAACCACTGTTTGGGCGCATGACAGAGCTCGGAAGGGAAGGAGCGCCATTTGGAATGCAGACTTAAATGGATTGGTCTGCAGGCGTCACGTTGCATTTGCAGAGCCCCTGATGTACCCAAACAGTACAAACCCCCCACAAGTGACCCCATATCGGAAACTAGACCCCCCAAGGAACTTATCTAGATGTGTTGTGAGAACTTTGAACCCCCAAGTGTTTCACTACAGTTTACAACGCAGAGCCGTGAAAATAAAAAATCTTTTTTTCCCACAAAACTTATTTTTTGGCCCCCAGTTTTGTATTTTCCCAAGGGTAGCAGGAGAAATTGGACCCCAAAAGATGATGTCCAATTTGTCCTGAGTACGCTGATACCCCATATGTTGGGGTAAACCCCTGTTTGGGCACACGGGAGAGCTCTGAAGGGAAGGAGCACTGTTTTCCTTTTTCAACGCAGAATTGGCTGGAATTCAGATCGGATGCCATGTCCCGTTTGGAGAGCCCCTGATGTGCCTAAACAGTGGAAACCCCCCAATTATAACTGAAACCCTAATCCAAACACACCCCTTACCCTAATCCCAACAGTAACCCTAACCACTCCTCTAACCCAGACACACCCAACCCTATTCCCAACCGTAAATGTAATCCAAACCCTAATCCTATCTTTAGCCCCAACCCTAACTGTAGCCCCAACCCTAGCCCCAACCCTAACCCTAGCCCTAACCCTAGCCCCAACCCTAGCCCCAACCCTAGCCCTAACCCTAGCCCTAACCCTAACCCTAGTCCTAACCCTAGCCCTAACCCTAGCCCCAACCCTAGCCCCAACCCTAGCCCTAACCCTAGCCCTAACCCTAACCCTAGTCCTAACCCTAGTCCTAACCCTTGCCCTAACCCTATCCCTAACTCTAGTCCTAACTCTAGCCCTAACCCTAACCCTAATGGGAAAATGGAAATAAATACATTTTTTAATTTTTTTATTTTTCCCAAACTAAGGGGGTGATGAAGGGGGGTTTGATTTACTTTTATAGCGGGTTTTTTAGCGGATTTTTATGATTGGCAGCCGTCACACACTGAAAGACGCTTTTCATTGCAAAAAATATTTTTTGCGTTACCACATTTTGAAAGCTGTAATTTTTCCATATTTGAGTCCACAGAGTCATATGAGATCTTGTTTTTTGCGGGACGAGTTGACGTTTTTATTGGTAACATTTTTGGACACGTGGCATTTTTTGATCGCTTTTTATTCCGATTTTTGTGAGGCAGAGTGATCAAAAACCAGCTATTCATGAATTTCTTTTGGGGGAGGCGTTTATACCGTTCCGCATTTGGTAAAATTGATAAAGCAGTTTTATTCGTCAAGTCAGTACGATTACAGCGATATCTCATTTATATCATTTTTTTTATGTTTTGGCGCTTTTATACGATAAAAACTATTTTATAGAAAAAATAATTATTTTGGTATCGCTTTATTCTCAGGACTATAACTTTTTATTTTTTTGCTGATGATGCTGTATTGCGGCTCGTTTTTTGCGGGACAAGATTATGTTTTCAGCGGTACCATGGTTATTTATATGCGTCTTTTTGATCGCGTGTTATTCCACTTTTTGTTCGGCGGTATGATAATAAAGCGTTGTTTTTTGCCTCGTTTTTTTTTTTTTTTTCTTACGGTGTTTACTGAAGGGGTTAACTAGTGGGGCAGTATTATAGGTTGGGTCGTTACGAACGCGGCGATACTAAATATGTGTACTTTTATTGTTTCTTTTATTTTATTTAGCTAAAGAAATGTATTTATGGGAATAATATATATTTTTTTTCTTTATTTAGGATATTTTTTTTTATTTTTTTCTACACACATGTGGGGAATTTTTTTTAAACTTTTTTACTTTGTCCCAGGGGGGGACATTACAGATCATTGATCTGACAGTGTGCACAGCACTCTGTCAGATCGACGATCTGCTGTGCAGGGCTGCAGGCTTACCAAGTGTCTGCTCTGAGCAGACACTCGGTAAGCCACCTCCCTCCCTGCAGGACCCGGATGCCGCGGCCATCTTGGATCCGGGACCTGCAGCGAGGAGTGAGGTAGGAGACCCTCGGAGCAACGCGATCACATCGCGTTGCTCCGGGGGTCTCAGGGAAGCCCGCAGGGAGCCCCCTCCCTGCGCGATGCTTCCCTATACCGCCGGTACACCGCGATCATGTTTGATCGCGGTGTGCCGGGGGTTAATGTGCCGGGGGCGGTCCGTGAGCTGACACCCGGCCGCGATCGGACGGCCGATCGCGTATGACGTACTATCCCGTCGGTGGTCATACGGGCCCACCCCACCTCGACGGGATAGTACGTCTGATGTCAGGAAGGGGTTAAAGAGTTTGTATCTGTTTGTGAAGTCCATGTTTGTTGTCCATGGATTTTATCACAGATTTGCCTCTGTTTGGTGGGAAAACTGCCATTTGGGTGGTAGATGACCAAGTCAGCAAACAAGCTCATTTTGTTCCTTTGTCAGGATTACCTAATGCAGAGACACTCTCCAGGTTGTTTATTTCTCATATTGTAAGGTTACATGGGATCCCTCTTAACATTGTGTCTGTACGGAAGTACAATTTGTCTCTAAATTTTGGAGAGCTTTTTGTTATAAACTTGGGTTTAAATTGTCATTTTCACCGGCTTATCACCCTGAAACCAATGGTCAGACTGAGAGGATAAATCAATCTTTGGAAAAAAATTTAAGGTGCTTTGTGGCAGCTCAGCAGGATGACTGGTCTTCGTTTTTACCTCTCGCTGAGTTTGCTTTTAACAGTCGAGTAAATCAGTCTAATGGAAAATCACTGTTTTTTAAATTATGGCTTTCATCCTCATTTTGGTTAATTTTCTAGGATTAGTTGTAAATGTCCTGGGGTGGAGGTTACCTTACAGAGACTTGGGGCTGTCTGGAGGAGGTTCAAAAAGTATCGGGACTGCTTAGATTCTCCAAAAATGGAAAGCCAATAGTTCAGTGGGTCGTGTGTTTAAGATTGGGGATAAGGTTTGGTTGTCATCTATGAACATTAAACTTAAAGTGCCATCAGCGAAGTTGGGTCCAAAGTTTATTGGTCCATATAAGATTGTTGAGGTGGTCAATCCAGTGGCATTCAGATTAAAGCTTCCTCCATCCCTTTGCATCCCTAATGTTTTCCATGAATCCCTATGAAAGGATTTTGTCCCTTCGGCATTGTCTCCCTCATCCCCTCCTCCTCTGGTTTCGGTCGACGGTGGCTTGAAGTATGAGGTTCAGAGGGTTATGGATTCTCATAGAGTCCGTCATTACCTCCAAAACCTCATCCACTCAAGAGGATATGGACCAGAGGAGAGATCCTGGGTTCCAGCTCGAGATGTGAGGGCCGAGTGGTTAGTCAGGGCATTCCATCTAAAATTTCCTGGAAAGCCTGGAGGTCCAAGGCCCCCCAAAAAAGTGGCTACTGTCATGGTTACACCCCTCAGTGTGTCTGGGATGCATTTACGGTCACAGGTGAGATTCCGAACTTAAAAACGTATATACACTGGCGCTTATTCACCTGGAAGGATGAGGTAGGAAGCCACGGAAGCTGCAGGTGGTTAAAACAGGTTCTGTGCAAAACTCTGAGATTCCGAACTTAATTATCAACATTTCAGATCATCTCCTCTCCCCTGCAGAATTTTCAGTTCTACAGAAAGGACTCTCTTTTTGCCCCACACCGACGTGGGATACGTTCCAGCTCAAGAAGGACCTGGAGCGATTCTACAGGACTATTAGACTTAAAACCCACTTTGGTATTGGTCCTACGAACGCTCGGGAACCATCGCCCTCTGAGGCAGATGGCCCTTTACCAGAATTGACTATTTCTTCTCTTGGCCTCCGGAATCGGAGCAATTTCTGTCCTCCACGTACATATCATGCCTCTGAAACCTTCATCTCCTTGGTTAATCATAAGATCAATTCTCTTTCACATCAACAACAATTGGGATTCTTTCCCTCACACTCCAACCTTTCGTCCACCGAAAGACAAGCCCTCACATCCCTACAAGTCAACAAAACTATTATTGTAAAACCGGCCGATAAGGGGGGAGCTATTGTGGTAATGAACCGAACACAATATGTTGATGAAATAATCCGCCAATTATCCGACACCAATACCTACGGCATTTTACCAAGAGATCCGGTCACTACCATTAGTACTAAGATCCAGAATTTGGTGGACACATACCTTGCGCAACATGTCATCGATCGGAAAACTGCAACTTACCTCATTAATCCTCATCCTATCACACCGGTCTTCTATGTGTTACCCAAAATCCACAAGTCACTCCACAATCCCCCAGGCAGACCCATTGTGGCTTCTACAGACTCTGTTTTGTCTCCTCTTTTTACCTTTCTTGAAAAAATCTTAACGCCACTCATCAAAAACACCCAATCTTTTCTCCTGGATACCAGACATTTTCTTAGCATTATCAGACAACTAGAAGCAGTACCTCCTCACAGTACCCTGGTTACACTAGATGTCAACAGTCTTTACACCTCGATCCAACACAATAAGGGTATAGAAGCCACGGAGTACCTATTACAATTATCCAATATGTCCAGTAATTCCATCCAGTTTTGTCTAGATCTCCTACACATAGTACTCTATGAGAACTATTTTCTTTGGGGGACACATTCTATGTCCAGAGGTGCGGCACAGCAATGGGCTCAAACATCACGCCAGCTTATGCCAATGCCTTTATGAATTTTTTTTAAATCACTTATGTGTACACCAATGATCTGTTTTCGGCAACATACCTTGGGATATCATCGCTATATTGATGATATCTTCTTCATTTGGACAGGTACGACAGACTCACTGATGTCTTTCTACTCTGAACTCAATTCTATTCTTCCTGAGCTCCAATTCACCATCCATCACGACAAAAGATCTGTACCATTCTTAGATACTAGAGTCCTTTTAGACACCCAGGGACCTCTTACCACAGACCTTTACTGCAAACCAACAGATTGTAACAGTTTACTGCATTACACCAGTTGTCACCCAAGATCCATGAAAAATAGCTTACCACACTCTCAGTTTAACAGAGTTACACGCATTGTTTCTGACCCAACAATCCGCAAGGACAGATTGGATACCATTGCTCAGAAATTTCAGCAAAGACATTATCCAACTCGATTGCTACAAGAAGAGAAAACACGTGCCTTAATACCACAATCTTCCCCTCTCCAGAGGCAGACGATCAAGAGAGTTCTGTTCGTGCACACATACCACCCACTTATGCCCAAGGTGCACTCTATAATCAGAAAACATTGGCCCCTTCTATCCAAAGCCTATCCCAACATTGACAAATTCGGGGAACCGGTACTAATGTGTACCAAAAGACCACCAAATTTGAAGGACAAACTGGTGAGAGCTGACATAGGGAGTGCGCGCCCCAATCCCACACAGAGGCTATTATCCTCCCGACGTAATGGTACGTTTCCCTGTCTTAGCTGTGCTGCTTGCTCTAATGTAATCAAGTCAGAAAATATCACCCATCCGAGGACCGGTCGATCCTACCCAATACATGGTTTCTTTACTTGTAACTCCAATTTTGTGGTATACTTAGTCAAGTGTCCATGTGGCCTCCTCTATGTGGGAGAGACCACACAACATATTAAAGATCGTAGCCACAAATCAACCATTAGATGTGGCAAAATCTGGCTACCCCTGCCGGACCATTTTATCAAGTTCAGACACACAGTGGCGCAGCTCAAATTTCAGGTCATTGAGCATGTCCCCCGCCCCAGAAGGGGAGGGGACCACATTAGACTACTTAAATCACGTGAAATGTACTGGATCCACAAATTGGATACAATGGCACCTAAGGGACTTAATTGGGAGATTGATTGGCTTTTGTGAACACTTATTAATACTTTTCTCTGTTATTTTCCAGACCCGCTAGTATACCGTGTCTCTAGGTGAGTTTTGCTCTTGCTCCATTTTATTTTGATTTTGATTTTTTTATCTTTATTTTTAATTTTTATTTTCGTTTTTCCTTTATTTTCATTTTTTTCTTATTAATTTTCTCAATTTTTGTTTTCATTAATTTTTCATCCTTGTTATTTTCAATTTTTACATCCTTGGTTTACGATTTTTCCTAAATAGCATCCATCTCATTATATTTCCATTAGGTTTCCATTATGTTTTTATTTTTTCATTTTTTTCACTTTTATTTTTATTTTTCATTCTATTTTTCTTATTTTTATCATTATTTTCCTTATTTTCTTCTCATTTTATTGTTATTTTACCATTGTTCTCTTTTCTTTTGCCATTAGACTGTATTAGGTGCCCATTTTATAGTGTTCTATCTCATTTCATACTGAGTTACATATCACATGTCCTATGCCATATTTCTGTGAGACCAGGGTGACACATCGCTACTACTCCCCCTGCAGCCATAATTGGCTTCATACAGGCATTTCCCTTACAACAGCCAAGCTTGCGCAGTTCACTTCGCTACTATTCCCTCTACGGCCGTAATTGGCTTCATACAGGCATTCTAGTTTCCCTAACAACAGCCGCGCATGCGCAGTTCTCATATGAACATAGCGATATGTCACTTCCGGTTTTGACCAGCCACTTCCGGTCCCGCGCTACATAAACGCCACACTGGAGGCAGGTAGTCATCCACCACCGCAGCTAGGCACGGGAGCGCCGCTATCCACGCTACTGACACAGGTAGATTTATACCCCCACCATATGTGCGCACTCTCTTTACAGCCCTATTCCTTACTCCATATGCTGAGGGGTACCCGGTACCGGGCCTCTCTGTCTCAGTTCTGGGGTTGTCACGGTGGCTAGACCCGGTCCGTGACCCTGCTGAGGGGCGTCCAGCGAAGATAGAACGTGATGATGTTGGGGTGTGGGGTGCGATGAATAACGAGGACACAGAGTTGCAGTCTCTTTACCTCTTTACTGAAGGTCTCGAGGTACTCAATCCAGAGCACTGTTAACAGGGCTGTCTGAAACCGGCTGGTCCGAAGGCACATCAGGAGTTCCCTTAACAGGTGGGAATCAGTGTCTACCTGACGGGGTAGGCCTGGAGTTCTTCCGGGACCCTAGAGTCGCCCCTCTCCCACAGCTGCCTCCGTTGTCTGCTTAGGTGATTTGGGTGAGACAGCCAACCTATAATTGGCTATCCTGCCGTGGTTTGAAGTAATGCTTAGAGTCTCTTACTTGCTCGGCGTTCCGGACACCGACTGTTTGCGCCTCAGAAGGATGTTGCCTCGATCTTACAGCACGACTCCTTCTGGTCCTATCGCCTCTTTGCTGTATTTCCGTTTTCTCACTTTTTGTCCTTTCTTAGGAATCTGTCAGGATCCCATCCCTGACAGGTCCTCTCTCTAGCTCTTCCCAGTTACTTCTCCCTGTCTTCTTGTCCAACCCCCAGTTTTACCAAAGTGTGAGGAGTGGCCTACTAGATAGAACCACTCCCCCTGGTGGCCGGAGTGTGAAGTGTAGTGTGTGTGATACCTGGTCAGATGAACTCCTTTAGTGCAATCAGACGTACCAACACCCCCCTTAGCGGCGGAGCATCAGTACTGCAACGACCAGGACTCTGGGGCGCTGCACTCCCCCCCGGTTAAATCCAGTACTCCCGGACTGGGAAAGTAAGAACAACAATACATGTTAACAGAAAACACACAACATTTTGAAATATTATAAACAATTAAACATAACAGTGCTTCCCTTTATGGGAGGTGAGGACTCTTGAATGTTGCGAAAGTTAGGTCATGCACAGTTTATGACTCTCAGTTCAGTGGTTGAAACAGCGGGGACCCCGGGTAAACAAAGGGGTCCCCTTTTAGAAGTTTTTGGAGCAATTCACTGTTGTGAATTTGGTTTTTGGGCTCCCCCGGTGGTCACTGGTGGTACTGGACTTGTGTGCTTCACTTTCTCTGTTCACCTGTTTCCATCAGGATATGGGTGTATCCTATTTAGCCTTGCTGCTCAGTTATTCTAGTGCCGGCCATCAATGTAACCAGAGCCTTTCTGTTGCATGTTCCTGCTTCTAGACTACTATCAGCTAAGTTGGACTCTTAGTCCTAAGTTTGTTTTGCATTTTTGTTCCAGTTCACAGTTATGTTATTTTTCTGTAGCTGGAAGCTCTTGTAGGCCGAAATTGCCACTCCGGTGTCATGAGTTGACACATGAGTCTTAAAGTAATTTCAGGATGGTATTTTAATAGGGTTTTCAGCTGACCGTGAAGTTCCCTATTGTATCTTCTTGCTATCTAGTAAGCGGACCTCGCTTTGCTGAACCTACCTTCATACTGCGTATGTCTTTTCCTCTGAACTCACCGTCAATATATGTGGGGGGCTTCTGTCTCCTTTTTGGGGGAATTTCCCTAGAGGTAAGCCAGGTCTGTCTTTTCCTCTATTAGGGTTAGTTAGTCCTCCGGCTGGCGCTAGGCGTCTAGGGATAAAACGTAGGTACGCCACCCGGCCACTGTTAGTTGTGTGGTAGGTTTAGCTCACGGTCAGCTCGAGATTCCATCACCCAAGAGCTAGTCTGTTGTTTAAGTTCTCTGACGTTCCCTTGCCATTGGGAACCATGACAGTATGGCCGGCCAAGGGTTAAAACCGTTGGCAGAAGAAAGGAGAGAAAAAGAAGTCTGCAGATTTTTTATTTTTTTTTTCCTTCTGAGTTTGCTTTTTAGTTGACTCAGTTGCATTTCTGCTCTAATTGCAGCCTTTGTCTTTCTCTCTCCTTCTAATCCTTGAATGGCTCTGATCTCACCTGATTAAAATGGATCCTCAGAGTTTGGTTACAGGTTTGAATAATCTTGCTACGAAGGTTCAAAATTTACAGGATTTTGTTATTCATGCTCCTATATCTGAACCTAGAATTCCTATACCAGAATTTTTCTCCGGGGATAGATCTCGTTTCCTGAATTTCAAAAATAATTGTAAATTATTTCTTTCCCTGAGATCTCGCTCCGCTGGAGATCCCGCACAGCAGGTTAAGATAGTAATTTCTTTGCTGCGGGGTGACCCTCAAAACTGGGCATTTGCATTGGCACCCGGGGATCCTGCGTTGCTCAATGTGGATGCGTTTTTTCTGGCTTTGGGGTTGCTTTATGAGGAACCTAACTTAGAGATTCAGGCTGAAAAAGCCTTGATGGCCCTATCTCAAGGGCAAGATGAAGCTGAAATATACTGCCAAAAATTTCGTAAATGGTCTGTGCTTACTCAGTGGAATGAGTGCGCCCTGGCGGCGAATTTCAGAGAGGGTCTCTCTGATGCCATTAAAGATGTTATGGTGGGGTTCCCTGCACCTACAGGTCTGAATGAGTCCATGACAATGGCTATTCAGATTGATCGGCGTTTGCGGGAGCGCAAACCTGTGCACCATTTGGCGGTGTCTTCTGAGAAGGCTCCAGAAAATATGCAATGTGATAGAATTCTGTCCAGAAGCGAACGGCAGAATTTTAGGCGAAAAAATGGGTTGTGCTTCTATTGTGGTGATTCAACTCATGTTATATCAGCATGCTCTAAACGTACAAAAAAGGTTGATAAGTCTATTTCAATTGGCACTTTACAGTCTAAGTTTATTCTGTCTGTGACCTTGATTTGTTCATTATCGTCAATTACCGCGGATGCCTATGTCGACTCTGGCGCCGCTTTGAGTCTAATGGATTGGTCCTTTGCCAGGTGCTGTGGGTTTGATCTAGAGCCTCTGGAAGTTCCTATACCTCTGAAGGGTATTGACTCTACACCATTGGCTAGTAATAAACCACAATACTGGACACAAGTGACTATGCGTATGAATCCAGACCATCAGGAGATGATTCGCTTCCTTGTGTTGTACAATCTACATGACGTTTTGGTGCTCGGATTACCATGGTTACAATCTCATAACCCAGTCCTTGACTGGAAAGCTATGTCTGTGTTAAGCTGGGGATGTCAGGGGGCTCATGGGGACGTACCTTTGGTTTCCATTTCGTCATCTATTCCCTCTGAGATTCCGGAATTTTTGTCTGATTATCGTGATGTTTTTGAGGAGCCTAAGCTTGGTTCACTACCTCCTCACAGAGATTGCGATTGTACCATAGATCTGATTCCGGGCAGTAAATTTCCAAAGGGTCGTTTATTTAATCTATCTGTACCTGAACATGCTGCTATGCGAGAATATATTAAGGAGTCCCTGGAAAAGGGACATATTCGTCCTTCTTCATCTCCCTTGGGAGCCGGTTTTTTCTTTGTATCTAAAAAAGATGGCTCTTTGAGGCCGTGTATTGATTATCGACTCTTGAATAAAATTACAGTCAAATATCAGTATCCTCTGCCACTGCTGACTGATTTGTTTGCTTGAATAAAGGGGGCTAAGTGGTTCTCTAAGATTGATCTCCGTGGGGCGTATAATTTGGTGCGAATTAAGCAGGGGGATGAGTGGAAAACCGCATTTAATACGCCCGAGGGCCATTTTGAGTATTTAGTAATGCCTTTTGGTCTTTCAAATGCCCCTTCAGTCTTTCAGTCCTTTATGCATGACATTTTCCGTGAATATTTGGATAAATTTATGATCGTGTATCTGGATGATATTTTGATTTTTTCGGATGACTGGGATTCTCATGTCCAACAGGTCAGGAGGGTTTTTCAGGTTTTGCGGGCTAATTCCTTGTGTGTAAAGGGTTCTAAGTGTATTTTTGGGGTTCAAAAGATTTCTTTTTTGGGGTACATTTTTCCCCCCTCTTCCATTGAGATGGATCCTGTCAAGGTTCGGGCTATTTGTGATTGGACGCAACCTTCTTCTCTTAAGAGCCTTCAGAAATTTTTGGGCTTTGCTAATTTTTATCGTCGATTTATAACTGGTTTTTCTGATGTTGCTAAACCTTTGACTGATTTGACCAAAAAGGGTGCTGATGTTGCTGATTGGTCCCCTGCTGCTGTGGAGGCCTTTCGGGAGCTTAAGCGCCGCTTTTCTTCCGCCCCTGTGTTGCGTCAGCCTGATGTTACTCTTCCTTTTCAGCTTGAGGTTGATGCTTCCGAGATCGGAGCTGGGGCGGTCTTGTCGCAGAAAAGTTCCGACTGCTCCATGATGAGACCTTGTGCGTTCTTTTCACGAAAATTTTCGCCCGCCGAGCGAAATTATGATATTGGTAATCGGGAGCTTTTGGCTATGAAGTGGGCTTTTGAGGAGTGGCGTCATTGGCTTGAGGGGGCTAGACATCAGGTGGTGGTATTGACCGATCACAAGAATTTGATTTATCTTGAGTCTGCCAGGCGCCTGAATCCTAGACAGGCGCGCTGGTCGTTGTTTTTCTCTCGGTTTAATTTTGTGGTCTCATACTTACCAGGTTCTAAAAATGTGAAGGCGGATGCCCTTTCTAGGAGTTTTGAGCCTGATTCCCCTGGTGATTCTGAACCTACAGGTATCCTTAAGGATGGGGTGATATTATCTGCTGTTTCCCCAGACCTGCGACGGGCTTTGCAGGAGTTTCAGGCGGATAGACCTGATCGTTGCCCGCCTGGTAGACTGTTTGTTCCTGATGATTGGACCAGTAGAGTCATCTCAGAGGTTCATTCTTCTGTGTTGGCAGGTCATCCCGGGATCTTTGGTACCAGGGATTTGGTGGCTAGGTCCTTCTGGTGGCCTTCCCTGTCTCGAGATGTACGAGTTTTTGTGCAGTCTTGTGATGTTTGTGCTCGGGCCAAACCTTGTTGTTCTCGGGCCAGCGGATTGTTGTTATCTTTGCCTATTCCGAAGAGGCCTTGGACTCACATCTCTATGGATTTTATTTCTGATCTCCCTGTTTCTCAGAAAATGTCTGTCATCTGGGTGGTGTGTGACCGTTTTTCAAAGATGGTCCATTTGGTGCCCTTGCCTAAGTTGCCTTCCTCATCCGAGTTGGTTCCTCTGTTTTTTCAAAATGTGGTTCGCTTGCATGGTATTCCGGAGAATATCGTTTCTGACAGGGGGACCCAGTTCGTGTCTAGATTTTGGCGGGCGTTCTGTGCTAGGATGGGCATTGATTTGTCTTTTTCGTCTGCGTTCCATCCTAAGACTAATGGCCAGACTGAGCGAACTAATCAGACCTTGGAGACTTATTTGAGGTGTTTTGTGTCTGCGGATCAGGATGACTGGGTTGCCTTTTTGCCGTTGGCGGAGTTTGCCCTCAATAATCGGGCTAGTTCTGCCACTTTGGTTTCTCCTTTCTTTTGCAATTCGGGGTTTCATCCTCGTTTTTCTTCTGGTCAGGTGGAGTCTTCGGATTGTCCTGGAGTGGATACTGTGGTGGATAGGTTGCATCGGATTTGGGGACAGGTGGTGGACAATTTGGAGTTGTCCCAGGAGAAGACTCGGCATTTTGCTAACCGCCGTCGTCGTGTTGGTCCTCGTCTTCGTGTTGGGGACTTGGTGTGGTTGTCTTCTCGTTTTGTCCCTATGAGGGTTTCTTCTCCTAAGTTTAAGCCTCGGTTCATCGGCCCGTATAAGATTTTGGAGATTCTTAACCCCGTGTCCTTTCGATTGGACCTCCCAGCATCTTTTTCTATCCATAATGTCTTCCATCGGTCATTATTGCGCAGGTATGAGGTACCGGTTGTGCCTTCCGTTGAGCCTCCCGCTCCGGTGTTGGTTGAGGGTGAATTGGAGTACGTTGTGGAGAAGATCTTGGACTCCCGTGTTTCCAGACGGAAACTTCAGTATCTGGTCAAGTGGAAGGGCTACGGTCAAGAGGATAATTCTTGGGTGACAGCCTCTGATGTTCATGCCTCTGATTTGGTCCGTGCCTTTCATAGGGCTCATCCTGATCGCCCTGGTGGTTCTTGTGAGGGTTCGGTGCCCCCTCCTTGAGGGGGGGGTACTGTTGTGAATTTGGTTTTTGGGCTCCCCCGGTGGTCACTGGTGGTACTGGACTTGTGTGCTTCACTTTCTCTGTTCACCTGTTTACATCAGGATATGGGTGTATCCTATTTAGCCTTGCTGCTCAGTTATTCTAGTGCCGGCCATCAATGTAACCAGAGCCTTTCTGTTGCATGTTCCTGCTTCTAGACTACTATCAGCTAAGTTGGACTCTTAGTCCTAAGTTTGTTTTGCATTTTTGTTCCAGTTCACAGTTATGTTATTTTTCTGTAGCTGGAAGCTCTTGTGGGCCGAAATTGCCACTCCGGTGTCATGAGTTGACACATGAGTCTTAAAGTAATTTCGGGATGGTATTTTAATAGGGTTTTCAGCTGACCGTGAAGTTCCCTATTGTATCTTCTTGCTATCTAGTAAGCGGACCTCGCTTTGCTGAACCTACCTTCATACTGCGTATGTCTTTTCCTCTGAACTCACCGTCAATATATGTGGGGGGCTTCTGTCTCCTTTTTGGGGGAATTTCCCTAGAGGTAAGCCAGGTCTGTCTTTTCCTCTATTAGGGTTAGTTAGTCCTCCGGCTGGCGCTAGGCGTCTAGGCATAAAACGTAGGTACGCCACCCGGCCACTGTTAGTTGTGTGGTAGGTATAGCTCACGGTCAGCTCGAGATTCCATCACCCAAGAGCTAGTCTGTTGTTTAAGTTCTCTGACGTTCCCTTGCCATTGGGAACCATGACAATTCACTGTCCATTACTCCGTTTGTCCATTTTAAAACCTGTAACAAAAGATATGCACACAAACATTTTCAACTAAATAGCAGCCCTCATTAATACCTCCAAGTTTTGTAGCGGAGGGGAGTTTGATTCTTGGTGCTGCGTGTAGACCTTCGCAATGCAGGGGTTGCTATTGGCTTAACAGGGCCCGCTAGGCTTGCTACCGCTGGTGTAGTGCACTGTCTTCTAGCTACGCTTCTAGTGAGTCTGGGTAGCACTGGCAGGCGGGAGCTCTCAGGGCTGCTGCTACCAACAGTGGGTACGGCAGATTCGCCGATAGCAGAAGGAGGATTTGCCGGTTCAGCGGTTGGCATGGCGTCTTCAGGTAGGGTCTGCTGAGATTGCGGGCCTGGATGATCTGGCACCACAATTACTTCTGGTGTGTTCGGCTGGCGGAACGTTAGAACAGGTACCACGATGGCCTGATTTATCTGAGTCCAGGACTGGGGAAAATCACCAAGAACAGTGTGTATCATCTTCTCCTTTTCTACAGGTGGAGAGGTTCCTGGATCCGTTTCCCTCTCTCTCAACTTATCAGGGCAGACTTTAAGGTGGTCCCTGGATATCGCCGTCGAGGTCTCCCCTCCATCCTTGCTGATGAGACAAACCTTCGTGTTGTCGAAATCGGATGGCAGGACGGTATACGGTTCCGCTTCCCATTGGTCGTCGAGTTTGTGTAGCCTCCTCTTTCGTTTGAGTACGTGCTCACCGGGTGACAAGGGAATCGCAGGAGCATGCTGGTTGTAGTCTCTTTCTTGTTTTGGTCTAGCCTGGGCGAGACTTCTTTCCACGCATTCCTGTACTTTGCGGTACCTTCGCTGCCTTTCTGCATCCCAATCTGCATCCGGCGAGGTATCTTCGGGGACTAGGACCCCCATGTCCAGGTCAACGGGTAACTTGCTAGATCTTCCTCGCATCAGGTACGCTGGAGTGCAGTTGGTGGAATTTACTGGGATATGATTGTATATGTCCACCAGGTCAGGCAACTTGGTTGGCCACAGGTTCCGCTCCTCTATGAGCAAGGTCTTCAGTAAGTCGATCACCACTTGGTTCATCTTTTCACACATCCCGTTGGTTTGGGGATGGTACGGTGTGGTTCTGAACTTCTTACACCCGTACAGATGGCAGAACTCTTGGAACACCTCTGCTTCGAATGCTGGTCCCTGATCGGTCAGTACCTTCTCCGGGTACCCATGGGGCCTACAAAAGTACTGCTGGAAGGCCTTGGCAGCCGTACTGGCCGTTAGATCCTTGACAGGTACAACCACCAAAAATCTGGAGTAGTGATCTACGATGGTAAGAGCTTAGATATAGCCTGACCGGCTAGGTGTCAGCTTCACATGATCCAGCGCGACCAGTTCGAGCGGCCGTTTGGTGATGATGGGCTGCAAGGGAGCCCGTTGGCTGTCACGGTCCTTCCTGCGTAGGCTACATGGACCGCACTCCCGACACCACTTCTCAATGGCTCTCTTCATGCCAATCCAATAGAACCTCCCTCGGAGTAGCCTCTCCAGCTTCTCCCATCCGAAGTGTCCGGCTCCATCGTGGTAGGCTCCCAGAACCATGGGCGCATCTCGCCTCGGCACCACTATCTGCCATACCAATTCATGAGTACGCGGGTCGATACTCCTCCGGCACAGCTTGCCATCATGGATAAACAGTTTGCTTCTCCCCTTCCACAGCTGTCGTGTCTCCTGTGGATCATCCTGTTCGTGATGCCAAGTTGGAGCGCCCCCACTGCCGCAGGGCCAAGGGGTACCCGGTACCGGGCCTCTCTCTGTCTCAGTTCTGGGGTTGTCACGGTGGCCAGACCCGGTCCGTGACCCTGCTGAGGGGCATCCAGCGAAGATAGAACGTGATGATGTTGGGGTGTGGGGTGCGATGAATAACGAGGACACAGAGTTGCAGTCTCTTTACCTCTTTACTGAAGGTCTCGAGGTACTCAATCCAGAGCACTGTTAACAGGGCTGTCTGAGACCGGCCGGTCCGAAGGCACATCAGGAGTTCCCTTAACAGGTGGGAATCAGTGTCTACCTTCTAGCGCCTGTGTGTTGTAGTCCTTCCCTGCTGAGCACCCCGGGATAGTCCTCACAACTGATTCTGTCTGCCTCTGATGTTCGTTCTCTCCGTCCCCCAGATGATATGGTTAGGACGCACCCGTATGACGGGGTAAGCCTGGAGTTCTTCCGGGACCCTAGAGTCGCCCCTCTCCCACAGCTGCCTCCGTTGTCTGCTTAGGTGATTTGGGTGAGACAGCCAACCTATAATTGGCTATCCTGCCGTGGTTTGAAGTAATGCTTAGAGTCTCTTACTTGCTCGGCGTTCCGGCCACCGACTGTTTGCGCCTCAGAAGGATGTTGCCTCGATCTTACAGCACGACTCCTTCTGGTCCTATCGCCTCTTTGCTGTATTTCCGTTTTCTCACTTTTTGTCCTTTCTTAGGAATCTGTCAGGATCCCATCCCTGACTGGTCCTCTCTCTAGCTCTTCCCAGTTACTTCTCCCTGTCTTCTTGTCCAACCCCCAGTTTTACCAAAGTGTGAGGAGTGGCCTACTAGATAGAACCACTCCCCCTGGTGGCCGGAGTGTGAAGTGTAGTGTGTGTGATACCTGGTCAGGTGAACTCCTTTAGTGCAATCAGACGTACCAACACTCCCCTTAGCGGCAGAGCATCAGTACTGCAACGTCCAGGACTCTGGGGCGCTGCACATACCTATACTATGATATATCTGTTTCTACAGATCCCCAGCTATCCTTAATTGCGCTACTACGCCTGGGCATCACGTAACTATAGGTATTTTATTCAATCCCCCAATTTAACCCTCTCCCTTCCTTGGCTCTTCTTCTCAGTACTAATGTACTTTTAAATCTCCTACAGCATCACCGGGACCCTTATCCCGATTCTTCCTATACCTTTTGTCTACCTGAACAAGGTAATAACATGTTACTTTAAGCTGTTTTCTTCATTTGATACCAGTCTCTGACAGGATGCATATGAACCTGTATGTATAATATATGTATATATTTGTATATAAATATGTGTATATGCTAATTGATATTGATCTATCTCCAATAGGATGACCTGGATCTCTGGGGACCCTTACGGATATATGAATTTATCATTTGACTTATTATTTATTTATAATTATTTTGTTTCTTTTGTTCTGTTTGTTTTGTTATCTACAGTGAGTATGATAAAGGCTCCGGCGGAGCCGAAACGTCTCTTGTCGCTTTGTTAAAATATTCTGTTATGCTCCCAGAAACACATTGAATAAATTTGAAAAGATTCTGCATTATATTCCCTGTGAGAGTGCGGTGAATCTATACTTAACTGGGATGCATTTACTGACAGCTCAGCCATTCAATCTGTTACAAGATGTGCTGAAGCTGTCAGCACCTTGATTGATAGCTCAGTCGTGCAGTCTGGTGCAAGGGCATTCTGAGGTGATGGTGTGTTGATTGACAGCTCGGCCATCCAATTTGAGACTGAGAGGATTTGGCTCTCTCCACGTGTTCATTGTTCCCAGGTGATTGCCAGGCTACTTAATTGGGCTGTTTCTCCCAGACCTCTGCCAGATGAACATTCAGCTACCGTATGGTTTGTCGCTCTGTGCCTTGCGTTCTGCTTTTAGATCTGGTGTTGCCTGATCTTGGACCTCGTTCTGACCATCTGTCTGTTTAACCACTTCTGCTCTGATCCACTATCTTCCAGGTATTCTGACCTCGGAACGTTACCTGACTATGCAACTCTTCTGTTTGTGACGTACACTCCTGGCTTCTGACCTCGGACTCCTTGACTATTCAATCTCACGGCTTGTCTGTGAGGTGAGAGCTGACTCAGCATCACACTTATCCTTTCAGATTAATATTTCAGATCCTCCTCAGATCCTTTCATCAGGTTGGTTCTTCAAATTTATTCATTCATTATTAATACATGATTTTACAATTTTACACGTTTTCTCATTGTAGCTAATTTTAGGATTATGGGTTAAAGCTTCGTTTTGTGTTAGGTTCATGGTCAGGATTGGGGCCTAGGACTTTATGGATGGGGTTAGAGTAAAGAAATTGTAAGAAATATATATATATATATATATATATATATATATATATATATATATATATATATATATATATTGCTCCTCTTTAAGAAGTGTTAATGCATCATTGTGTGTGAAGTCAGCAAATAAAACAAACAAAAATAAAATAGAAATCCAAGTGCAACTATAATTACTTCAGTATTTTCCTCAGGTTATAACTTGTGCAATAAAAGACCTGGAAAAGTGTTGAGGTTCATGGGTTAGAGGGTGCAAAGTGCTAGAAGCTGCAAACATGAAAGGGCAAGAGTCTATAAATTGGCCTATTGGTGCAGGTGTAACTTCACACAGATTAAATACTCTTCTCCACCCCCATATTGTGTATGTACATGGACACCCAGATATTCCCCAGCGTTCTGAAGCCGTACTCAATTCATAGCACCACCAGGTGACCGCTGCATTGCTACAGACCATAGCTGCATGTGATATTGAGGAGTGAGATGCTGAGAAAGATCTGCTGGAAAGGACAAACCACGTGACGTCGCGCCGTTTACTACAGTGAATGTTTGTCCAGTGGGCACATTAATGGTTGCCAGGCCGTGAGGAGTGGGCACAGGGGGAGGGGGCATAGGAACAGGGCACACTTGTTGTACATAAGTCAGTCATTGTTCAAATGTCTCCCCCCCCCCGCCAAAGAGTTTGTTCTCTGTGCCACTGAGTAGGAAGTAGGACAACAGCATCGCATACACAAGTCCAGAGACATTAACCCCCGGAGACCAAAAGAGGGCGCCACACACGCAAAGACCAGAGTCACACCCCCTGGAGACCAGCAGAGGGCACTGCACACACAAGTCCAGAGACATCACCCCAAAAGGAGACCAACAAAGGGCTCCGCACACACAAGTCCAGATACATCACCCTCTGGAGACCAGCAGAAGGCGCCACACACAAGTCCAGAGACATCACCCTTAGGGTATGTGCACACGATGCGGAAAACGCTGAGGATCCGTAGCGTTTCCGCAGCTGCGGGTCCGCAGCAGTTTCCCATGAGTTTACATTACAATGTAAACCTATGGGAAACAAAAAACGCTGTGCACAACACAGCGGTTTACATTCCGCAGCATGTCACTTTCTGCGGATTCCGCAGCGGTTTTACAGCTGTTCCTATAGAAAACCGCAGTTGTAAAACCGCAGTGAAATCCGCAGAAAAAACGCAGTAAATCCGCGGTAAATCTGCAGCAAAAACACAGCGTTTTTGTCCTGCAGATTTATCAAATTCGCTGCGGAAAAATCCGCAGTGGACCAGAATACGTGTGCACATAGCCTAAAAGGAGACCAACAAAGGGCTCCGCACACACAAGTCCAAAAAACATCACCCCCTGGAGACCAGCAGAGGGCGCCACACACACAAGACAAGAGACATCACCCCCTTGAGACCAGCAGAGGGCACTGCACACACAAGTCCAGAGACATCACCTCACAAGGAGAGCAGCAGATGGCGCCGCAAACACAAGTCCAAAGACATCACCCCCTGGAGCCCAGCAGAGGGCGCCGCACAAACAAGTCCAAAGACATCACCCCCCTGGAGAACAGCAGAGGGAGCCGCACAAACAAGTCCAGAGACATCAGCCTCTAGAGACCAGCAGAGGGCGTCACACACACAAGACCAGAGATATCACCCCCTGGAGACCAGCAGAGGGCATTGAACACAAGTGCAGAGACATCACCCCCACAAGGAGACCAGCAGAGGGCGCCGCAAACATAAGTCCAAAGACATCACCTTCTGGAAACGAGCAGAGGGCGCCACACACAAGTCCAGAGACATCAACACCCGGGAGACCTGCAGAGGGCGGCGCACACACAAGTTCAAAGACATCAACCCCTGGAGACCAGCAGAGGGTGCCGCACACTCAAGTCCAGAGACATCACCACCCCAGACACCAGCAGATGGTGCCGCGCACACAAGTCCAGAGACATCAACATCCCCGGAGACCTGCAGAGGGCGGTGTGCACACAAGTCCAGAGACATCACCCCCCGGAGACCAGCAGAGGGCACTACACACACAAGTCCAGAGAAATCACCCCAAAAAGAGACCAGCAGAGGGTGCAACACACACAAGTCCAGAGACATCACCCCCTGGAGACCAGCAGAGGGCACTGCACACACAAGTCCAAAGACATCACCCCGTGGAGACCAGCAGAGGATGCCGTACACACACAAGTCCAGAGACATCACTCCCCCGGAGACCAGCAGAGGGCACCGCACAAACAAGTCCAAAAATATCACCCCCCCAGAGACCATAAGAGGGCGCAGCACACACAATTCCAAAGACATCACCCCCTTGAGGTGAGAAGAGGGCGCCGCACACACAAGTTCAAAGACATCACCCCCTGGAGATCAGCAGAGGGCTCCATACACTAGTCAAGAGACATCTCTACCCGGGAGACCAGCAGGGGACGCTGCACACACAAGTCCAGAGACATCACCCCCCTGTCATGTCGGACGCTGTTCAGACCAGGTCGTTCGACAGAGAGAGGTAATTCCGCTTTTGACCACTATGTGCTCATTGGCGTCGGCTAGATTTTATCTAGCTGGTCCGGGGTTAATTTACCTCATGCTCGGATTGGAAGCTGGGCCATGCCCATTGCCTTTAAATAGTTCTCCTGAACATTGGGCGTCGCCGATTATAGCTTCTGTCTTGTGCGTTGTTATCTCGGTCCGGAGTGGTGAGCTAGTAGTTGGAGTATCGTTGCTGGTGGTGTATTTCCCTTTATCTTATTTACTCCTTCCTATATTTGTATTTATTTTGCCCTGCACATTTATAGTGTATTCCTGAGTGACTGCGACGTGGTGTATATTTTCCGTTATCCTTGTCTGTTCTAACTGTGGGTATTGGTGTATGATCTTTTCTCTGGGTGGTGGGCGGTGGTTTCAGCCTAGGGTTGAAACAGGAGACAGGGCGAGGGTCGAGGCCTAGACGTGCACACCATCAGTGTAAACTCTAGGTAGAGGGTCAGTCAGGATTTCCCTAGTCTGAGGGAAATTGCAGGGGCCCTGGTTATTAGCTCTTGCCCACCTAGTCTTCCCGTGACACCCCCGCAGACCATCAGAGGGTGCATCACACACAAGCCAAGACACATCACCACCCCGGAGACCAGCAGAGGGCGTCGCACACACAAGTCCAAAGACATCACCCCCTGGAGACCAGCAGAGGGCACCGTACACACAAGTCCAGAGACATCTCCACCTGGGAGATCAGCAGAAGACGCTGCCCACACAAGTCCAGAGACATCACCCCCCCGGAGACCAGCAGAGGGTGCATCACACACAAGCCAAGACGAATCACCAGCCCGGAGACCAGCAGAGGGTGTCGCACAGACAAGTCCAGAGACATCACCCCCTGGAGACCAGCAGAGGGCGTCGCACACACAAGTCCAGAGACATCACCCCCTGGAGACCAGCAGAGGGCGCCGCACACACAAGTCCAAAGACATCACCCCCTGGAAACCAGCAGAGGGCGCCGCACTCACCAGTCCAAAAACATCACCCCCCCAGACACCAGCAGAGGGTGCTGCACACACAAGTCCAGAGACATCAATACAAAGGAAACCAGCCGAGGGCGCCGCACACACAAGTCCAAAGACATTACTCCCTGTGGACCAGCAGTGGGCTCCGTACACACAAGTCCAGAGACATCTCCACCCGGGAGACCAGCAGACGACGCTGCACACACAAGTCCAGAGTCATCACCCCCCTGCCCTCCGGAGACCAGCAGAGGGTGCATCGCACACAAGCCAAGACAAATCACCATCCCGGAGACCAGCTCATACAAGTACAGAGACATCAACATCCCAGAGATCTTTAGAGGGCGCCGCACACACAAGTCCAAAGACATCACCCCCTGAAGACCAGCAGAGGGCGCCACACTGACAAGTCCAAAGACATCACCCCCTTGAGATGAGAAGAGGGCACGGCACACACAAGTCCAAAGACATCACCCCCTGGAGATCAGCAGAGGGCTCCATACACAAGTCAAGAGACATCTCCACCCGGGAGACCAGCAGGGGATGCTGCACACACAAGTCCAGAGACATCACCCCCTGGAGACCATCAGAGGGCACATCACACACAAGCCAAGACACATCACCACCCCGGAGACCAGCTGAGGACGTTGCACACACAAGTCCAAAGGCATCACCCCCTGGAGACCAGCAGTGGGCTCCGTACACACAAGTCCAGAGACATCTCCACCCGGGAGACCAGCAGACGACGCTGCACACACAAGTCCAGAGTCATCACCCCCCTGCCCTCCGGAGACCAGCAGAGGGTGCATCGCACACAAGCCAAGACAAATCACCATCCCGGAGACCAGCTCATACAAGTACAGAGACATCAACATCCCAGAGATCTTTAGAGGGCGCCGCACACACAAGTCCAAAGACATCACCCCCTGAAGACCAGCAGAGGGCGCCACACTGACAAGTCCAAAGACATCACCCCCTTGAGATGAGAAGAGGGCACGGCACACACAAGTCCAAAGACATCACCCCCTGGAGATCAGCAGAGGGCTCCATACACAAGTCAAGAGACATCTCCACCCGGGAGACCAGCAGGGGATGCTGCACACACAAGTCCAGAGACATCACCCCCTGGAGACCATCAGAGGGCACATCACACACAAGCCAAGACACATCACCACCCCGGAGACCAGCAGAGGGCGTCGCACACAGAAGTCCAGAGACATCACTCCCTGGAGACAAGCAGAGGGCGCCGCACACATAAGTCCAGGGACATCAACATCCTGGCGACCTGCAGAGGGCGCCGCACACACAAGTCCAAAGAAATCACCCCCTGGTAACCAGCAGAGGGCGCCGCACTCACCAGTCCAAAAGCATCACATCCCCAGAGACCAGCAGAGGGTGCCGCACATACAAGTCCAGAGACAACAATACACAAGGACACCAGCAGAGGGCTCCGCACACACAAGTCCAAAGACATCACCACCTAGAGACCAGCAGAGTGCGCCGCACAAATCAAAAGACATCACCCCTTGGAGACCAGCAGAGGGCGTCGCACATGCAAGCCCAAAGACATTACTCCCTGTGGACCAGCAGTGGGCTCCGTACACACAAGTCCAGAGACATCTCCACCCGGGAGACCAGCAGAGGATGCTGCACACACAAGTCCAGAGTCATCACACCCCCTCCCCCCCAGAGACCAGCAGAGGGCGCATCACACACAAGCCAAGACAAATCACCAGCCCGGAGACCAGCACATACAAGTCCAGAGACATCAACATCCCGGAGATCTTTAGAGGGCGCCGCACACACAAGTCCAAAGACATCACCCCCTGGAGACCAGCAGAGGGTGCCGCACACACAAGTCCGGAGATATCAATCCACAAGGAGACCAGCAGAGGGCGTCACACACACAAGTCCAAAGACATCACCTCATGAAGACCAGCAGAGGGCTCTGCACACAAAAGACACAATACTACCCTGGAGGCCAGCAGAGGACGCCGCACTCTCAAGTCCAGAGACATCAACACCATACCTCCCAACCATCCCGGATCCAGCGGGACTGTCCCGATTTTGACAGTCAGCCCCACGATCCCGAGCGGGATCTTAGTTGTCCCGCACTGGTTGGGAGGTGTGTATATCACCCGGTCAGCTCCCTGAGCCCCTGCACCCGCAGAGCAGCATATTTGCTGCTCTGTGCACACAGGACCTGTGATGAAGTCACAGGATGGGAGGAGTCAGGGGGTCACATGATCGGGAGGATCTCCGTGTACAGGACTCTGCTGGTTGTCATGGCGCTGGAGGAAGGTAAGCGTATGTGTGAGGTCAGGAGGTGTTTACAGTGTGGATGTAGCATAGCCGAGTGTGTACGAGGTGTATGGATCGGAGCAGCGTGTGAAAGGTGTATGGAGCAGAGTCGTGTGTGTAAGAGGTGTACGGAGCGAAGCCACGTGTGTATGAGGTGTATGGAGCGGAGCAGCGTGTGAAACGTGTATGGAGCGGAGTCGTGTGTGTAAGACATGTACGGAGCGGAGCCACGTGTGTACGAGGTGTGCGGAGCAGAGCCATGTGTGTACAAGGTATACGGAGTGGAGCAGCGTGTGCAATCTTTATGGAGCGGAGCCGTGTGTACGAGCTGTATGGAGCAGAGCCGTGTGTGTATGAGGTGTATGGAGCAGAGCCGTGTGTGTACGAGATGTATGGAGAGGAGCCGTGTGTGTATGAGGTGTACGGAGCAGAGCCATGTGTGTATAAGGTGTATGGAGCGGAGCCGTGTGTGTACGAAGTGTACGGAGTGGAGCCGTGTGTGTATGAGGTGTACGAAGTGGAGCCGTGTGTGTACGAGGTGTATGGGGAGGAGCCGTGTGTGTATGAGGTGTAAGGAGTGGAGCCGTGTGTGTGCAAGGTATACGGTGCAGAGCAGCATCTGCAATGTGTATGGAGCGGAGTTGTGTGTGTACGAGGTGTACGGAGTGGAGCCGTGTGTGTACGAGGTGTACGGAGTGGAGCCGTGTGTGTATGAGGTGTATGGAGCGGTGCCGTGTGTGTACGAGGTGTACGGAGTGGTGCCGTGTGTGTACGAAATGTATGGAGAGGAGCCGTATGTGTATGAGGTGTACTGAGCGGAGCCGTGTGTGTGCAAGGTATACTGAGCGGAGCAGCGTGTGCAATGTGTATGGAGCGGAGCCGTGAGTGTACAAGGTGTACGGAGTGGTGTCGTGTGTGTACGAGATGTATGGAGCGGAGCCATGTGTGTATGAGGTGTACGGAGCGGAGCCGTGTGTACAAGGTATACGGAGCGGAGCAGCGTGGGCAATGTGTACGGAGCGGAGCCGTGTTTGTACGAGGTGTACGGAGTGGAGCCGTGTGTTTGTGAGGTGTACGGAGTGGAGCCGTGTGTGTATGAGGTGTACGGAGTGGGGCCGTGTGTGTATGAGGTGTACGGAGTGGAGCCATGTGTGTATGAGGTGTACGGAGTGGAGCCGTGTGTGTATGAGGTGTACGGAGCGGAGCTGTGTGTGTACGAGGTGTACGGAGCGGAGTCGCATGTGTACGAGGTGTACGGAGCGGACGCTGGCTGTGTCGGATCGGAGCAGATATTGCTCCTTGCTCTGACACTGACTGGCACAGGAGACACAGGAGGTCTTTATCAGTGGCGTATCACAGCTGCAGTGATGTGAGCAGTCAGCGGCGCAGCTGGATGACACCATTCAGCGCCGTGGGAGTGGAAGCTGCCAGCTGCTGCGAGGGAGCGCGGTGAAAGGTGTGTGTGTGTAGTGATGGAGAAGGCAATGATGGGGGTGGGGTAACCATGTGTGGCCATTACAGTATACTACACCCAGCATTGTGTGGGGCCATTATACTGTATGGAGCATCGTGAGGGGCCATTATACTGTACCCAGCATTATGTGTGGCCATTATACTGTACCCAGCATCGTGTGGGGCCATTATACTGTACGCAGAATCATGTGGGGCCATTATACAGTATGGAGCATAATGTGGCCATTATACAGTATGGAGCATTATGTGTGGCCATTATACAGTATGGGGCACTGTGTGGCCATTATATAGTACGCAGCATCATGTGTGGCCATTATAAAGTACGAAGCATCATGTGGGGCTATTATACAGTATGGAGCATAATGTGGCCAATGGCCATTATACCGTATGGAGCGTCATGTGTGGCCATTATACAGTATGGAGCATCATGTGGCCAATATACAGTATGGAGCATCATGTGTGGCCTTATACAGTATGGAGCATCATGTGTAGCCATTATACAGTATGAAGCATCATGTGTGAACATTATACAGTATGGAGCATCATGTGTGGCCATTATACAGTATGGAGCACTGTGTGGCCATTATACAGTATGGAGCACTGTGTGGCCAATATACAGTATGGAGCATTATGTGGAGCCATTATACAGTATGGAGCATCATGTGTGGCCATTATACAGTATGCAGCATCATGTGGGCCCATTATACTGTATGGAGAATCACGTGGGGCCAGTACACTGTACGCAGCATCATTTGGGGCCATTATACAGTATGGAGCATCATGTGTGAACATTATACAGTATGGAGCATCATGTGGAGCCATTATACAGTATGGAGCATCATGTGTGGCCATTATACAGTATGGGGCATCATGTGGAGCCATTATACAGTATGGAGCATCATGTGTGGGCACTATACAGTATGGAGCATAATGTGGCCATTATACAGTATGGAACATCATGTGTAGCCATTATACAGTATGGAGCATCATGTGGCCATTATACAGTATGGAGCATCATGTGTGGCCATTATATAGTATGGAGCACTGTGTGGCCATTATACAGTATGGAGCACTGTGTGGCCAATATACAGTATGGAGCATTATGTGGAGCCATTATACAGTATGCAGCATCATGTGGGCCCATTATACTGTATGGAGAATCACGTGGGGCCAGTACACTGTACGCAGCATCATTTGGGGCCATTATACAGTATGGAGCGTCATGTGTGGCCATTATACAGTATGGAGCGTCATGTGTGGCCATATTTTTTTTGTTTATAATTATTGCTTACGAAACATTGTGATCAGAAGTGCTAAATGGGTGTGGTTGGGGCGTGACTAGTTGTGAAATGGGTGTGGTCAGAGGTGTGGCCTAAAATTTGCCCCTCTTTCCCTTCCTCGAAAGTTGGGAGGTATGATCAACACCCCGGAGACCTACAGAGGGCGCAGCATACACAAGTCCAAAGATATCACCCCCTGGAGACCAGCAGAGGGCGCCGCACACACAAGTCCAGAGACATCAATACACAAGGACACCAGCAGAGGGCGCCGCACACACAAGTCCAAAGTCATCACCACCTGGAGACCAGCAGAGTTCGCCGCACACACAAATCAAAAGACATCACCCCTTGGAGACCAGCAGAGGGCATCGCACATGCAAGCCCAAAGACATTACTCCCTGTGGACCAGCAGTGGGCTCCGTACACACATGTCCAGAGACATCTCCACCCGGGAGACCAGCAGAGGACGCTGCACACACAAGTCCAGAGTCATGACACCCCCCTCCCCCCCAGAGACCAGCAGAGGGCGCATCGCACACAAGCCAAGACAAATCACCAGCCCGGAGACCAGCACATACAAGTCCAGAGACATCAACATCCCGGAGATCTTTAGAGGGCGCCGCACACACAAGTCCAAAGACATCACCCCCTGGAGACCAGCAGAGGGCGCCACACTCACAAGTCCAAAAACATCACCCCCCCAGAGACTAGCAGGGGGCGCCGCACACACAAGTCCGGAGACATCAATCCACAAGGAGACCAGCAGAGGGCGCCACACACACAAGTCCAAAGACATCACCCCATGAAGACCAGCAGAGGGTGCTGCACACACAAGACACAATACTACCCTGGAGGCCAGCAGAGGACGCCGCACTCTCAAGTCCAGAGACATCAACACCCCGGAGACCTACAGAGGGCGCAGCAAACACAAGTCCAAAGGTATCACCCCCTGGAGACCAGCAGAGGGTGCCGCACACACAAGTCCAGAGACATCACCCCATGGAGACCAGCAGATGGCACCGAACACAGACGTCCAGAGACATCACCCTCTGGAGACCAGCAGAGGGCACAACACACACTAGTCCAGAGAAATCACCCCCCGGAGACCAGCAGAGGGCGCCGCACACACAAATCCAGAGACATCACCCCCTGGAGACCAGCAGAGGGTGCCGCACACACAAGTCCGGAGACAAAACTCTTCCTGCAGAGAGCAGCAAAGGGTGCCCCACACACAAGTCCAGAGACATCACCCTCCTGCGGAGACCAGCAGAGAGTGCCCCACACACAAGTCCAGAGACATCACCACCCCGGAGACTAGCAGAGGGTGCCGCACACACAAGTCCAGATGCATCACCACCCCGGAGACCAACAGAGGGCACTTCATCTCACAGACAAATCCATGGACATCAAGACATCACAACCTCAGGGACCAGCAGAGGGCGCCGCACACACAAATCCAGAGACATCACCCCCTGGAGACCAGCAGAGGGTGCCGCACACACAAGTCCGGAGACAAAACTCCCCCTGCAGAGACCAGCAAAGGGTGCCCCACACACAAGTCCAGAGACATCACCCTCCCGCGGAGACCAGCAGAGAGTGCCCCACACACAAGTCCAAAGACATCACCCCCTGGAGACCAGCAGAGGGCGCTGCACTCAGAAGTCCAAAAACATCACCCCCCCCAGAGACTAGCAGAGGGCGCCGCACACACAAGTCTGGAGACATCAATCCACAAGGAGACCAGCAGAGGGCGCCACACACACAAGTCCAAAGACATCACCCCATGAAGACCAGCAGAGGGTGCTGCACACACAAGACACAATACTACCCTGGAGGCCAGCAGAGGACGCCGCACTCTCAAGTCCAGAGACATCAACACCCCGGAGACCTACAGAGGGCGCAGCATACACAAGTCCAAAGGTATCACCCCCTGGAGACCAGCAGAGAGCGCCACACACACAAGTCCAGAGACATCACCCCATGGAGACCAGCAGATGGCGCTGCACACAGACGTCCAGAGACATCACCCTCTGGAGACCAGCAGAGGGCGCAACACACAGTAGTCCAGAGAAATCACCCCCCGGAGACCAGCAGAGGGCGCCACACACACAAATCCAGAGACATCACCCCCTGAAGACCAGCAGAGAGCGCCGCACACACAAGTCCAGAGACATCAACACCCCGGAGACCTACAGAGGGTGCCGCACACACAAGTCCAGAAACATCAACACCCCAAGACCTACAGAGGGCGCCGCACACACAAGTCCAAAGACATCACCCTCTGGAGCTAGCAGAGGGCACAACACACACTAGTCCAGAGACATCACTCCCCCGGAGACCAGCAGAGGGCACTTCATCTCACAGACAAATCCATGGACGATCAAGACATCACAACCCCAGAGACTAGAAGAGTTCACTGAATTTTGTACACTTGTCCAAAGACATCATCACCTCGGAGACCAGCAGAGGGCGCTGCACTTTACACAGAAATCCAAAAAACATTATTACCACACATGTCAGCAGAGGGCGCCACACCTCACTCACAAATCCAGAGATGCCATCATCCTGGAGACTAGGGGTGACATCATCAATGTTACCGCCAGACAGTGAAGCTGTGTTCCCAGCTGCGCTGAACTGTGGGAAAAAGTCAGTGATGAGGTCATTCCAGTTCAGTGTGAGAATTTCTTACTGTGATCTGCGGTGGGTACCCCTGCTGTAGGTTTTGCTTGGCTGGTTATCAAAAATACCGGCGGAACCCATGTCGCATTTTTGTTTATTTATTTATTTATTTATAGCTCCGGGTGATGAATACTCCCATCAGCCACTCCTGCTGTCACTTTTTAGCAGTAGCAGGTGTAGGCTGATGGGAGTAATAGTTCCATCAGCCGCCACCTGTTGTCACAGTTATCACTTGAATTCAACTCTCATGATTCTCCCATACTTGTGCTGATCGCTGACAGAACGGGAGAATTACACTGGTCTACAAAAAAAAAATAAAAAAAATTCTGGCATGGACTTTAAGAACCGTTTTAGACTAATTTGAGGGTGCTGAATTCAAATCTGATCTTATAATTTCTCTATCACATCACGTTTTTGCGCTATAGGTATATAGCCCATTTTCATGAATTCCATGATAAATATAAGTAGTGTATGAAAAGTGCCAGTTTATACGGTTCACCAAGGTAAATTTAGTTTTCATTTAGTCTTCCAACTTATGAGAGACCCAAATTTTATCACATCAATGAATGAGACAGAAGAAAGAGGTGGAATGCATTTTGTAATGTGGTGCAGAATTTTCTATGGAATAAGAAAGCAGACAACTATGAAGAGATTGTGGAAGAGCTACTAATGAGTCTGCGAAATCTTGGATGTAGAATGAGTATCAAGATTCACTGTTTACACAGCCATTTGGACTTTTTTCCAGAGAACCTTGGGGATGTGACCGAGGAACAAGGGGAGCGTTTTCATCAGGACATTAAAACAATGGAAGAACGGTATCAAGGCCAGTGGGAGTCATATGATGGCTGACTATGGCTGGAGCTTGATGAGAGACAACCCAGAAGCTGTACATCACAGATCAGCCAAGAAAAGAAAGTTCAAATAACTGCCATTTGTCATTCATCTGTGTGCCATATATATGTGTCTTTATATTTTGTAGTTTAATTCTGTAAGTATATTTGATTTGCTGTACATAGACTTTGTAATCTTTGTTATTCCTTGATTAAAAATATACAAAATGTAGTACCGAAAATCATGTGTTTTTATCATAAAACATTAGGAGTAATTTTCATCAAAAATTGAAAATATCTCGAAATCCTGATGTGATAGCCAAAAACGGAATCGGCAGCCAAAATTGACTTAAAATATGTTTTAAAACCTTTTGCCCAAAAAATTGCGTTGACCAGTGTTGTGAGAGTCATCTTCAGCATCCGGCTGCGGGGAACAGCGCTTGCTTTACTGCTGCTTCTCAGGCGCCATTGGTACTGATGCGGCACACGGTTGCCACACGTGTGCCTCAGGCATTACACACACAGACATACGGACACTGACATCTCCTGTACCGAAAATATCAGGACGTGTAAAACAGGCCTTAGGCTGTGCGCGCACGATCAGGAGCCACTCCGGGTATGACGCTGCGTATTTAAGCGGCCAGCTGTTACAGCACAGTGGATGGAATTTCTAGATATCCCATGTCCACTATGCATGTCTGTGCACCTGCGTATCACCCGCAGACAGTGACATGCGGAGCTTTTTTGAAGACTGCAGTATGTCAATTTTCCTGCAGAGTCACTAGTGTCCGCAAGAGAAATTAGACTGCTAGAATCTATATTGAATGTGGTGAATCCACACAGTTCAGTGATCACATGCAGCTTTACCTGCGTTCAATAGATGGCAGCCAATAATACGATGTGTCCAAAGTGCTGCTATGTCCGGATGGTGGGTATGCTATCCTCATACATGTCAGCATGCTGTGTAATGCAGCTTCTAGAGAGCCTCCACTGCAGCAGGGACAGGAAATATGTAAAACAATAAAAGATCAGCTTTCTGGTGGTTGACAAATCCTGGAAATAATCTGTGTATTTTTGTGGAAGTATTGTTTTTTCATAATTTTAGCTATTAAAGAGTTTAAAAATAATGGAGTTAGCCCGAATCCAGGGGCAGAGATCTTCTCAGCACAGCAGTGTGTACAGCAACGCTCATCTCTTTAAACCCCGTCTTGAGCATTTTCCTGTGATGGACAAGGACACGGACTTTGACATATTTGTGCGTGGTTTGAAAAAGCCTGCAGACAGTACCAGCTGCCTGAGGACCAATGGGCTCGATAATTAACGCCAGGGCTCAGAAGAAAATCTCTGGAGGCGTTTGCTTCACTCTCTCGAGACCAAGATGGAGACTATTAGGCCCTCAAGCAGGCCCTGATAAAAAAAATACCAGCTGACTCCTGAGGTCTATCGTAAAAAGTTCCGGAACCTTCAATGTGGACCACACGACAGCTACAGCAATGTGGTGCATGGGCTCAGACCACCTTTGAGCAGCTGAGGGACCTGATGGTGAAAGACCAGTTCCTATATCTTTGTCCAGCTGATGTGCGACAGTTTGTGATGTACTGGGAGCCAAACGAGGTAGAAAAACAGCGCAGATTGCCGACACCTACTAGGCCAATCGTAAACCAGAGGTGCGAAAGCCAGTCCCTGCCAGCTGGAAAGGGGGAAAGCCATCGACCACCATCTCTATCCCTGCCAGCTGACCCCCCCCCCCGCAGGCCTTTTCCCCTTCACCAACGCAAGGCTTACATCTGATCCCTGCAAGTGTTATTTCTTCAGTTGGACTAGACACGTCAACGCTACTTGTTCCCCCCAGGGCCTAATGCAGCAGTTCTTTTTGCGGGTGGGGCGGTTGGGAGGGCCTGTGAAAATTTGCAGACTGTCACCGTGGGGGACACTGTCACTGAAGGCCTCAAGGACACTGGGGATGAACGAACCCTCATCCGACCCGAACTGGTGACGTCTGAAGAGATTATCCTGGGGAAAACCCTGACTGTCGCCGGGATGGGGGGCGTTCGTTGTCCCTTTTCCAATGGCCCGGGATTTTATAGATTGGGGTGCCTGAAGTGGGGTAAAGGAAGTGGGCTGTCCAAAAACCTACCCACAAACGTCTTGTTGGGAACTGATTTGGGGAGGATGTTTGCTTATTATGTCCCCGACACCCCTCCCCAATCTGATACTGATGGTAATGTTAATGATGTGAATGTCAATGCTTTTCCTGATAATGATATATCTGGAGGTACAAGAGGGCTCAGCTATGTCACGCTGTGGGGTGATATTGCTGAGGACCCCTAACAGGAGCAAGCGTCAGTTCTAAGAGGGATGAGGAGAGGCACAGGAACCATGAAGCAGGTGATGCCGTGCAACTGACCAGTGTTACATAGGAAGGTGAACTGGCTGATGGTAACTGCCCCATAACTAGCACTGCTCCTGAGGTAATAGGGGAGGATGGGGAGGTAGTACCCATAGCCCATCAGGCTGATGGGACTGTGTTATTCCCCGGGGAGACGGCCTACATACAGTGGGGAAAAAAGGATTTAGTCAGCCACCAAGTGTTTGCAAGTTCCCCACTTAAAAAGATGAGAGAGGCCTGAAATTGACTTCATAGGTAGACCACAACTATGAGAGTCAAAATGAGAAAACAAATCCAGAAAATCACTGTCAGGGACATGAGGTATTATTATTATTATATAAATATGAGGTATTTGATTGTGTATTATCGCGCACACTGAGCTCTGCTACATCCAATAACAGAGAACAGACACCCACTGCAGATTCGACCCCCCCTTCTTTTCTGCCTGCAGCACAGTGGAATTCAAGCCACACGTTTCCCCCTCCCCCAGGAATGTCTTTGCTACTGTGAAGCTAAACGTAAAGTGTAGAAAAGCATGGCAATTCCTTTGTGTAGCTACAGTGGTCCAATAAGACCAAATATATCATAACAGGATAGGCACAGAAATAGGCTTTCCATATTTCCGGGAACCGCAAGGACAGGGCTCCTAGCTGGTGGGTTTGGGGAGCCCAGTGCACATCCGAAAGTGAGAAACGCATTACTGCTTAACTGGGGCTCCCAGCCAAGATGTGTTTCCACTTAAATTAAGCTTCAGGACTTGCTGAGCATAGTGATTACTGTGTCTTTCTGTATGAGGTTCATACACCAAAAAAATTGGTAAAAATGGCATTTCATAACTCTGAGAAAAGAGCAGTGCATTTCATAACTCAGCTCACTCAGTGATGTCACGACAAGAGGGCATATCTTAATCCTGTTGAGTTGTGAGTGTGTCTTTTGTCCGGGGTCTAGCTGCCACAAAGGGGTGATGCATCTGGATATATGCTTCCCCTCCCCCTCAGCACACGGCCAGCCATGATGCAATGACATAACAACCTGTAAGTGTTCTTTTCAATTTCAATCCTTTTTTTATTCGTAATTGTATTGTACATATGATTTGTCTCCTTTATAATATCTTTTTATACCTTTGTAAACACTGCTTACCTTTTTTGGAGTAAAATATGAAACTACTAGCTTGTTTTTCCGTGCTCTATAACGAAGTGTTGCATCCTCCAAAGTGAGTTACCCTACTGATTTGGGTTGGCTCTGGACCCGTTAATAATTATGAAATCGGAGCTGGTGGCAGCAGATTTGTCCTGTGCGTTGGGAGGCTTTGTAGCGACGTCAGCATTGATAATTACTGTTCCCGCCTGAGTGGGAGTAGTTATATCGCCCTCGCTGCAGTGTGCCCAATAGCCAGTAGATATGAGGCAGCCTTTCTGGCGACTAATTACCATAGGTGCAGTACCATGACTGACCTAAGGGTAAGGGGGCGCCAGACAGCTGCAAGTTCCAAACTGGAACTGGTAAGTGGGATATAGATAAATCCCCTTGAGAAAGAACCAGGGGCAACCAAACAACCCTGCTTCATGACAAATTGGTGGGGATGATAAAGGTATCTTCCCCATGAACAGTGACATATTAGTGGGATCCCGGTGGGATTCTTGACAATCACCTTGTCTGGTTTGGCAAGATTTATTTCTATACTGTGGTAGACTTAGAAACACAGACTGCGGAGGGCACCATCAAGTACAATAAGCTATACCGTACCAATTCAGGGGTGAGTTGTTGTGGATTGCCCATGAGATCCCACTCGCTGGACACTTGGGGATCAGCAAAACTAAGACCCGCCTGTCTCAACACTTCTGTTGGCCCAAGATGGGGACAGATGTGACAAACTACTACCACTCCTGTATCACCTGCCAAAGAGTGGGGAAGATGAGGCCTGCTCTTAAGGCTCCCCTGATCCCTTTGCCAGTGATGGAGGCACCTTTCCAGAGGATCGCTGTGGACATTGTGGTCCTGCTGGCCATCCCCAGCAGCTCTGGAAAGCAATACGTCCTCACTGTGGTAGGCTATGCTGCTCGGTATCCGGAGGCAGTAGCTCTGTCCTCAATTAGGGCGGATAAGGTGGCGGATGCCCTGTTGGCCATCTATTCTCAAGTAGGATTTCCCAGAGAGATGCTTATCGACCAGGGGACTTAATTCATATCTCACCTAATGGAGGCTCTCTGTAAAGGTACCGTTACACTAAACGACTTACCAACGATCACAACCAGCGATACGACCTGGCCGTGATCGTTGGTAAGTCGTTGTGTGGTCGCTGGGGAGCTGTCACACAGACAGCTCTCTCCAGCGACCAATGATCAGGGGAACGACTTCGGCATCGTTGAAACTGTCTTCAACGATGCCGAAGTCCCCCTGCAGCACCCGGGTAACCAGGGTAAACATCGGAGAGCACCGCTGTGCTCTTCTTTACGGCCGGCACTGACTGTCAGTGCGGGAAGCTGATGGCTGGGGACGTGACAGACATCGGAATGTGAGTATGTAGTGTGTTTTTTTTTAAACTTTTACAATGGTAACCAGGGTAAATATTGGGTTACTAAGCGCGGCCCTGCGCTTAGTAACCCGATGTTTACCCTGGTTACAAGTGAACACATCGCTGGATCGGCATCACACACGCCGATCCAGCGATGACAGCGGGTGATCAGCGACCAAAAAAAGGTCCTGATCATTCCCTACGACCAACGATCTCCCAGCAGGGGCCTGATCATTGGTCGCTGTCACACATAACGAGATCGTTAGCGGGATCGTTGCTACATCACAAAAAAGCATGACGTTGCAACGATATCGTTAACGAAATCGTTATGTGTGAAGGTACCTTAAGAAAATGCAGGTGCGGCGTCTGGTATCGAGCACGTATCATCCTCAAACCAATGGTTTGTGTGAGCGACTCAACTGTACTCCTTGCGGGTGTTGTTTATCGCCCTCCAGGCCCCTCCTGTTGTGAATTCCGCTCTTTGGCTCCCTCCGGTGGTTGTAAGTGGCACTTTTGTGAGTTCTGCTCTTGGGCTCCCTCTGGTGGATTTAAGTGGAACTGCTGCTCCTTGGATTTAGCAGTCAGCAGCTGCTTCCACTGATCGTCTATTCTGGCTCGGCTATTTATCCTGGCTCTGTCCTTCAGCCAGTGCCAGTAGTCAATGGTTCCTGCTTGGATTCACATCTCTGCTTGGATTTCCCTGATATTCTGACCAGTTCAGCAAAGATAAGTCCTTGTTTGTTCTTTTGTTGTCCACATATTGTGGACTTAATCGTTCTGCACATTCTATGTTTTTTCTTGTCCAGCTTGTCACTATGGATTTATTCAGTTAAGCTGGAAGCTCTGGGTAGCAGATTTACCCTCCACGCCTTTAGTCAGGTGTGGAGATTTTTGTAAACTCTGTGGTGGATTTTTCTAGTTTTTAATACTGACCGCACAGTATTCTGTCCTGTACTATCTATCTAGCTAGATTGGCCTCCTTTGCTACATCCTGGTTTCATTCTGCGTATGTCATTTCCCTCTCCACTCACAGTCAATATTTGTGGGGGGCTGCCTATCCTTTGGGAATTTTTTCTGAGGCAAGATAGCTTTCCTGTTTCCATCTTTAGGGGTAGTTAGTCCTCCGGCTGTGACGAGGTGTCTAGGGAGTGACAGGAACATCCCACGGCTACTTCTAGTGTTGTGCTAAGCTCAGGAACTGCGGTTAGTACAGGTACCACTTCCTCCAGAGCTCGTCCCATGTTGCTCCTAAACCACCAGCTCATAACACCCTCCCGCCTGTTTCTAGACCACTTTGCCACCTGGCTTACTCACTTTCTATCCTGTGACATCCCTACCCTCATCATGGGAGACTTTAACATCCCCATCAATGATCCCCTCTCCCAATCTGCCTCTCATCTTCTTTCTCTAACTTCTTCATTCAGCCTCTCACAGTTTACTAATTCTCCTACGCATGAGGACGGGAATAGTCTGGACCTGGTTTTCTCCCGTCCTGGATCACTGCATGACTTTACTAACTCCTCTCTCCCGCTTTCGGACCACAACCTTCTTTCCTTCTCTGTCAAGAATTGTCTCCTCACTCGGGACACCCCCACTTACCACACTTATCGGAATACACGTTCCATTAATACCCAGCAGCTTATGGACAATTTCCACACATCTCTAGCCCCCATCTCCTCCCTCTCCTGTCCAGACTTAGCATTGTCACACTTCAATAATACACTGAAGAATGCCCTAGATGAAGCAGCATCTTCTACACGCAGAAAAACCCGAAACAGACAACGGCAGCCCTGGCACACTATGCAAACACGCTTTCTCCAGCGTTGCTCAATGTGTGCAAAGCGGCAGTGGAGAAAATCTCTCTTAGCAGAAGACTTCATCCACTATAATTTCATGCTCAAAACCTATAACTCTGCCCTTTATCTGGCCAAACAATCCTACTTCACCACCCTCATCACCTCACTATCCAACAACCCAAAACGACTTTTTGAAACCTTAAACTCCCTCCTGAAACCTAAAGTACAGGCCCCCATCACCAATCTCAGTGGTGAGGATCTGGCCACTTATTTCCTAGAAAAAATCAACCACATCCACCAGGATATCTCAGCCCAATCTCCTCAGTGCCTGGATCCCCTTCCCTGCCGCACCTCAAGCTCACTAGACATCTTTGAGCCTGTTTCAGAAGAAGTTTCCAAGTTCCTCGCTTCTGCTTGGCCTACAACCTGCAACAGTGACCCCATTCCTTCACATCTCCTGCAGTCTCTCTCACCAGTGGTCACCACTCACCTGACTAAAATATTTAAACTCTCTCTTTCTTCAGGTATCTTTCCCTCCTCATTTAAACATGCCATCATCACCCCTTTACTTAAAAAGCCATCCCTGGACCAGAACTGCACTGCTAACTACAGACCTGTCTCTAACCTTTCCTTCATCTCTAAACTCCTGGAACGCTTGGTCCACTCCCGTCTAATCCGCTATGTGTCGGATAACTCTCTTCTTGACCCCTTACCATCTGGTTTCCGCTCTTTACACTCCACTGAAACTACCCTCACTAAAGTCTCTAATGATCTAATAACAGCTAAATCCAAAGGTCATTGCTCTCTGCTGATTCTCTTGGATCTCTCTGACACATTTGACACTGTGGATCACCAGCTCCGTCTCACTATGCTCCGCTCCATAGGCCTCAAGGACACAGCCCTCTCCTGGTTCTCCTCCTACCTCTCTGACCGCTCCTTCACTGTATCCTTTGCCGGCTCCTCTTCCTCTCCTCGTCCCCTTACTATCGGGGTTCCGCAGGGCTCAGTCCTAGGCCCCCTCCTCTTCTCTCTATACACGGCCCCTATTGGACAAACAATCAGTAGACTTGGGTTCCAGTATCATCCCTATGCTGATGACACCCAATTATACACTTCTTCCCCTGCCATCACCCCTACCCTAATTAAAAATACCAAGGATTGTCTGTCTGCTGTCTCTAACATCATGTCCTCCCTCTATCTGAAACTAAATCTCTCCAAAACGGAACTTCTTGTGTTTCTCCCTTCTACTAACCTCACTCTACCCAACATCGAAATTACCCTGGATTGTTCAACCATAACTCCCAAGCAGCATGCCCGCTGTCTTGGGGTCATATTCGACACCGAACTTTCCTTTACTCCCTATATCCGATCACTCACTCGCTCTTGTCACCTGCATCTTAAAAACATCTCCAGAATCCGACCTTTTCTCACCTTTGAAACTGATAAGACTCTTACTGTCGCTCTTATTCATTCTCATCTGGAATACGGCAACTCTCTTCTAATCGGTCTCCGTCTTACCAAACTTTCTCCTCTCCAATCCATCTTGAATGCGGCAGCCAGGGTCATATTTCTGTCCAGCCGCTTCACCGATGCCTCCATCTTGTGCCAGTCATTACACTGGCTACCCATTTGCTACAGGGTCCAGTATAAACTCATCTCTCTTACCCACAAAGCTCTCCACAGTTCTGCACCGCCTTATATCTCCTCTCTTGTCTCTGTCTATCGCCCTACACGTGCCCTCAGTTCTACAAATGACCTAAGACTAACATCCCCTGTAATCCGAACCTCGCACCTCCATCTCCAAGACTTCTCTTGTGCTGCGCCAGCTCTCTGGAATGCACTTCCCCAGACGATCAGACTGATACCTAGCCCCGACCTGTTCAAGCGTGCTTTAAAAACCATCTCTTCAAACAAGCCTACCACATCAACTACTCAGTAAACTAACTTTGCCCTGTTCCCTCCTTCCAAATATTATTCTGAATCTGCACCCTACTATTCATCTTTCTCCACACCCTCCATGCACATGATAACTGCACTTGATACTTGACTATTGCACTTAAACACACGGGCTGATGACCGCTGATGACTTTTCACCTATTGTGTCCCCCCATTTCCTTGTAGATTGTAAGCTTGCGAGCAGGGACCTCACTCCTAATGTCACTGTTTAAATTGTCTTAACTTGTATTGAATTTGTCTGTACATATCCCCGCTTAATTGTAAAGTGCTGCAGAATATGTTGGCGCTATATAAATAAAAATTATTATTATTATTATTATTACTCTCAAATGGATGCTAAAAATGATGGTTGAATCCCAGGGCGCGAATGGGAGCGTTACCTCCCACACCTGCTATTTGCTTCCCGAGAGGTTCTGCAGGCCTTGACGGGTTTCTCCCCCTTTGAGCTCCTGTACGGCAGCCGAGTCCGGGGACCCCTGGGGATGGTAAGGGAAACCTGGGAAGAAGAGCTGAGTCCTCCAGGAGTGTGCATCTTAGAGTATGCCATGCGCTTCCGTGACAAAATGCAGACTTTGACGCAGTTGGTGGATAACAATATGGCGCAGGCCCAGGCTGACCAGAAGCATTGGTATGACCAGAATGCCCAAAGAGGACCTACCTGGTGGGTCATAAGGTGTGGGTACTAGATCCCGTACCAAAGGAAAAGCTTCATGCGACCTGGGAAGGCCTATATGTCATACACCAACAGCTCAACCCAGTCACCTACATGGTCACTCTTGACCACGCTCTTGGTCCGTGAAAGGCCTTCTACGTCAATATGATGAAGACTCATCAAGACTTCCTTTTTGGAAGTGCATTTGAACAGCAAGGTGGCTTGCTCTTGAGGGGAAATAGAGAGAGAAAAAGAAAAAAAATCTTTAAATCTTCAGCTTAGCGAGTGTGAATGAGCTGAGTGTGACCTGAGCGTAAGTGTGAACGGCGGTAAGTGTGACTTGTGATTCAGTGAAGAGGTATTTGGAAAGCCTTTAACAAATACCTGTGTGAATTGGTGTGAGTTGCTGAATTGGGAATAGCTATCTTCACAAGGGGTTAACTTAGGGTGGGGGCTCATAATTAAGGGTTTATAAGGGGCAGCTGTTTGGGGCTCTAGTCCTTTTTGGAAGTGCATTTGAACAGCAAGGTGGCTTGCTGTTGAGGGGAAATAGAGAGAGAGAAAAAAAAAATCTTTAAATCTTCAGCTTAGCGAGTGTGAACGAGCTGAGTGTGACCTGAGAGTAAGGGTACTGTCACACAGTGCCATTTTCATCGCTACGACGGTACGATTCGTGACGTTCTAGCGATATCGTTACGATATCGCAGTGTCTGACACGCAGCAGCGATCAGGGATCCTGCTGAGAATCGTACGTCGTAGCAGATCGTTTGGAACTTTCTTTCGTCGCTTGATCTCCCGCTGACATCGCTGGATCGTTGTGTGTGACAGCGATCCAGCGATGTGTTCACTTGTAACCAGGGTAAACATCGGGTAACTAAGCGCAGGGCCGCGCTTAGTAACCCGATGTTTACCCTGGTTACCAGCGTAAACGTAAAAAAAACAAACAGTACATACTTACAGTCTGACGTCACCGCTCTGCTTTCCGGCCACTGTGCTTACACAGTGCAGAGAAGCTGAGACGCCGGGGGACAGACACCGGAATGTAAGTATGTAGTGTTTGTTTTTTTATTTTTTCGCTGGTAACCAGGGTAAACATCGGGTTACTAAGCGCGGCCCTGCGCTTAGTTACCCGATGTTTACCCTGGTTACCCGGGGACTTCGGCATCGCTCCAGCGCCGTGATTGCAACGTGTGACCGCAGTCTACGACGCTGGAGCGATAATCATACGATCGCTGCGACGTCACGGATCGTGCCGTCGTAGCGATCAAAATGGCACTGTGTGACAGTACCCTAAGTGTGAACGGCGGTAAGTGTGACTTGTGATTCAGTGACTTTGGAATCAGGGAGCTACCAAGGGAGGAATTGCTGTCTGTTTTTTATTAATACTTTGTATTTATTTTTTATTTAACGTTTGTGTGGTGCAATCCCCATTAGGAAATGTGCTCCACTATTGTTAATGCCATCCAGTGCACATCTTGCCACATGTATGCGATCCCTGATCAGCCGGTCGAGGGTGCATACTGCTTTGCGAGATGTGAACACGTTGTGCATTTGGAAGCCCAGATTCTGAATCTAAATGTGCAGCTGCAGTTAATAATTTAAGAAAGAATAGAGGTACAGAGAGGAACATCAAGTGCATGTGTACTAATGCCAGAAGCCTCGCCAACAAAAAGGACGAATTAGAACTAATGTTGTTGGAGCATAATTATGACATGGTGGGGATATCTGAAACATGGCTGGATGAGAGGCCATGACTGGGCTGATAACTTGCAGGGCTATAGCCTGTTCAGAAATGACCTTACAGATAAGCGAGGGGGTGGGGTGTGTCTATATGTAAAATCGTCCTTAAAACCCATCCTGCGTGATAATATAGGTGAATTTAATGAAAATGTAGAGTCCCTGTGGGTGGAGATAAGGGGAGGGGGAAACAATAATAAATTACTAATAGAGGTTTGTTCTAAATCTCCAAAAATAATGGAAGCAATGGAGAATATCCTCGTAAAGCAAATAGATGAAGCTGCGACTCAAGGAGAAGTCATTATTATGGGGGACTTCAACTACCCTGAAATAGATTGGGAAACAGAAACCTGCAGTTCCAGCAAAGGTAATCGGTTTTTGACAACTATGAGAGACAATTACCTTTCACAACTGGTTCAGGACCCAACAAGGAGGGGGGCACTGCTAGACCTAATATTAACCAACAGGCCAGACCGCATATCAAATATAAGGGTTGGGGGTCACTTGGGGAATAGTGATCACAAAATAATACGTTTTCGTGTATCCTTTAATAAGATGTGTAGTAGAGGGGTTACAAGGACACTAAACTTTAGGAGGGCAAATTTCCAACGGATGAGAGAGGATCTTGGTGCAATTAACTGGGACGATATCCTGAGACATAAAAATACACAAAGAAAATGGGAGACGTTTATTAGCATCCTGGATAGGACCTGTACACAGTATATACCGTATGGGAATAAACATACTAGAAATAGGAGGAAACCAATATGGCTAAATAGAGCTGTAAGGGGTGCAATAAGTGACAAAAAGAAAGCATTTAGAGGATTAAAGGAAGTGGGTAGTGATGACGCATTAAATAAATATAGAAAATTAAATAAATTCTGTAAAAAGCAAATCAAGGCAGCAAAGATTGAGACAGAGAGACTCATTGCCAGAGAGAGTAAAAATAATCCCAAAATATTCCTTAACTACATAAATAGTAAGAAACTAAAAAATGATAGTGTTGGCCCCCTTAAAAATAGTCTGGGTGAAATGGTGGATGAGGAAAAAGCCAATATGCTAAATGACTTTTTTTCATCAGTATTTACAAAAGAAAATCCCATGGCAGACAAAATGACTAGTGATAAAAATTCCCAATTAAATGTCACCTGCTTAACCCAGCAGGAAGTACGGCGGCGTCTAAAAATCACTAAAATTGACAAATCTCCGGGCCCGGATGGGATACACCCTCGAGTACTGCAGGAATTAAGTACAGTCATTGATAGACCATTATTTTTAATCTTTAAAGACTCCATAATAACAGGTTCTGTACCACAGGACTGGCGTATAGCAAATGTGGTGCCAATATTCAAAAAGGGGACAAAAACTGAACTCGGTAATTATAGGCCAGTAAGCTTAACCTCTACTGTGGGTAAAATCCTGGAGAGTATTCTAAGGGATGCTATACTGGAGTATCTGAAGAGGAATAACCTCATGACCCAGTATCAGCATGGGTTTACTAGGGACCGTTCATGTCAGACTAATTTGATCAGCTTCTATGAAGAGGTAAGTTCCGGACTGGACCAAGGGAACCCAGTGGATATAGTGTATATGGACTTTTCAAAAGCTTTTGATACGGTGCCACACAAAAGGTTGTTACATAAAATGAGAATAATGGGGATAGGGGAAAATATGTGTAAGTGGATTGAGAGCTGGCTCAGGGATAGGAAACAAAGGGTGGTTATTAATGGAACACACTCGGACTGGGTCGCGGTTAGCAGTGGGGTACCACAGGGGTCAGTATTGGGCCCTCTTCTTTTTAACATATTTATTAATGACCTTGTAGGGGGGCATTCAGAGTAGAATTTCAATATTTGCAGATGACACTAAACTCTGCAGGGTAATCAATACAGGGGAGGACAATTTTATATTACAGGACGATTTATGTAAACTAGAAGCTTGGGCTGATAAATGGCAAATGAGCTTTAATGGGGATAAATGTAAGGTCATGCACTTGGGTAGAAGTAATAAGATGTATAACTATGGGCTTAATTCTAAAACTCTGGGTAAAACCGTCAATGAAAAAGACCTGGGTGTATGGGTGGATGACAAACTCATATTCAGTGGCCAGTGTCAGGCAGCTGCTACAAAGGCAAATAAAATAATGGGATGCATTAAATGAGGCATAGATGCTCATGAGGAGAATATAATTTTACCTCTATACAAGTCACTAGTTCGACCACACTTAGAATACTGTGCACAGTTCTGGTCTCCGATGTATAAGAAAGACATAGCTGAACTGGAGCGGGTGCAGAGAAGAGCGACCAAGGTTATTAGAGGACTGGGGGGTCAGCAATATCAAGATAGGTTATTACACTTGGGGCTATTTAGTTTGGAAAAACGAAGACTAAGGGGTGATCTTATTTTAATGTATAAATATATGAGGGGACAGTACAAAGACCTTTCTGATGATCTTTTTAATCGTAGACCTGAGACAGGGACAAGGGGGCATCCTCTACGTCTGGAGGAAAAAAGGTTTAAGCATAATAACAGACGCGGATTCTTTACTGTAAGAGCAGCGAGACTATGGAACTCTCTGCCGTATGATGTTGTAATGAGTAGTGTTGAGCATTCCGATACCGCAAGTATCGGGTATCGGCCGATACTTGCGGTATCGGAATTCCGATACCGAGATCCGATACTTTTGTGGTATCGGGAATCGGTATCGGATCCATATTACTGTGTAAAATAAAGAATTAAAATAAAAAATATTGATATGCTCACCTCTCCGGAGGCCCCTGGACATCACCGCTGGTAACCGGCAGCCTTCTTTGCTTAAAATGAGCGCGTTTAGGGCCTTCCATGACGTCACGGCTTCTGATTGGTCGCGTGCCGCTCATGTGACCGCCACGCGACCAATCACAAGCCGTGACGTCATTTTCAGGCCCTAAACTCCTCATTCTAGGAATTTAGGACCTGAGAATGACGTCGTGGCTTGTGATTGGTCGCGTGGCGGTCACATGAGCGGCACGCGACCAATCAGAAGCCGTGACGTCATGGAAGGCCCTAAACGCGCTCATTTGAAGCAAAGAAGGCTGCCGGTTACCAGCGGTGATGTCCAGGGGCCTCCGGAGAGGTGAGTATATCAATATTTTTTATTTTAATTCTTTATTTTACACAGTAATATGGATCCCAGGGCCTGAAGGAGAGTTTCCTCTCCTTCCTCTCCTCTCCTTCAGACCCTGGGAACCATCAGGATACCTTCCGATACTTGGTGTCCCATTGACTTGTATTGGTATCGGGTATCGGTATCGGCGATATCCGATACTTTTCGGGTATTGGCCGATACTATCCGATACCGATACTTTCAAGTATCGGATGGTATCGCTCAACACTAGTAATGAGTGATTCATTACTTAAATTTAAGAGGGGACTGGATACCTTTCTGGAAAAATATAATGTTACAGGGTATATACACTAGATTCCTTGATAGGGCGTTGATCCAGGGAACTAGTCTGATTGCCGTATGTGGAGTCGGGAAGGAATTTTTTTCCCCAAGGTGGAGCTTACTCTTTGCCACATGGTTTTTTTTTGCCTTCCTCTGGATCAACATGTTAGGGCATGTTAGGTTAGGCTATGGGTTGAACTAGATGGACTTAAAGTCTTCCTTCAACCTTAATAACTATGTAACTATGTAAGAAAGTAGAGCCTGCATCCTACCAATCTGCAACCTGCCCGAGGATGGGGAGGAAGACCCCCTCCTGGACATGCTGGCCCAAGCGAAGGCCAGAGGTTCCATAGAGGATGTGGAGATAAGCGCCTTTCTATCTGCCCACCAGCGGTCACAGCTGCGAGCAATGCTAAAATCTTTCCAGGCCATGTGTTATGACCCCAATGGCGAGGGTCTCAGAGGAACGTGGAAATCTGCAGAATACAAAAATCCAGCTCATAGGGCAGTGGTAACTGGGTTGACCATATATCTACTCCTAACGCCAACACTAGAAGTAGCCGGGGATCATTCCTACGTTGATTCTAGATGACACGCGCCAGCCGGAGAATCTAGCTACCCCTAGTAGAGGAAAACAAAGACCTTTCTTGCCTCCAGAGAAGGGGACCCCAAAGCTGGATAGAAGCCCCCCACAAATAATGACGGTGAGGTAAGAGGAAATGACAAACACAGAAATGAACCAGGTTTAGCACAGAGAGGCCCGCTTACTGATAGCAGAATAAAGAAAGGTAACTTATATGGTCAACAAAAACCCTATTAAAATCCACACTGGAAATTCAAGAACCCCCGAACCGTCTAACGGTCCGGGGGGAGAACACCAGCCCCCCTAGAGCTTCCAGCAAAGGTCAGGATATAGATTTGGAACAAGCTGGACAAAAATACAAAACCAAAACAAATAGCAAAAAGCAAAAGGCAGACTTAGCTGATATAACTGGAACCAGGATCAGTAGACAAGAGCACAGCAGACTAGCTCTGATAACTACGTTGCCAGGCATTGAACTGAAGGTCCAGGGAGCTTATATAGCAACACCCCTAAGTAACGACCCAGGTGCGGATAAAAGGAATGACAGAAAAACCAGAGTCAAAAAACTAGTAACCACTAGAGGGAGCAAAAAGCAAATTCACAACAGTACCCCCCCCTTAGTGAGGGGTCACCGAACCCTCACCACGACCACCAGGACGATCAGGATGAGCGGCATGAAAGGCACGAACTAAATCGGCCGCATGAACATCAGAGGCGACCACCCAGGAATTATCCTCCTGACCATAGCCCTTCCACTTGACCAGGTACTGAAGCCTCCGCCTGGAGAGGCGAGAATCCAAGATCTTCTCCACCACGTACTCCAACTCGCCCTCAACCAACACCGGAGCAGGAGGCTCAGCAGAAGGAACTACAGGCACAATGTACCGCCGCAACAAGGACCTATGAAATACATTGTGAATAGCAAACGACACAGGAAGATCCAGACGAAAAGATACAGGATTAAGGATTTCCAATATCTTGTAAGGCCCAATAAAACGAGGTTTAAATTTGGGAGAGGAGACCTTCATAGGAACAAAGCGGGAAGAAAGCCATACCAAATCCCCAACGCGTAGTCGGGGACCCACACCGCGGCGGCGGTTGGCAAAGCGCTGAGCCTTCTCCTGTGACAACTTCAAGTTGTCCACCACATGATTCCAGATCTGCTGCAACCTATCCACCACAGAATCCACCCCAGGACAGTCAGAAGGCTCCACATGACCCGAAGAAAAGCGAGGATGGAAACCAGAGTTGCAGAAAAAAGGCGAAACCAAGGTGGCGGAACTAGCCCGATTATTAAGGGCAAACTCAGCCAACGGCAAGAATGTCACCCAATCGTCCTGATCAGCAGAGACAAAACACCTCAAATAAGCCTCCAAAGTCTGATTGGTTCGCTCCGTCTGTCCATTAGTCTGAGGATGGAAAGCAGACGAAAACGACAAATCAATGCCCATCCTACTACAAAAGGATCGCCAGAACCTGGAAACGAACTGGGATCCTCTGTCTGACACAATATTCTCAGGGATGCCGTGCAAACGAACCACGTTCTGGAAAAACACAGGAACCAGATCGGAAGAGGAAGGCAGCTTAGGCAAAGGAACCAAATGGACCATCTTGGAGAAGCGATCACATATCACCCAGATAACAGACATGCCCTGAGATAGCGGAAGATCAGAAATGAAATCCATGGAGATATGTGTCCAAGGTCTCTTCGGGACAGGCAAGGGCAAGAGCAAACCGCTGGCACGAGAACAGCAAGGCTTAGCTCGAGCACAAGTCCCACAGGACTGCACAAATGACCGCACATCCCTTGACAAGGAAGGCCACCAAAAGGACCTGGCCACCAGATCTCTGGTGCCAAAAATTCCCGGGTGACCTGCCAACACCGAGGAATGAACCTCGGAAATGACTCTGCTGGTCCACTTATCCGGGACAAACAGTCTGTCAGGTGGACAAGACTCAGGCCTATCAGCCTGAAATCTCTGCAACACACGTCGCAGATCCGGAGAAATAGCTGACAAGATAACTCCATCTTTAAGAATACCAACAGGATCAGCGACTCCAGGAGCATCAGGCACAAAGCTCCTAGAAAGAGCATCGGCCTTCACATTCTTTGAACCTGGTAAATACGAGACAACAAAATCAAAGCGGGAGAAAAACAATGACCAGCGGGCCTGTCTCGGATTAAGGCGTTTAGCAGACTCGAGATACATCAGATTTTTGTGATCAGTCAAGACCACCACACGATGCTTAGCACCCTCGAGCCAATGACGCCACTCCTCAAATGCCCATTTCATGGCCAACAACTCCCGATTGCCCACATCATAATTTCGCTCGGCAGGCGAAAACTTCCTAGAGAAAAAGGCACAAGGTTTCATAACAGAGCAACCAGGGCCTCTCTGCGACAAAACGGCCCCTGCCCCAATCTCCGAAGCATCCACCTCAACCTGAAAGGGAAGTGAGACGTCAGGCTGGCACAAAACAGGCGCCGAAGTAAACCGGCGTTTCAACTCCTGGAAAGCCTCCACGGCAGCAGGAGCCCAGTTAGCTACATCGGAGCCCTTCTTGGTCATATCCGTCAAAGGTTTCACAATGCTAGAAAAATTAGCGATAAAACGACGGTAGAAGTTAGCGAAGCCCAAGAACTTCTGAAGACTCTTAACTGACGAGGGCTGAGTCCAATCAAGAATAGCTCGGACCTTGACTGGGTCCATCTCCACAGCAGAAGGGGAAAAAATGAACCCCAAAAAGGGAACCTTCTGCACACCAAAGAGACACTTTGAGCCCTTGACAAACAAAGAATTTTCACGCAAAATTTTAAAGACCAACCTGACCTGCTCCACATGCGAATCCCAATTGTCAGAAAAAACCAAAATATCATCCAGATAAACAATCAAAAATTTATCCAGATACTTCCGGAAAATGTCATGCATAAAGGACTGAAAAACTGAAGGCGCATTGGAGAGCCCAAAAGGCATCACCAAGTACTCAAAATGACCTTCGGGCGTATTGAATGCGGTTTTCCATTCATCACCTTGCTTAATGCGCACAAGGTTGTACGCACCACGAAGGTCTATCTTGGTGAACCACTTGGCACCCTTAATCCGGGCAAACAAGTCAGACAACAGCGGTAAAGGATACTGAAATTTGACAGTGATCTTATTTAAAAGTCGATAATCAATACAAGGTCTCAAAGATCCGTCCTTTTTTGCCACAAAAAAGAATCCCGCACCAAGAGGGGAAGAAGACGGACGAATATGTCCTTTCTCCAGAGACTCCTTGATATATGAACGCATAGCGGTATGTTCAGGTACCGACAGATTAAACAGTCTTCCCTTAGGAAATTTACTGCCTGGGATCAAATCTATAACACAGTCACAGTCCCTATGAGGAGGCAGTGCACTGGACTCAGACTCACTGAAGACATCCTGATAATCAGACAAATACTCCGGAACTTCCGAAGGCGTAGAAGAAGCAATAGACACAGGCAGGGAATCCCCATGAATACCACGACAGCCCCAACTTGAGACTGACATAGCCTTCCAGTCCAGGACTGGATTATGGGTCTGTAACCATGGCAGCCCTAAAACAACCAAATCATGCATTTTATGTAAAACCAGGAAACGTATCACCTCGCGGTGTTCAGGAGTCATGCACATGGTAACCTGTGTCCAATACTGCGGTTTATTTGCTGCCAATGGTGTAGCATCAATACCCCTAAGAGGAATAGGATTTTCTAATGGTTCAAGAGTAAAACCACAGCGCTTAGCAAATGAGAGATCCATGAGACTCAGGGCAGCACCTGAATCTACAAACGCCATGACAGGATAAGATGACAGTGAGCAAATCAAAGTTACAGACAGAATAAATTTAGGTTGCAAATTACCAACGGTGACAGGACTAACAACCTTAGCTATACGTTTAGAGCATGCTGAGATAACATGTGTAGAATCACCACAGTAGTAGCACAAGCCATTCCGGCGTCTATGAATTTTCCGCTCATTTCTAGTCAGGATTCTATCACATTGCATTAAATCAGGTGTCTGTTCAGACAACACCATGAGGGAATTTGCGGTTTTTCTATCACATTGCACCGAATTAGGTGTCTGTTCAGACAACACCATGAGGGAATTTGCGGTTTTGCGCTCCCGCAACCGCCGGTCAATTTGAATAGCCAGTGCCATAGTATCATTCAGACCTGTGGGAATGGGAAAACCCACCATAACATTCTTAATGGCTTCAGAAAGGCCATTTCTAAAATTAGCGGCCAGTGCACACTCGTTCCAATGTGTCAGCACGGACCATTTCCGAAATTTTTGGCAATACACTTCAGCCTCGTCCTGCCCCTGAGACATAGCCAGCAAGGCCTTTTCTGCCTGAATCTCAAGATTGGGTTCCTCATAAAGTAAACCGAGCGCCAGAAAAAACGCATCAAGATCAGCCAATGCCGGATCTCCTGGCGCCAGCGAAAAAGCCCAATCCTGAGGGTCGCCCCGTAAGAACGAAATAACAATTTTTACTTGCTGAGCAGAATCTCCAGATGAACAGGGTCTCAGGGACAAAAACAATTTACAATTATTCACGAAATTCCTAAACTTAAACCTGTCTCCGGAAAACAGTTCAGGAATCGGTATTTTAGGTTCTGACCTAGGATTTCTGATAACATAGTCTTGTATGCCCTGCACACGAGTAGCCAGCTGGTCCACACTTGTAATCAAGGTCTGGACATTCATGTCTGCAGCAAGCATAGCCACTCTGAGGTAAAGGGGAAGAAGAAAAAAAAACAAACTCAGAATCTTCTTTCTTATAATCCCTCTTCTGCAATGCATTAAACATTTAATACTGGCCTGGCAAACTGTTATGACCCCAATGGCGAGGGTCTCAGAGGAACGTGGAAATCTGCAGAATACAAAAATCCAGCTCATAGGGCAGTGGTAACTGGGTTGACCATATATCTACTCCTAACGCCAACACTAGAAGTAGCCGGGGATCATTCCTACGTTGATTCTAGATGACACGCGCCAGCCGGAGAATCTAGCTACCCCTAGTAGAGGAAAACAAAGACCTTTCTTGCCTCCAGAGAAGGGGACCCCAAAGCTGGATAGAAGCCCCCCACAAATAATGACGGTGAGGTAAGAGGAAATGACAAACACAGAAATGAACCAGGTTTAGCACAGAGAGGCCCGCTTACTGATAGCAGAATAAAGAAAGGTAACTTATATGGTCAACAAAAACCCTATTAAAATCCACACTGGAAATTCAAGAACCCCCGAACCGTCTAACGGTCCGGGGGGAGAACACCAGCCCCCCTAGAGCTTCCAGCAAAGGTCAGGATATAGATTTGGAACAAGCTGGACAAAAATACAAAACCAAAACAAATAGCAAAAAGCAAAAGGCAGACTTAGCTGATATAACTGGAACCAGGATCAGTAGACAAGAGCACAGCAGACTAGCTCTGATAACTACATTGCCAGGCATTGAACTGAAGGTCCAGGGAGCTTATATAGCAACACCCCTAAGTAACGACCCAGGTGCGGATAAAAGGAATGACAGAAAAACCAGAGTCAAAAAACTAGTAACCACTAGAGGGAGCAAAAAGCAAATTCACAACAGCCATGTTTACCAACATACCTGGAAGGACTGAGGTAGCAGTCCACGAAGTGAACACCGGTAATCATACCCCAATCCGGCGGACATCCTATTGGATCTTGGACGAGGTGCAGCACGTCATGCACCAGGAGATCGATGAGATGCTAAGGTTGGGGGTGATTAAATGGTTGAAGAGCGCATGGGTCTCACCTGTAGTCCTGGTGCCAAAGAAGAATCGAACCACCAGGTTTTGTGAGGACTACAGGGGGCTCAATGCCATAACGGCCTCTGATGCACACCCAATGCCACGCATCGAGATGCTGCTTGAGCCGTTAGCTAGCGCAAGCTATCTATCCATTATGGATCTGAGCGGGGGATATTGGCAGATTCCCTTGAGCCTCGAGACACAGGAGAAGTCCACCTTTATCACCCCCTTTGGACTGTACAAGTCCACAGGCATGGGTTTCAGCAGGGTGATGGTGTCCACCAGAATAAGGTAATTAACCTAAGTGATTACACACTTTCTTCTACAGACATATCTTTGTTGGAGAAAGGCCTGTCCTTTTCTCCATCCACTGGGCCTGACACCTTCACACTGATAAAAGACTTGCACTTATTTGCTCGGTCTTTATTATTTAAACGATATTTTTTTGATGAAAATCTTCATGCTTTATTTCCTTCAGAAGAGGAGCAAGCAGCACTGAGGGCCCTGGAGGAGCTGTCCGAGGAACAAAGTACACCAGAAGGAGGTAGAATCCCATCCTGTATCTGGCCACGTTCTAGGAGGTTCCCCCCACTTTCTACCTGTAGTAACATAGAGCTATTTGTACAGGTTGTAACCAATGATTTCTTAAAAATTCCTAAAGTTGTGCAGGCTGATAACCTAACTAGGAATGAATGTCAGCGCCTCCGTATCCTGCAGGATCTGCCAGGTATAGTGTTGAAGCCAGCGGACAAGGGGAGAAATATAGTTTTGTGGCCCACAGTCCAATATGAACGTGAGGCTTTTCGTCAACTTAATGATTCTACCTGCTACAAGAAATTGTCATACAACCCCCTGTCCGCATACATTAGGGCACTCAGCACTATCCTGGCGGAGGCTGTAGAAGGGGGTGTCATTACTAAGGAACTTGCAGCTGCCCTTACCGTTACTGAACCTGTGATCTCTACTTTCTATCTACTCCCGAAAGTACATAAAAATGTTAAGACACCTCCGGGGCGCCCCATTGTATCGGGCCGGGGGAACTTCCTAGAACATGTTAACAGGTGGATCGATTCAATTCTGCAACCTCTAGTGGAAGGTTTACCTTCGTACCTCAAGGATACGACCCACCTGTTACAGATGGTGGATGGTCTTCCATTAGATCCTGACACCCTTCTGGTTACTGCCGATGTAGAATCGTTATATACGAGTATCAGGCATGTAGACGGCCTCAATGCGGCTAAATTCTTTTTGGAGTCATCGGACTGCTCCTCTAATTTGAGGGCCTTGGTGCTTCAGCTCCTCGAATTTACGTTGACACATAATTTTTTTGTTTTTAAGGGGTCCTTCTTCCTGCAGCTCCAAGGAACGGCTATGGGGGCGGCCTTCGCTCCCTCGTATGCCAATCTGTTCCTGGGGCTGTGGGAGAGGGACCTCTTCCTGTCAGACCAGCGATCCTCATCAGTGGACCGCGTCCTCACGTGGACGCGGTACATTGATGACATATTTCTGGTCTGGCAGGGCTCTGTCTCGGCCCTTTTGGAGCTGATACATGAGCTTAATACTAATAGCCTTAATATACGTCTCACTACTCATCATCATTGTAGCGAGGTTGAATTTTTGGATGTGACCTTGAGGAGGGGGGATGCGGGCAATATCTGTACTAGTATCTTTAGGAAACCTACTGCCACCAACGCACTCCTTCATGCCACGTCGGCCCACCCTCAACATATGATCAATGCAGTACCGGTGGGGCAGTTTCTCCTCCTTCGCCGAATCTGCTCTACACAGGCGGCTTTTGAGCAGGAAGCAGAGAATCTTAAACTGTGTTTTCGCGAGCGGGGCTATAGCAATCGTGCCATTAAGAGGGCATACCATCGTGCCAAATGGTCGGATAGGGATGGTCTTTTATATAATGAGGGCAGAAAGAAGAACAACTCAAATATAACTAAATTTATAACTAATTTTAATTCCCAATCTGACTTCATTCGCTCTGCACTAATAAAATCTTGGCCCATCCTTATGGCGGATAAGAAGATAGCTAAACTAATACCAGAACGCCCACAGATCACCTTTAGACGTGCCAAAAATTTGCGTGACCGTCTTGTCAGGAGCCATTATAATGTTTCATCTCCCCATACGTTTCTGGATTCATTTAAGGCTCGACAGGGGTGCTTCCCGTGCGGCCACTGTGTGGCATGCATCAATATTGACTGCAGTGATAACTTTTGTGACTCTTCTGGTCATAAAACCTTTAAAATAAAAAGATCTATTACTTGTAATACCAAAAATGTCATATACTTTGCGGTCTGTCCATGCTCCCTGATCTACGTAGGACTAACAACACGCCAACTAAAAGTCCGGGTCAGGGAGCATGTACGAGGCATAGAAGCCGCTAGGGAGCAAGATGATGTGACACTCCTAAAGACAATACCGAAGCATTTTAAGTTATTTCATAACTGCAGTAGTAGGGACCTAAGGGTTAAGGGTATCGATATTGTGGATCCAGGCATTCGTGGCGGTAAAATTTCACAGCGGCTAGCACAGCTTGAGTCACGCTGGATCTGGACTCTAAATATGGTCCACCCGCATGGTCTCAACGAGAGCCTTAGCTTCGCTCCCTTTCTGTGATCGCCATTCACTGTATTATATGTCATCTTTCGGCATCCCATTGCTCTGTTGTACGTTTGATTTTAACTTGTTTTTATCTATTTTACAGTTCTACTTTATATTTCTTCGATTTTTGTTCTTGTTGGACCCTACTCCTGTCTGTTTAAGTGTGGCGTTCTGTGGTGTGACCCCTGAGTATATGGGACAAGCACTTCAAGAAACTCGCTATGGAACATCTATGGAACACAGCATCAGTTCCTTAGGACATTATAATCGACAATCACGTCATCCAGAAACCATTCGTTTGGGACATTATGTTTCTGACCATCTATACCCTAATGGACATCGTGACATATATACAACTCCTATAAAGCATCACAAGCATTGTGGCCGTGTTTTGATTATTGTGAATTTTCACATGCATATAGAAACTTTACCTATGTCTACATCGGCATTGGGTATGGTATTGGCTGGGCGTTTATGGCTCATATATACAATCATTATAGATTTGTTAACTGCCATACCATTTTCCATTTTGATATGCCGTGTCTGGTTGGGCATATCTACTATTATTATATATTACATAGTCCCTATAGTACAAATACGGTTCTGGTTTCCCCTTTTATAATATACCTTGGGTGCGGATTTGGCTTTTCCTAGATGTAGCGCCATATTGTTGTTTAGCTATTGAATATAATCTGGGCATTTTGGTATAATATTGTACCTGCGCGATCGGCCCCCTTTTTTCTTAAATTTTGATGGGCTATCGCTCTCTATGTTGAGCGATCCTTTTTACCTGGTGCCCCTTTCCAATATGGCATTTTTACAGCTTCCTGTTTCTTCTGTGCATGCAAGACACTGGCTCCGCCCCTCTTCCGGCGCTCGCCCTTCTGCCTGTCCGCCGGTGAGATACACGGGGCCCCATGTTTTCTCCCGGTGTGCTATGGCACGGTGCTTGCGCAGGTAGATGGTGGGGTTACCGGGTGCAGCGCTGCACAGCCTTTTGTATTATTTGTATTATTATACTTACTATTGCGGGTTTCCATGGAGACATATATACTTCCGGGTCGGAATCCTCTACTTCCGGGGGTCACCACTATTTAATGCCTGCTTCATACACCTGCCATTATGCCCCCTGAGGAAGGAGAGTATCCGAAACGATCGTTGGGGTGTGTGGACGGCCCCGCTGCACCCTCACATCACGTTGCTGTGGTATGTAATATCTATAGAAATGTCTGTATTTACTGGGATTGCTAGTGAATTTTCCTTTACATGATCCTTTGTTTCGTATGCTGCTGCCAATTTTGGTGTATCGCTTTAATATCAGCATGAGTTTTCCCAGCTATAGTCCGATTCTCTCAGATTATATATATAAGTGACTTATGATTTATTTTTTCTGATTACTGCGATATTATTTTTATCGCACACAGCAATATTACATCTGATGTGGGGGTTCTACGTGCCCGCCCACACTAGCTAGTTTTTCGTACTCTTTGGCTATGGTTGTCGTTCCCTTGTGCCGTTTTTCATACCCTGTGTCTATGTTGTTCTGTGTATTTTTCTCTAATAAAAAAGATTTTGATACATATTTATATACGGACTTTGTTGGTCGCTTGTTCTGGCCTTTGGCCATTTTTCTTTAAGTCCACAGTCATGCCTTTTGGCATGAAGAATGCCTCTGTCATGTTCCAGTGGATGGTCAACAACCGGCTCCAGGGACTGGAGAGGTACACTTATGACATTGCCGTCTTCAGTTCCACCTGGGAGGATCACCTCAAGCATCTCCAGCAGGTGCTCGGGTTCATTCACCAAGCAGGCTTGACCATCAAGACAGGAAAGTGCCAGATGGGTATGAGCAAGGTCCACTACCTGGGGCACTGGGTAGGCAGGGGTACTCTTAAGCCAGAGCCTGGGAAAGTGGACATGATCGTGTGCTGGCCCACCCCCAGGACCAACAAACAGGTGATGTCCTTCTTGGGCACTGTAGTGTACTATAGGCTTTGCACAAAACTATTAGGGGAGGATGGAAGTACCTATAGCCGGGCAGGCTGATGGGACTGTGTTACTTCCCGGGGAGATGGCCTATATAGCAGCTGTTACCTGTAGTCAGAGTGCCCAAAACGCAAGTAACGCCCTGCCTTCTGGACGCTCTTCAGCATGAGGAATAACCGAATCAGTGACAGACCCAGAGCAGGTGCCAGAGGGTTCCCGTGAGGACGGGACTCTAGCGTCACTTCTGGCTGCCTCCAGCCAAGAGTTCCAGGCAGCTCTGCACTCAGATGCTAGCCTGGAGATGCTGAGGAACCTCGCCAAGAAGCCCCCTTCCGAGACTGATGAGAGGGTATTCCGGGAGCAAGGGAGGTTGTACCAGGAGATGGTTCCCTGTAAACCCCAACAGGAGTGATGGAGGGAGAGACAGCTGGCTGTACCCTACCAATTTAGGGATAAGTTGTTATGGATTGCCCTTGAGAATTCCACTTGCTGGACACTTGGGGGTCAGACAATGGGACAGATGTGACAAACTACTGCTGCTCCTGAATCACGTGTCAAAGAGTGGGAAAGTCAGGGCCTGCTCCCAAAGCTCCCCTGATCTCTTTGCCAGTTATAGAGGAGCCTTTCCAGAGGATTGCTGTGGATATTTTGGGATCACTGGCCATACCCTGCAGCTCGGGAAAAAGTTTCATCCTTACTGTGGTAGACCATGCTACCTGGTATCTTGAGGCAGTGGTTATGTCCTCAATTAGGGTGGATAAGGTGGCAGATGCCATGTTAGCTATCTTTTCTCTAGAAAAATTTCCCAGGGAGATGCTTACGGACCAGGGGACTGAATTCATGTCTCGCCTATTGGAGGCTCTTTGTCAGAAAATGCAGGTGCGGCGTCTGATATCGAGCACGTATCATCCTCAAACCAATGGTTTGTATGAGCGATTCAACGGTACCCTCAAACATAGTAACATAGTATTTAAGGTTGAAGGAAGACTTTAAGTCCATATAGTCCAACCCATAGACTAACATGTTAATCGGGAGGAAGGTAAAAAGAAAACATGCGGCTAACTCTAAACTCCACATTGTGGAAAAAAATTCCTTCCTGACTCCAAATACCGCAATCAGACTAGTTTCCTGGATCAACGCCCTATCAAGGAATCTAGTATATGCAGCGCCCCAGAGTCCTGGTCGTTGCAGTACTGTTGCTCCGCCCCTAAGGGGGGCTATGGTACGTCTGATGGCACTGAAGGAGTTCATCTGACCAGGTATCACAGACACCAATACATTTCACAGTCTGGCCTCCAGGGGGAGCTAAGGGTTCTATTTATTAGGCCACTCCTCACAATCTGGTAAAACTGGGGGTTAGGCAGGAAGTTAGAAGAGAAAGCTGACTGGGTTGGAACCAGGCAACACCTTGTGGCAGAGGGTGTTGTAGGGGAAGATTCGGAGGGGTCCCTGTCAGGGGTGGGATCCTGACAGAGGCCTAGCAAACAGAGAGAACGTTACGGGACCGCGCCTGCACGATATAGTGGCGGTACCCCAAGAAAGGATAAGAAGCGAGGTTTATTGTGCTGATTGAGAAACGAGATCAACGCAACAAGGAGAATACCAGTAGGAGTCGTGCTGTAAGACGAGGCAACATCCTATTGAGGCGCATAACCGGTGGCCGGAACGCCGAGGAAGTATAGAGCTCCAAGCCAAACTTCAAACCTACGGCAGGACAGTCAGTTATAGGCAGGCTGTCTCACCCAATTGACCTAGGAAGACACAGGGGGGTAACAACAGGAGTGGGGCAACGCTAGAGTCCCGGAAGAGCTCCGAGCCTCCCCGTCATACGGGTGCGTCCTAACCATAAGATCTGGGGGACGTGGAAGAACATCAGAATCGAGTTGTGAGGGAACACGAGAAACAGACACAACAGTTGTGAGGACTATCCCGTGGTGCTTAGCAGGGAAGGACTACAACACACAAGCGCTAGAAGGTAGGCACAGATTTCCACCTGCAAAGGGAGCTCTGGATGTGCCATCGGACCGGCCAGGCTTGCGCAGCCCGGTTAACCGTATTCCGGATTGAGGATCCTGAAGCCTTCAGTAAAGAGGTAAAGAGACTGCAACCTGGTGTCCTCGTTATTTACTGCAACCTGCACCGCACCACTACAACATCACCACCATCTCGCACACCTTTCATTGGGCGCCCCTCAGCAGGGTCACGGACCGGGTCTAGCCACCGTGACAATCCCAGAGCAGAGACTCAGAGGCCCGGTACCAGGTACCCCTCGGCCCTGCGGCAGTGGGGGCGCTGCATATATATAACCTGTAACATTATACTTTTCAAGAAAGGCATCCAGTCCCTTCTTAAATTTTAGTAGTGAGTCACTCATTACAACATTATATGGCAGAGAGTTCCATAGTCTCGCAGCTCTTACAGTAAAGATCACACCTTAGCCTTCGTTTTTCCAAACTAAATAACCCCAAGTGTAATAACCTGTCTTGGTATTGCAGACCCCACAGTACTCTAATAACCTTGGTTGCTCTTCTCTGCACCCGCTCTAGTTCAGCTATGTCTTTCTTATACACCGGAGACCCATTATTCTAAGTGTGGTTGAACTAGTGACTTGTATAGAGGTAAAATTATGTTCTCCTCATGAGCATCTATATTTCTTTTAATGCATCCCATTATTTTATTTGCCTTTGCAGCAGCTACCTGACACTGGCCACTAAACGTGAGTTTGTAGCCCACCCATACATCCAGGTTTTTTTCAGTGACAGTTTTGCCCAGTGTTTTACAATTAGGCCGGCATCACATCACACTAGAGAGAAATACGGAAGAGGGAGAGGGGCAAAAACAATGCATTGTACACGGACCAATGTTTCTCTATGGGGGAGCTTCCATCAGCTGTATATTTCTTGACTATATTTTGCAGACTGAGAAAATTGCAGCATGCTGCGATTGTCAGCGTATTCCTCCAAAAATACGACAATGAAAGTCTATGAGGGCGAGAAAAATTCGGAATACGCACGGACCATGCGCGTGACTTGTGAGAAATACTCCAGACCTTTCCAGGTGACAGGAAATGGGCCAAGCCATTATCAGGAAGCTTAGACATGCTAATTAGCTCAAAAGCCGATCCAGACATCCTGGAAGAACGCCTCCACAGAGTCCTGCAGCATGTCTTCCTTCATCAATGTGGAGATGCTTCTTGTTCTGGTCCAAGAAAGGCCAGAGATATGGGCCAAAGGGATGCACACTACTCCGACCGGGCCAGAAAAACTTATCTGCACCAAAATGGTATCATTAAAAACGTCAGCTCTGCACGCAAAAAATAAATCCTCACCCGACCCCAGATCACGAAAAATAGAGACGCTACAGGTATCGGAAAATTGCACAATTTTTTCTTTTTTTAGCAAAGTTTGGAATTTTTTTTTACCACTTAGATAAAAAATAACCTAGACATGTTTAGTGTCTATGAACTTGTAATGACCTGGAGTATCATGATGGCAGGTCAGTTTTAGCATTTAGTGAACCTAGCATAAAAGCCAAGCAAGTGGGATTGCACTTTTTTTTGTAATTTCACTGCACTTGGAATTTGTTTCCCTTTTTGTAGTACATGACATGCAAAAACCAATGATGTCGATCAAAAGTACAACTTGTCCCGCAAAAAATAAGCCCTCACATGGCCATATTGACAGAGAAATAAAAAGTTATGGCTCTGTGAAGGAGGGGAGCAAAAAACGAAAACGCAAAACCGAAAAAAAACTGGGGTCATGAAGGGGTTAAGGACCTTCCACCTACCTCTAACTTTGTAATTTGTGCTAATGTGCACCATAACTGCTGGATCCTCACCAGCCTCTCCCAGTAATCTGTAAACCCGATCAGCGATGTGTCAGACTCGAGCGCCTGGTAGGCAGCACACTGTTCGACGATCCCTGTCTTTGTGACAGATTGCGCTATCTGTTCCCCTAATAATTGAGTCCCCCACTACCAGCACCTGTCTGGCCTGCCCTACTCTCCTTTTTTCCTTCTTACTGGAGCAGACACTCCTCCGGCTTTCAGAGGACATGCCATGCTGCAGCATTGCTGCCCCTGTTTTGACACCCCCTTCAGCTGCTATCTTAGCAAACTTATTGGTGTGTGCCAGATCAGGACTAAACACCTCCCAACCGTCCCGGATCCAGCGGGACTGTCCCGATTTTGACAGCCCCGCGATCACAGGCGGGGCATTAGTTGTCCTGCACTGGTTGTGAGGTGTGTAATATCATCCAGTCAGCTCTCTGAGTCCCTGCACCCGCAGAGCAGCACACCACATATTGGCTGCTCTGTGCGCACAGGACCTGTGATGAGGTCACAGAATGGGAGGAGTCAGGGGTCACATGATCGGGAGGACCTCCGTGTACAGGTCTCTGCTGGTTGTCATGGCGCTGGACGAGGGTAAGCTTATGTGTGAGGTCAGGAGGTGTTTACAGTGTGGATGTAGCACAGCCGTGTGTGTACGAGGTGTATGGATCGGAGCAGTGTGTGAAAGGTGTATGGAGCAGAGTTGTGTGCGTAAGAGGTGTACGGAGCCATGTGTATGAGGTGTACGGAGCGCAGCCACGTGTGCACAAGGTCTATGTGGCACCCCAGGGTCCTGGTTGTCGCAGTGGTATTGCTTTCCTCTCAAGGAGAGTGATGCTACGTTTGGAGGCAATGAAGGATAACTGCATCCAGGTAACACAATGCATGCAACATGTTCACACTCCAGACCAGAAGGGGGAGCTCTAAGCCTGTTTTAGGTGAACTCCCCTATAAGAACATCCTGATCTGGAGGGAAAGGTTCAGTTCCTGTCAGAAAGACAGAGGGAAAGGAAGCAGAGGAGTTGTGTAGCCTGAAGTGCTGCAGCTCCTGGGAAGAGACATTCAGAAGGCAGAACTGTATTGCAGTGAGCGTGCAAGGAAAGCAAAGCAAAGGAGAAGATACCAGAAGGGGACCAGCCCTGCACATGCTGCCTTCTTCTGAGGCGCAGAATCCCGGTAGCCAGAACACCGAGGGAGTAAAGACCTTTATGCTTTACTTCAGAGACCGGAAGGGCAGCTAATTGCAGGTTGCCTGTCTGCACCTACACCCAGGAGGCACGGTGGCACCCGTCAGAGGCCGGGGCTTTCTAGAGTCCCTATAAACAGCCTCAAGCCACCAGTCATACGGGTATTGTCCTATCTGACTACGGGGGACAGAGAGAGAAGCACCACATCTGTGAGACCCTTATGTGAAGCCATAGGCAGTAAGGGACACCACCACTGCAGCGCAAGGGAAGGCTACTGATTTCCACCTGGACAAGGGAACTCTGGACTTGCCTCCAAACCGGCCGGACTCTGCCTGCCCTGTGATCTGGTGCCCTGGACTGCAGATGCTGAAGTCTTCAGTAAAGGTAAAGAGACTGCAACCTTGTGTCCTCATTATTCCCTGCGCCATTCACCATATCACCATCTACACACCCGGAAGCCCTGGGGACATACTTCGCCTTTGGAATGTAAGAAGATTGCTTTCCCTGCTCCTTACCTGGAACCACTTAGTCAGACAGCTGGGTTGTCGGGGGGAAGACTTTCTGCCCTGGACAGAAGGGACCATGTGATTGCTGGGGGCAGAGAGGAAGAGAGAGGGGTGTGGTCAGAAAAGAACAGGAGAGCAGAGCGCGTGAGACAGAGGGGACAGCGCACCAGAGACAGAGCAGGCTGCAGCGCCGCACTCCCTGAAAGAGAGTGCTCCCCGTGAGGGCACTGAGGCTCAGATACCAGCCGTAGTGGAGGCTGGATGTGAGAATGTGGATTTGGAAGCCTCCGTAATCAGAGAAGACATATCCCCTTACAGTGACCTGAGTGCGCAGCCCCGGTGACCGCACTGACAAGCCAGGACCCCTGAGTGTGACAAAGTAAACTGCTCAGTGTGTGTGTAGCATTGCTGCTGCAGAGAGAGACTGCCAGCCTGATATACAGAGACTTGCTGCAGAGTGGCTGTTACTTCCTGCTTCCAGCTGCACTGGGAGAAAAGACTGCAAAGACTTAACCCCAAAGTCTCCAGTTCCCAGGAGACAGAGGAGAGACTTCAGGATATGAAGCGCTGCTGGTGACTGTACCCACGTTGGAATAAGGACCCTCCAGTCAGGACCTCCCTGGACTGATAAACTATAAGAACACTCGTTAACCATTTTGATTCTGCTTAACTGTTTACTGTTTGCTTCATCTCTATTAACCCCCTGTTTACTCCTTGCGAGGAGAATCTTACTCATGTTTATAAATTGCCCTCAACAGTTGGTCTGTCTGTTCAGTGGTGACATACTCTACCCTGCACTCTATTACACTTGGCGTAGTCGGCAGGATGTCACATGGTAGCACAGAAAGGGCAGACCAAGCAGTTGGGGGAGGCCCCAGGTCTAGCATCGCCCTGGGTGCCATGTTAGTTAACCTGCCAAAATTCTCAGGGAGCGATGTCATGTTGTGGAGTTGGACGGAATGCATCCGAGGGATGATGCAGATGCATCCTATGACGCCGGCTCTGCAGGTTTAAATAGCTGTGATGGCCCTAGAGGGGGATGCACGGGATTCTGTTATGCTCAGACCCCCCAGGGGAGAGAAACCCTGGACAAAGTATTACGTATACTTGAGGAGACGCATGGGGACCCCACTGATGTAGGGGAGCTGCGCATGCGACGTTGGGTACAAAGAGGGGGAGACCTTGACGCAATATATGAATGCACTGCAGGAGCTTCATACTGCCATTATACGGAAGGACGGCATAGGTGTGGGGTCAATTGATGTTGTGCTGCGAGACCAACTGGTGACAGGCTTGCGAGATGTGTTAATGAAACAGGCCCTGCGAGACCATGAGGAAGTGGCTAAATATAAGAAGACCCCTGCTGCAGAGTACAGCCCCCCGGTGCAAGAAAGAGAGACTGCCCCCCCAAAGTGAGACTAGTGCCGCTTGGCAAAGAAGACTGCCGACATGCTGCAATTGTGGAGCACTGTTATGACCCCAATGGCAGAGGGTCTCTGCAATAAATACCAAGTCTGCAAACACAAAAAACCAGCTCATAGGGCAGTGGTAACTGGGCTGACCGTATAGCTAATCCTAGCACCACAAATAGCAGCAGCCGGGGAACGTGCCTACGTTGGTTCTAGACGTCTCGCGCCAGCCGGAGAACTAACTAACCCTAGAAGGGAAAAGATAGACCTTTCTTGCCTCCAGAGAAAAGACCCCAAAAGTTGGATACAAGCCCCCAACAAATAAGAACGGTGAGGTAAGAAGAAAAGACAAACGTAAGAATGAACTAGGTATTTAGCAAAGAGAGGCCCACTGACTAATAGCAGAATATAGTAAGATGACTTATACGGTCAGCAAAAACCCTATCAAAAAATATCCACGCTGGATATTCAAGAACCCCCGAACCGTCTAACGGCCCGGGGGGAGAATACCAGCCCCCTAGAGCTTCCAGCAAAATCAGGAATCACATTTAGTACAAGCTGGACAAAAAATAAGAGCAATACAAATAACCAAAAAACAAGGAAGCAGGACTTAGCTTAATTTTGCAAGAACCAGGACCAGCAGACAGGAGCAAACAGAAGGACTGATTACAACGATGCCAGGCACCAGACTAAGAATTCAGGAAGTTCATATAGCAACACCCCTGGACTAACGACCCAGGTGGGTGCCAAACTAGGGAAAGACAATCTCAGAGTAATACCACTAGTGACCACAAGAGGGAGCCAAAAAAGTCTAATTCACAACAGTACCCCCCCTTTAAGGAGGGGTCACCGAACCCTCACCAAGACCACCAGGGTGATCAGGATGAGCAGCGTGAAAGGCACGAACTAAATCGGCTGCATGCACATCAGAGGCAACCATGTTGTGAAATTGGATTTTGGGCTCCCCCGGTGGCCACTGGTGGAATTGAACTGGTGTGCATCATCCCCTCTGTTCACCTGTTTCCATCAGGATGTGGGAGTCGCTATTTAACCTTGCTCCTCTGTCACTTCCATGCCGGTCAACATTGTAATCAGAAGCCTTTCTGTGCATGTTCCTGCTGCTAGACAACTCCCAGTTAAGTTGGACTTTAGTCCTCGTTTGTTTTTGCATTTTGTTCCAGTTCACAGCTGTAGTTTCGTTTCTGTGTCTGGAAAGCTCTTGTGATCTGAAATTGCCACTCTGATGTTATGAGTTAATACTAGAGTCTTAAAGTAATTTCAGGATGGTATTTTGATAGGGTTTTCAGCTGACCATGAAAGTGCCCTTTCTGTCTTCCTGCTATCTAGTAAGCGGACCTCAATTTTGCTAAACCTATTTTCATACTACGTTTGTCATTTCATCTAAAATCACCGCCAATATATGTGGGGGCCTCTGTCTGCCTATCGGGGAAATTTCTCTAGAGGTGAGCCAGGACTATATTTTCCTCTGCCAGGATTAGTTAGTCCTCCGGCCGGCGCTGGGCGTCTAGGGATAAAAAACGTAGGCAACGCTACCCGGCTACTGTTAGTTGTGCGGCAGGTTTAGTTCATGGTCAGTTTAGTTTCCATCTTTCCAAGAGCTAGTACTTATGTTTGCTGGGCTATGTTCTCTTGCCATTGAGAACCATAACAGTTTGACCGGCCCAAAAGGGTTAAATTAATTGACAGAGAAAGGAGAGAAAAGAGAAGTCTGCTGAAGATTTTTTATTTTTATTTTTTTTCTCCCCTTCCCTTCAGTTCTGAGTGTGCTTGTAATTGAATCTCTTGCAAGTCTGCCTATATTGCAGCCTTTCTCTCTCTCTCTCTCCTTCTAATCCTGGAATGGCTCTGTGTTCACCTGTTTAAAATGGATATTCAGAGTTTAGCTGCAGGTTTGAATAATCTCACCACGAAAGTTCAAAATTTACAAGATTTTGTTGTTCATGTTCCTATATCTGAACCTAGAATTCCTTTGCCTGAATTTTTCTCGGGAAATAGATCTTGCTTTCAAAATTTCAAAAATAATTGCAAGTTGTTTTTGTCCCTGAAATCTCGCTCTGCTGGAGATCCTGCTCAGCAGGTCAGGATTGTGATTTCCTTGCTCCGGGGCGACCCTCAGGATTGGGCTTTTGCATTGGCTCCAGGGGATCCTGCGTTGCTCAATGTGGATGCGTTTTTTTTGGCCTTGGGGTTGCTTTATGAGGAACCTCAGTTAGAGCTTCAGGCGGAAAAGGCCTTGATGTCCCTATCTCAGGGGCAAGACGAAGCTGAAATATACTGCCAGAAATTCCGTAAATGGGCTGTGCTTACTCAGTGGAATGAGTGCGCCCTGGCGGCGAATTTCAGAGAGGGTCTCTCTGATGCCATTAAGGATGTTATGGTGGGGTTCCCTGTGCCTGCGGGTCTGAATGAGTCCATGACAATGGCTATCCAGATCGATAGGCGTCTGCGGGAGCGCAAACCTGTGCACCATTTGGCGGTGTCTACTGAGAAGACGCCAGAGAATATGCAATGTGATAGAATTCTGTCCAGAAGTGAACGGCAGAATTTAAGATGAAAAAATGGGTTGTGCTTCTATTGCGGTGATTCAACTCATGTTATATCAGCATGCTCTAAGCGTACTAAGAAGCTTGATAAGTCTGTTTCAATTGGCACTTTACAGTCTAAGTTTATTCTATCTGTGACCCTGATTTGTTCTTTATCATCTATTACCGCGGATGCCTATGTCGACTCTGGCGCCGCTTTGAGTCTTATGGATTGGTCCTTTGCCAAACGCTGTGGGTATGATTTGGAGCCTCTTGAAACTCCTATACCCCTGAAGGGGATTGACTCCACCCCATTGGCTAGTAATAAACCACAATACTGGACACAAGTAACTATGCGGATTAATCCGGACCATCAGGAGATTATTCGCTTTCTTGTGCTGTATAACCTACATGATGTGTTGGTGCTTGGATTGCCATGGCTGCAATCTCATAACCCAGTCCTTGACTGGAAAGCTATGTCTGTGTTAAGCTGGGGATGTAAGGGGACGCATGGGGACGTACCTGTGGTTTCCATTTCATCATCTATTCCCTCTGAGATTCCTGAATTCTTGACTGAATATCGTGACGTTTTTGAAGAACCTAAGCTTGGTTCATTACCTCCGCACCGGGAGTGCGATTGTGCCATAGATTTGATTCCGGGTAGTAAATACCCTAAGGGTCGTTTATTTAATCTGTCTGTGCCTGAACATGCTGCTATGCGAGAATATATAAAGGAGTCCTTGGAAAAGGGACATATTCGTCCTTCGTCATCTCCCTTAGGAGCCGGTTTTTTCTTTGTGGCTAAGAAAGATGGCTCTTTGAGACCGTGTATTGATTATCGGCTTTTGAATAAAATCACGGTTAAATATCAATATCCGTTGCCACTGCTGACTGATTTGTTTGCTCGCATAAAGGGGGCCAAGTGGTTCTCTAAGATAGATCTCCGTGGGGCGTATAATTTGGTGCGAATTAAGCAGGGGGATGAGTGGAAGACCGCATTTAATACGCCCGAGGGCCACTTTGAGTATTTGGTGATGCCTTTTGGTCTTTCAAATGCCCCTTCAGTCTTTCAGTCCTTTATGCATGACATTTTCCGTGATTATTTGGATAAATTTATGATTGTGTATCTGGATGATATTTTGATTTTTTCGGATGACTGGGACTCTCATGTCCAGCAGGTCAGGAGGGTTTTTCAGGTTTTGCGGTCTAATTCCTTGTGTGTGAAGGGTTCTAAGTGCGTTTTTGGGGTTCAAAAGATTTCCTTTTTGGGATATATTTTTTCCCCCTCTTCCATCGAGATGGATCCTGTCAAGGTTCAGGCTATTTGTGATTGGACGCAACCCTCTTCTCTTAAGAGTCTTCAGAAATTTTTGGGCTTTGCTAACTTTTATCGTCGATTTATTGCTGGTTTTTCTGATGTTGTTAAACCATTGACTGATTTGACTAAGAAGGGTGCTGATGTTGCTGATTGGTCCCCTGCTGCTGTGGAGGCCTTTCGGGAGCTTAAGCGCCGCTTTTCTTCCGCCCCTGTGTTGCGTCAGCCTGATGTTGCTCTTCCTTTTCAGGTTGAGGTCGACGCTTCTGAAATCGGAGCTGGGGCAGTTTTGTCGCAGAGAAGTTCCGATTGTTCCGTGATGAGACCTTGTGCCTTTTTCTCGCGTAAATTTTCGCCCGCCGAGCGGAATTATGATGTTGGGAATCGGGAGCTTTTGGCCATGAAGTGGGCTTTTGAGGAGTGGCGTCATTGGCTTGAGGGGGCTAGACATCAGGTGGTGGTATTGACTGACCACAAAAATCTAATTTATCTTGAGTCCGCCAGACGCCTGAATCCTAGACAGGCGCGCTGGTCGTTGTTTTTCTCTCGGTTTAATTTTGTGGTGTCCTACCTGCCGGGTTCTAAGAATGTTAAGGCGGATGCCCTTTCTAGGAGTTTTGAGCCTGACTCCCCTGGTAACTCTGAACCTACAGGTATCCTTAAGGATGGAGTGATATTGTCTGCCGTTTCTCCAGACCTGCGGCGGGCCTTGCAGGAGTTTCAGGCGGATAGACCTGATCGTTGCCCACCTGGTAGACTGTTTGTTCCTGATGATTGGACCAGTAAAGTCATTTCTGAGGTTCATTCTTCTGCGTTGACAGGTCATCCTGGAATCTTTGGTACCAGGGATTTGGTGGCAAGGTCCTTCTGGTGGCCTTCCCTGTCTCGAGATGTGCGAGGCTTTGTGCAGTCTTGTGACGTTTGTGCTCGGGCCAAGCCTTGTTGTTCTCGGGCTAGTGGATTGTTGTTGCCCTTGCCTATCCCGAAGAGGCCCTGGACGCACATCTCGATGGATTTTATTTCGGATCTTCCTGTTTCTCAGAAGATGTCTGTCATCTGGGTGGTGTGTGACCGTTTCTCTAAGATGGTCCATTTGGTTCCCCTGCCTAAGTTGCCTTCTTCTTCCGAGTTGGTTCCTCTGTTTTTTCAAAATGTGGTCCGTTTGCATGGTATTCCGGAGAATATCGTTTCTGACAGAGGAACTCAATTCGTGTCTAGATTTTGGCGAGCATTCTGTGCTAGGATGGGCATAGATTTGTCTTTCTCGTCTGCTTTCCATCCTCAGACTAATGGCCAGACCGAGCGGACGAATCAGACCTTGGAGACATATTTGAGGTGTTTTGTGTCTGCAGATCAGGATGATTGGGTTGCTTTTTTGCCTTTAGCGGAGTTTGCCCTCAATAATCGGGCCAGCTCTGCCACCTTGGTGTCTCCTTGTTCTGTAATTCGGGGTTTCATCCTCGATTTTCTTCTGGTCAGGTGGAATCTTCGGATTGTCCTGGAGTGGATGCTGTGGTGGAGAGGTTGCATCGGATTTGGGGGCAGGTAGTGGACAATTTGAAGTTGTCCCAGGAGAAGACTCAGCTTTTTGCCAACCGCCGGCGTCGGGTTGGTCCTCGGCTTTGTGTTGGGGACTTGGTGTGGTTGTCTTCTCGTTTTGTCCCTATGAGGGTTTCTTCTCCTAAGTTTAAGCCTCGGTTCATCGGCCCGTACAAGATATTGGAGATTCTTAACCCTGTGTCCTTCCGTTTGGACCTCCCTGCATCTTTTTCTATTCATAATGTTTTTCATCGGTCATTGTTGCGCAGGTATGAGGTACCGGTTGTGCCTTCCGTTGAGCCTCCTGCTCCGGTGTTGGTTGAGGGCGAGTTGGAGTACGTTGTGGAAAAAATCTTGGACTCCCGTGTTTCCAGACAGAAACTCCAGTATCTGGTCAAATGGAAGGGATACGGTCAGGAGGATAATTCTTGGGTGACTGCCTCTGATGTTCATGCCTCCGATCTGGTCCGTGCCTTTCATAGGGCTCATCCTGATCGCCCTGGTGGTTCTGGTGAGGGTTCGGTGCCCCCTCCTTGAGGGGGGGGTACTGTTGTGAAATTGGATTTTGGGCTCCCCCGGTGGCCACTGGTGGAATTGAACTGGTGTGCATCATCCCCTCTGTTCACCTGTTTCCATCAGGATGTGGGAGTCGCTATTTAACCTTGCTCCTCTGTCACTTCCATGCCGGTCAACATTGTAATCAGAAGCCTTTCTGTGCATGTTCCTGCTGCTAGACAACTCCCAGTTAAGTTGGACTTTAGTCCTCGTTTGTTTTTGCATTTTGTTCCAGTTCACAGCTGTAGTTTCGTTTCTGTGTCTGGAAAGCTCTTGTGATCTGAAATTGCCACTCTGATGTTATGAGTTAATACTAGAGTCTTAAAGTAATTTCAGGATGGTATTTTGATAGGGTTTTCAGCTGACCATGAAAGTGCCCTTTCTGTCTTCCTGCTATCTAGTAAGCGGACCTCAATTTTGCTAAACCTATTTTCATACTACGTTTGTCATTTCATCTAAAATCACCGCCAATATATGTGGGGGCCTCTGTCTGCCTATCGGGGAAATTTCTCTAGAGGTGAGCCAGGACTATATTTTCCTCTGCCAGGATTAGTTAGTCCTCCGGCCGGCGCTGGGCGTCTAGGGATAAAAAACGTAGGCAACGCTACCCGGCTACTGTTAGTTGTGCGGCAGGTTTAGTTCATGGTCAGTTTAGTTTCCATCCTTCCAAGAGCTAGTACTTATGTTTGCTGGGCTATGTTCTCTTGCCATTGAGAACCATAACACAACCACCCAGGAATTATCCTCCTGACCATAGCCCTTCCACTTGACCAGATACTGAAGCCTCCGTCTGGAGAGACGAGAATCCAAGATTTTCTCCACCACGTACTCCAACTCGCCCTCAACCAACACCGGAGCAGGAGGCTCAACAGAAGGAACCACAGGTACAACGTACCGCCGCAACAAAGACCTATGGAACACGTTGTGAATGGCAAACGACACCGGAAGATCCAAGCGAAAGGACACAGGATTAAGGATTTCCAATATCTTGTAAGGACCGATGAAGCGAGGCTTGAATTTAGGAGAGGAGACCTTCATAGGAACAAATCGAGAAGACAGCCATACCAAATCCCCAACACGAAGTCGGGGACCCACACCGCGGCGGCGGTTGGCAAAACGCTGAGCCTTCTCCTGTGACAACTTCAAGTTGTCCACCACATGATTCCAAATCTGCTGCAACCTATCCACCACAGAATCTACCCCAGGACAGTCAGAAGGCTCCACATGTCCCGAGGAAAAACGAGGATGGAAACCAGAGTTGCAGAAAAATGGCGAGACCAAAGTAGCGGAACTAGCCCGATTATTAAGGGCAAACTCAGCCAACGGCAAGAAGGTCACCCAATCATCCTGATCTGCAGAAACAAAACACCTCAAATAAGCCTCCAAAGTTTGATTAGTTCGCTCCGTTTGTCCATTAGTCTGAGGATGAAAGGCAGACGAAAACGACAAATCAATGCCCATCTTAGCACAAAAGGATCGCCAGAACCTGGAAACAAACTGGGATCCTCTGTCAGACACGATATTCTCAGGAATGCCGTGTAAACGAACCACATTCTGAAAGAACAAAGGAACCAGATCGGAAGAGGAAGGCAGCTTAGGCAAAGATACCAAATGGACCATCTTGGAAAAGCGATCACATACCACCCAGATGACAGACATGCCCTGAGACACCGGAAGATCTGAAATGAAATCCATGGAAATGTGTGTCCAAGGCCTCTTCGGGACAGGCAAGGGCAAGAGCAACCCGCTGGCACGAGAACAGCAAGGCTTAGCTCGAGCACAAGTCCCACAGGACTGCACAAATGACCGCACATCCCGCGACAAGGAAGGCCACCAAAAGGACCTAGCCACCAAATCTCTGGTGCCAAAAATTCCCAGATGCCCTGCCAACACCGAGGAATGAACCTCGGAAATGACTCTGCTGGTCCATTTAACAGGAACAAACAGTCTGTCAGGTGGACAAGAGTCAGGTCTACCAGCCTGAAATCTCTGCAACACACGTCGCAAATCCGGAGAAATGGCTGACAAGATTACTCCCTCTTTAAGAATACCAACTGGTTCTGCGACTCCAGGAGAGTCAGGCACAAAGCTCCTTGAAAGAGCATCAGCCTTCACATTCTTTGAACCTGGTAAATACGAGACCACAAAGTCAAAACTGGAGAAAAACAATGACCAACGGGCCTGTCTAGGATTCAGGCGTTTAGCAGACTCGAGATACATCAGATTCTTGTGATCAGTCAAGACCACCACACGATGCTTAGCACCCTCGAGCCAATGACGCCACTCCTCAAATGCCCACTTCATGGCCAGCAACTCCCGATTGCCAACATCATAATTCCGCTCAGCAGGCGAAAACTTCCTAGAGAAAAAAGCACATGGTCTCATTACAGAGCAACCAGGGCCTCTCTGCGACAAAACGGCCCCTGCCCCAATCTCAGAAGCATCCACTTCAACCTGAAAGGGAAGTGAGACATCAGGCTGGCACAAAACAGGCGCTGACGTAAACCGGCGCTTCAACTCTTGGAAAGCCTCCACGGCTGCAGGAGCCCAGTTAGCAACATCAGAACCTTTCTTGGTCATATCCGTCAAAGGTTTAACAATGCTAGAAAAATTAGCGATAAAACGACGGTAGAAGTTAGCAAAGCCCAAGAACTTCTGAAGACTCTTAACTGACGTGGGTTGAGTCCAATCATGAATAGCTCGGACCTTGACTGGGTCCATCTCCACCGCAGAAGGGGAGAAAATAAAACCCAAAAAGGGAACCTTCTGTACTCCAAAGAGACACTTTGAGCCCTTAACAAACAAAGCATTCTCACGCAAAACCTGAAACACCATCCTGACCTGCTCTACATGCGAGTCCCAATCATCAGAAAAAACCAGAATATCATCCAGATAAACAATCATAAATTTATCCAGATACTTCCGGAAAATATCATGCATAAAGGACTGAAACACTGAAGGAGCATTAGAGAGCCCAAAAGGCATCACCAAGTACTCAAAATGACCTTCGGGCGTATTAAATGCAGTTTTCCATTCATCTCCTTGCTTAATGCGCACAAGGTTGTACGCACCACGAAGATCTATCTTGGTGAACCACTTGGCACTTTTAATCCGGGCAAACAAGTCCGACAACAGAGGCAAAGGATACTGAAATTTAACAGTGATTTTATTCAGAAGCCGATAGTCAATACAAGGTCTCAAAGATCCGTCCTTCTTGGCCACAAAAAAGAATCCCGCACCAAGAGGGGAAGAGGATGGACGGATATGCCCCTTCTCCAGAGATTCCCTGATATACGAACGCATTGCGGTATGCTCAGGTACAGACAGATTAAATAATCTTCCCTTAGGAAATTTACTACCCGGAATCAAATCTATAGCGCCCAACTGGTTCTAGACGTCTCGCGCCAGCCGGAGAACTAGCTAACCCTAGAAGGGAAAAGATAGACCTTTCTTGCCTCCAGAGAAAAGACCCCAAAAGTTGGATACAAGCCCCCAACAAATAAGAACGATGAGGTAAGAAGAAAAGACAAACGTAAGAATGAACTAGGTATTTAGCAAAGAGAGGCCCACTGACTAATAGCAGAATATAGTAAGATGACTTATACGGTCAGCAAAAACCCTATCAAAAAATATCCACGCTGGATATTCAAGAACCCCCGAACCGTCTAACGGCCCGGGGGGAGAATACCAGCCCCCTAGAGCTTCCAGCAAAATCAGGAATCACATTTAGTACAAGCTGGACAAAAAATAAGAGCAATACAAATAACCAAAAAACAAGGAAGCAGGACTTAGCTTAATTTTGCATGAACCAGGACCAGCAGACAGGAGCAAACAGAAGGACTGATTACAACGATGCCAGGCACCAGACTAAGAATTCAGGAAGTTCATATAGCAACACCCCTGGACTAACGACCCAGGTGGGTGCCAAACTAGGGAAAGACAATCTCAGAGTAATACCACTAGTGACCACAAGAGGGAGCCAAAAAAGTCTAATTCACAACAGAGCACCCAGTCAGAATGAAGAGGAGATGACATGGACCCGGGATTCTCGGTTGAAGATAAGAAGAATCTGGGAAGAGATTGAGAGTCTGGGGAAAGCCTTGACTGCCATTTTGGGGACGAGCGGCATACCCCGAGGTAACGTGCGGAAGCAGCCAGAAAGAGATAGTGGAGAGGTGCGTAGCATGAAGAAGGCTTCAGTGGTGGCCCCAGAGTGTGAGAAACAAAAAACCGAGCGCACTACTATAATAAATAAATAAATAAATATCAACCGGGGTGCAAAAAGTGGCAATAATCAAGTAGCAAGAAACAAAAAGAAAAAGAAAGCCACTATACTATGCACACCACGGACATATAAACAATAATGAAGCAATTGTAGAAACAAGAATTTATTGGCACACCACACAAAAAATATTAAAACATAATTAAAAACAATACACAAGAAAACTTGGTCCATATACAGATGGTAACATATAATATTTAGAGTATTTAAATAAACAAAAGCAAGCCTGCACAACAACACTGATATATACCTACCCCCTGGCTCATGGGACTAAAGGACAAAATGTGTATTCATGGCCTTAGCACCTATAGATCACCCCCAGCCATAAATACAATGGCGAGATATCCAACCGAGGCAGAGAATAGCCCTGACTGCAGCCCTCGATAATGAGCCACCTGGGCATAAACGGTGGAAAGTACACTGCAAAGATGAATCACCGCAAGAAATGCACAGTGTAAAGTGTTGAGCATTCCGATACCGCAAGTATCGGGTATCGGCCGATATTTGCGGTATCGGAATTCCGATACCGAGTTCCGATACTTGCCGCATATCGGATACCGGAATCGGAAGTTCTCAATTCAAACAGCACGAATTCAGCCAATGAGGACTGATTACAAGTGTGGGCACATCCTGTTCAGCATGGTGGGCATGAAACTACTGGCAAGGCTGTGATTGGCTGCTGAAATGATGTCATGCTGCAGTTTAAAAGTCGCTGGCGCCATTTTGGGCTCACTCTGCTGTGAATTCAGTTAGGCATAGGACGCTGTGTTCTGACTGAGGGCCAGTTGAGATAGCGATTTGCTTCTTTGTGCTTTTCCCAGGCTAATTTAGCAACCGCTGTGTGTTCACCTTGCTTTTGCCTTGCAGCGCTGTTTTCACAGCGATCTGCAAGGTCTCTGTGTGTGTGTGTGTGTGTGTGTGTGTGAGTGAGTGCAGCCCACTCTGTAGTCTGTGTGCAGCCATAGCTGGTTGTATCCAGTTCAGGGTGGTTCACTGACTCATACAGTTCTATCCATTCCATTGTCCTTTTTTGCAAATAGTGCAGGCTGCTGCACATTTTTTCAAATAATTCCTATTAGTGGCTTTCCACCCGTATCCAGCTAAATTGTGGAAAAACACTACATAGGATAACGTAGAGGAGGTTTTTGGGGCCTTGCAGCGCCGTTTACGGCTGTCTGCACGGTCTCCGTGTGAGTGCAGCTCACCCTGTAGTCTGTGTGCAGCCACAGCCGGTTGTATCCAGCTCAGGGTGGTTCACTGACTCATACAGTTCTATCCATTCCATTGTCCTTTTTTGCAAATAGTGCAGGCTGCTGCACATTTTTTCAAATAATTCCTATTAGTGGCTTTCCACCCGTATCCAGCTAAATTGTGGAAAACACTACATAGGATAACGTAGAGGAGGTTTTTGGGGTCTTGCAGCGCTGTTTACGGCTGTCTGCACGGTCTCCATGTGAGTGCAGCTTGCCCTGTAGTCTGTGTGCAGCCACAGCCGGTTGTATCCAGCTCAGGGTGCGTCACTGACTCATACAGTTCTATCCATTCCATTGTCCTCTTTTGCAAATAGTGCAGGCCGCTGCACATTTTTTCAAATAATTCCTATTAGTGTCTTTCCACCCGTATCCAGCTAAATTGTGGAAAAACACTACATAGGATAACGTAGAGGAGGTTTTTGGGGCCTTGCAGCGCCGTTTACGGCGGTCTGCACGGTCTCCGTGTGAGTGCAGCTCGCCCTGTAGTCTGTGTGCAGCCACAGCCGGTTGTATCCAGCTCAGGGTGGTTCACTGACTCATACAGTTCTATCCATTCCATTGTCCTTTTTTGCAAATAGTGCAGGCCGCTGCACATTTTTTCAAATAATTCCTATTAGTGGCTTTCCACCCGTATCCAGCTAAATTGTGGAAAAACACTACATAGGATAACGTAGAGGAGGTTTTTGGGGCCTTGCAGCGCCGTTTAAGGCTGTCTGCACGGTCTCCGTGTGAGTGCAGCTCGCCCTGTTGTCAGTTCAGCCCCCCAAAAATAAATAAATAATAAAGTTCACCAAACACACCACTTTACAGTTGTGTAGGCCACATTAGCTCATATTAAAGTCTAGTCCACACTTTAGAAAATTAGTGTTTCTTATACCTGTTAGGAGCTGTTCAGGAATAAGCACACTAAGCCGTTAGTACTTTTCTGCTTATCTTTATCAGTCAACCAAGATGAAGAAGGAAGGGAGTAAGGCACGTGGGCGTGGGTGTGGAGCAGGGAGAGGACGTGGGGATTCTGTGCCTGCTGCGGGCACCGGTGACTCATCATCACCCAGTTTCAGCAGGGAACAGTCCTTCATGCGCAGCTTTGTCGGAGAGCGCCGTACACCGCTGCTGCGTGAAGACCAAATTGAAGCCGTTGTCGGATGGATGGCAGCTAACGCATCGACTTCAATTAGTGCCACATCCTCTCAGACACAGAGCACTGGAGAGCACCCATCTGTCTATTCACCACCTGCCAAATTGCCCAGGCAGACAGAGAGCCCAGGACAGGAGCCGTCTCTACTTCTGTTCTCTGAATCTCTTGGCTTGGAAAGAGGGGGCCAGCCAAGCAGCATTGGAGAAATGGAAGAAGAGGCAGTGTGCAATGATGCCCAACAGCTTTTTCTCTCTGAGTCTGAAGAGGCGGGTGGGCCAGTGCCTCCGGTCACCACACCGCAGAACACATCCGCTGATGACACTCAGGTGCCACTTTCTGGTGCGTGCTGTGCTGCTGAGACTACCCAGGAGGAGCAGTTGGTGGCAGAGGGTAGTGTAGATGATGAGGTCCTTGACCCATCGTGGCGTGAGGGACAGGAAGGTGGTGGGAGCAGCTCTGAGGAAGACGGGAACGGGCCAAAGAGGGAGAGGGAGGGGGAAGACTGCGGATCCTGTAGCCTCCACTTCGGCACCCGTTAGGAGCATGTCTCTTCCGAAAGCCAAAAAGGGCGCTCCCAAGACTTGCAGTGCCTGGTCCTTTTTTGACACAGTTGCAGATGACATTTGCTATGTCAAATGCAAGGTGTGTCATCATAAAATCAAAAGAGGGAAAAATGTCAGCAACCTCAATACCTCCAACATGTGGAAACATGTGCGGACCAGGCACGCGGCGGAGTTACAAAAACACACTGAAGACCTAGGCCAACCAACAGCGGCAGCTACCACCTCTTCAGCTCGTGTTGCCTCTTCCTCCAGCTCACACACAGCTGGTTCGGCTTCCTCCCAGGATCGCCATGGAAGAACCTCTAGCACTGTTGTCCAGAGACCCACTGTAATTCCACCCGCAGCACCACGTTCCCAGTCATCCTCACACTCCCAGCCCAGTCTACAGCCATCGGTAGTACAGGCATGGGAGAAAAGGCGGCCTTTCTCGGCAAACCACCCACGAGCACAGGCTCTGACTGCAGGCATTGCCAAACTTCTGTCACTGGAAATACTGTCATTCAGGCTGGTGGAGACTGAAAGCTTCCGAGACTTGATGTCATTGGCAGTCCCACAGTACAATGTGCCCAGCCGCTTTTATTTCAGCAGGCAAGCCGTCCCTGCCCTGCACAAGCATGTAGAGGGACACATAAAACACGCGCTACTGAATGCCGTCAGTAGCAAGGTCCACCTCACCACCGATGCGTGGACCAGTCACCATGGACAGGGGCGATACCTTTCCCTCACTGCCCATTGGGTTAATGTTGTTGAGCTGGGTACAGATCGTGCGAGTGGCGCAGGACGTGTCCTGCCCACTCCAAGGATTGCAGGAATCCAGTCTGTACGCATTGACTCCTCCTCTTACACAAGTTCCTCAGAATCATCGCTCCAGGAGCCGTCACAGTCCACCTCCACATGGACCCGTGAACGTTTACCTGTTACGGCCGACATGAGCACAGCCGTGGCCAAACGTCAACAGGCCGTCTTGAAATTAATTTCTTTGGGGAATCGAAGCCACACAGCGCAGGAGCTCTGGAATGCTATCAAGCAGGAGAGCGATGTGTGGTTTGTGGCAGCGAATCTCCAGCCAGCCATGGTAGTGTGTGATAATGGCCGAAATCTGGTGGCAGCTCTGGGCCTCGGCAACCTCACTCACATCCCATGTCTGGCACATGTGCTCAACTTGGTCGTGCAGAGTTTTTTGAGGGACTATCCGGATCTTGATGCACTGCTGCACAAGGTCCGCCTAGAGTGTGCTCACTTGCGGCATTCCAGCATGGCAAAATCGTGCATTGTGGCTCTGCAGCGCCGATTCCGCCTTCCGGAACATCGCATCATATGTGACCTACCTACCAGGTGGAATTCCACGTTACATATGTTGGAGCGGTTGTGTGAGCAGCAGCAAGCAGTAATGGAGTACCAGCTGCATCAGGCGCAAAGAAGTCGCACTCCACGCCATTCAGACTTCACAATCACAGAGTGGGCCACTATGAAGGACGTCTGCCAGGTTTTGCGTCCCTTCGATTATTCCACGCGGATGGCAAGTGCAGATGATGCACTAGTCAGCATGACTGTCCCCCTTATCTGCCTGCTTGAAAAATCACTGCAAGCGCTAAGGGATGATGTTGTGGAAGAGGTGGAGGATGAGGATTCACCATTTCCATCATCTTCTGGACAGTCAGCGCCACGTGGTTCCTCACAAACGCGTAGGCAGGGGACACTTTGTGAGGAGGATGAGGAGGAGTCAATGGAGGAGGAAGACATCGTTCCAGAGGAGGGAGTTACACAATTGTCCAGTAGTCAGTGTGTACAGCGAGGGTGGGTTGATGACGAGCGGGCAGAGATCACGCCTCAAGCAGGGGACAGCATTTCTTGGCCAGTTGGCAGTCTGCAGCACATGGTTGATTACATGTTGCAGTGCCTGAGAAACAACCTCCGCATCGCCCACATTCTCAACATGTCTGATTATTGGGTGTTCACCCTCCTCGATCCTCGCTACCGGGACAACGTACAAAGCCTCATCACACCGTTGAACCGGGAGCGTAAAATGCGGGAGTACCAAGACAAACTGGTGAATTCCATCATCTTCTCCAGTCCAACTGAGAGAAGTGCTGCTAGTGCTTTACAAAGCAGCTCAGTGCATCCAGGCAGTGGAGGAGGCTCTGCACAAAGAGGGAGCAGAAGCAGTGCCTCTGCCCAAGGCAAGAGCAGTATGGCCCAACTGTGGCACAGTTTTTTGTGCCCGCCACAAATGTCTACACCATCACAGACGGCTCCAGTCAGCAGGAGGCAACGGTTCCGTCAGATGGTGACAGACTACATGTCTTGCCCTCTTGCTGTACTCCCAGATGGCTCTTCCCCTTTCAAGTTTTGGGTACATGGCCAGAGCTAAGCCAGTATGCATTGGAGGTGCTGGCTTCCCTGCAGCTAGTGTATTATCGGAACGCGTCTTTAGTGATGCAGGTGGTGTACTAACAGTCCGTCGCATGCGACTATCCTCCGATAACGTTGACCGGCTTACTTTCCTGAAAATGAACCAGGCCTGTTTAGCTCCTTGCACACACAGAACTTAACACTTTTAAAGTGTGTCCACTAATACCGTAAAACCATCCCGGAGGTGGGACTTTCCTTTGTAATGTGACGCAGCACACCCGTCATTCCTACCCCCTTAGCGCCGTGCGCCGCCTCCTCCGCGTTGTTTAATTCTGTCCCGGAGCCAGCGCTGTTATGTTATCCCTTGGCCAGGCACACTTTGCGGTGCCCGTCTTCTGACATCATTTGGTGTCAGGCTGGCTGTGCCTGTGCGGCCGCGCTGGCCGAGATCCCGCCTCGGAGTGTCTTCTGATTTAATCACACTGCGGGCCTGGGATCCATGGGCATGCGCAGTGCATATATTCACCTCAGGCTGCTGTCACTCATCTCCTTCCGCCTTCTTCAGACTGTGCACCGTCAGCTGATCCCTAATAGCATGCCACGGCCGTGACACCGCACAGTCTGAAGAAGCCGGAGGGAGGGGAGTGAGAGGCGAGGATATGCACTGCGCATGGCCACGGATCCCAGGCCCGCAGTGGGATTACATTAGACGACACTGCGAGGCGGGATCTAGGCCAGCGCGGCCGCACAGGCGCAGCCAGCCTGACACCAAATGATGTCAGAAGATGGGCAGCGCTAATGGTGCCTGGCCAAGGGATAACATAACAGCGCAGGCTCCGGGACAGAATCAAACAACGCTGAGGAGGCGGCGCACGGCGCCAAGGGGGTAGGAATGACGGCTGTGTTGCGTCACATTACAAAGGAAAGTCCCACCTCCGGGAAAGTTTAACGGTGTGAGGGGACACATTTCATAAGTGTGTAGTTCAGCCTTTGAAAGGAGCATAATTAAAAGAGCCACCTTTTCCTTTTGCATCATTAGTGCTGTACAAGATGGCTCTTTCAGCAACAAATGCCTGGGGTGGGGGTTAAAGGTTCCCTTTCAACTTTCTCCAGTGCAGGCTTCGGCCTACACTCTTCTCCTCCTGCTGACCCCGGGCTCTAACACCGCCAGTTGGCGCACGGATGTGCTGGCTGCACAGAGCCAAACACCTCGCCAATGTGTCAGTGGGGTTCAGCAATGCCAGCTGTTCCCCTGCTGTGTAGCCGGCATCGTGTCCTGCAAACGCCATGCAGACACAACAGACCTAAAACTGCCTCCAGTGCAGGCTTCGGCCTACAGTCTGCTCCTCCTGCTGACCCTGGGCTCTAACACCGCCAGTTGGCGCCCAGAAGTGCTGGCTGCACAGAGCCAAACACCTCGACAATGTGTCAGTGGGGTTCAGCAACGCCAGCTGTTCCCCTGCTGTGTAGCCGGCATCGTGTCCTGCAAATGCCACGCAGACACAACATACCTAAAACTGCCTCCAGTGCAGGCTTCGGCCTACACTCTGCTCCCTCTGCTCCTCCTGCTGACCCTGGGCTCTAACACCGCCAGTTGGTGCCCGGAAGTGCTGGCTGCACAGAGCCAAACACCTCACCAATGTGTCAGTGGGGTTCAGCAACGCCAGCTGTTCCCCTGCTGTGTAGCCGGCATCGTGTCCTGCAAGCGCCACGCAGAAACAACAGACCTAAAACTGCCTCCAGTGCAGGCTTCGGCCTACACTCTGCTCCCTCTGCTCCTCCTGCTGACCCTGGGCTCTAACACCGCTAGTTGGCGCCCGGAAGTGCTAGCTGCACAGATAAAAACACCCGCCAATGTGTCAGTGGGGTTCAGTAACGCCAGCTGTTCCCCTGCTGTGTAGCCGGCATCGTGTCCTGCAAATGCCACGCAGACACAAGAACTGAAATTGAAGGGAACTTGCCCCCCCACAGGTGTTTGTATGTATAACAGCCACCTTGTACAGCAGTAATGCTGCATTTGTACAAGGTGGCTCATTAAGTTACTCTCCTTGCACACGTCGAACTCAACACGTATAAAATGTGTCCTCTGAGACCATTAAACCGTCCCTGAGGTGTGACTTTCCTTTGTAATGACACGCAGCAGCCCCCTTGGTAGCGCTGCCCGTCTTCTGACATCATTGGTTGGCTGGCTGCGCCTCTGCGGCCTCCCTGCCCGACACAACGCCCCTCGGTGTCTTATTTATTTTGACTTCGATGGTGTGATTGATGGGCATGAGCAGTGCATATCTTCGCCTGTCACTCATCTCCTTCCGCCTTTTTCAGACTGTACGGCTTCATGGCCGTGGCATGCGATAAGGGATCAGCTGACGCCGCTCAGTCTGTAGCAGGTGTAAGGTCACGAGTGAGAGGCGAACATATTTACAGCGCAAGGCCATGAATCCCAGCCCCACAGTGTGAATTAAGGAAAAGACACTGCAGGGCTGGGATTCATGGTCAACGCGAACCGCACCGGCCGACATGAAATGATGTCAGATGACGGGCAGCGCTAACAGTGCATGGCCAAGGGATAACACGACAGCACAGACTCCTGTACAGCTAATAACGATGCTCAGGAGGCTGCGCCCAGCACCAAGGTGGGATTTTTGATAGCTGTGCTGCGTCTCATTAAGAAGGAAAGTCACGCCTCCAAGACAGTTTGACTGTATAAGGGGCTAAATGTTATACGTGTTTCATTCAGCATCTGCAAGATTCAAAACTTAAAGAGCAACCTTTGACTTGTGCAGCATTACAGCTGCACAAGGTGTGGCTCTTCTAGTTTGTAACACCTGAGGGGGGGGGTTAAAGGTTACATTTAAAATTGGTTCAATTAGGCTTCGGCCTACACTCTGCTCCCTCTCTTCCTGCTGACCCTGGGCTATAACACCGCCAGTTGGCGCCCGGAAGTGCTAGCTGCACAGAGAAAAACACCCGCCAATGTGTCAGTGGGGTTCAGCAACGCCAGCTGTTCCCCTGCTGTGTAGCCGGCATCATGTCCTGCAAACGCCACACAGACACAAAGCTGCCACCAGTGCAGGCTTCGGCCTACACTCTGCTCCCTCTCCTCCTGCTGTCCCTGGGCTCTAACACCATCAGTTGGTGCCCGGAAGTGCTGGCTGCACAGAGAAAAACACCAGCCAATGTGTCAGTGGGGTTCAGTAACGCCAGCTGTTCCCCTGCTGTGTAGCCGGCATCGTGTCCTGCAAACGCCACGCAGACACAAAGCTGCCGCCAGTGCAGGCTTCGGCCTACACTCTGCTCCCTCTCCTCCTGCTGTCCCTGGGCTCTAACACCGTCAGTTGGTGCTCGGAAGTGCTGGCTGCACAGAGAAAAACACAAGCCAATGTGTCAGTGGGGTTCAGTAACGCCAGCTGTTCCCCTGCTGTGTAGCCGGCATCGTGTCCTGCAAACGCCACACAGACACAAGAACTGAAATTGAAGGGAACCTGCCCCCCCAGGTGTTTGTATGTATAACAGCCACCTTGTACAGCAGTAATGCTGCATTTGTACAAGGTGGCTCATTAAGTTACTCTCCTTGCACACGCCGAACGCAACACGTCTAAAATGTGTGTCCTGAGACCATTAAACCGTCCCTGAGGTGTGACTTTCCTTTGTAATGACACGCTGCAACCCCCTTGGTAACGCTGCCCATCATCTGACATCATTGTTTGGCTGGCTGCGCCTCTGCGGCCGCCATGCCCGACACAACGCCCCTCGGTGTCTTATTTATTTTGACTGCGAGGGTGTGATTGACGGGCATGAGCCGTGCATATCTTCGCCTGTCACTCATCTCCTTCCGCCTTCTTCAGACTGTACGGCTTCATGGCCGTGGCATGCGATAAGGGATCAGCTGACGCCGCTCAGTCTGTAGCAGGTGTAAGGTCACGAGTGAGAGGCGAACATATTTACAGCGCAAGGCCATGAATCCCAGCCCCACAGTGTGAATTAAGGAAAAGACACTGCAGGGCTGGGATTCATGGTCAACGCGAACCGCACCGGCCGACATGAAATGATGTCAGATGACGGGCAGCGCTAACAGTGCATGGCCAAGGGATAACACGACAGCACAGACTCCTGTACAGCTAATAACGATGCTCAGGAGGCTGCGCCCAGCACCAAGGTGGGATTTTTGATAGCTGTGCTGCGTCTCATTAAGAAGGAAAGTCACGCCTCCAAGACAGTTTGACTGTATAAGGGGCTAAATGTTATACGTGTTTCATTCAGCATCTGCAAGATTCAAAACTTAAAGAGCAACCTTTGACTTGTGCAGCATTACAGCTGCACAAGGTGTGGCTCTTCTAGTTTGTAACACCTGAGGGGGGGGTTAAAGGTTACATTTAAAATTGGTTCAATTAGGCTTCGGCCTACACTCTGCTCCCTCTCCTCCTGCTGACCCTGGGCTATAACACCGCAAGTTGGCGCCCGGAAGTGCTAGCTGCACAGAGAAAAACACTCGCCAATGTGTCAGTGGGGTTCAGCAACGCCAGCTGTTCCCCTGCTGTGTAGCCGGCATCGTGTCCTGCAAACGCAACGCAGACACAAAGCTGCCGCCAGTGCAGGCTTCGGCCTACACTCTGCTCCCTCTCCTCCTGCTGACCCTGGGCTCTAACACCGCCAGTTGGCGCCCGGAAGTGCTAGCTGCACAGAGAAAAACACCCGCCAAGGTGTCAGTGGGGTTCAGCAACGCCAGCTGTTCCCCTGCTGTGTAGCCAGCAATGTGTCCTGCAAACGCCACACAGACACAAAGCTGCTGCCAGTGCAGGCTTCAGCCTACACTCTGCTCCCTCTCCTCCTGCTGTCCCTGGGCTCTAACACCGTCAGTTGGTGCCTGGAAGTGCTGGCTGGACAGAGAAAAACACCAGCCAATGTGTCAGTGGGGTTCAGTAACGCCAGCTGTTCCCCTGCTGTGTAGCCGGCATCATGTCCTGCAAACGCCACGCAGAAACAAAGCTGCCACCAGTGCAGGCTTCGGCCTACACTCTGCTCCCTCTCCTCCTGCTGTCCCTGGGCTCTAACACCATCAGTTGGTGCCCGGAAGTGCTGGCTGCACAGAGAAAAACACCAGCCAATGTGTCAGTGGGGTTCAGTAACGCCAGCTGTTCCCCTGCTGTGTAGCCGGCATCGTGTCCTGCAAACGCCACGCAGACACAAAGCTGCCGCCAGTGCAGGCTTCGGCCTACACTCTGCTCCCTCTCCTCCTGCTGTCCCTGGGCTCTAACACCGTCAGTTGGTGCTCGAAAGTGCTGGCTGCACAGAGAAAAACACAAGCCAATGTGTCAGTGGGGTTCAGTAACGCCAGCTGTTCCCCTGCTGTGTAGCCGGCATCGTGTCCTGCAAACGCCACACAGACACAAGAACTGAAATTGAAGGGAACCTGCCCCCCCCCAGGTGTTTGTATGTATAACAGCCACCTTGTACAGCAGTAATGCTGCATTTGTACAAGGTGGCTCATTAAGTTACTCTCCTTGCACACGCCGAACGCAACACGTCTAAAATGTGTGTCCTGAGACCATTAAACCGTCCCTGAGGTGTGACTTTCCTTTGTAATGACACGCTGCAACCCCCTTGGTAACGCTGCCCGTCTTCTGACATCATTGTTTGGCTGGCTGCGCCTCTGCGGCCGCCATGCCCGACACAACGCCCCTCGGTGTCTTATTTATTTTGACTGCGAGGGTGTGATTGACGGGCATGAGCAGTGCATATCTTCGCCTGTCACTCATCTCCTTCCGCCTTCTTCAGACTGTACGGCTTCATGGCCGTGGCATGCGATAAGGGATCAGCTGACGCCGCACAGTCTGTAGCAGGTGTAAGGACACGAGTGAGAGGCGAACATATTTACTGCGCAAGGCCATGAATCCCAGCCCCACAGTGTGAATTAAGGAAAAGACACTGCAGGGCTGGGATTCATGGTCAACACGAACCGCACCGGCCGACATGAAATGATGTCAGAAGACGGGCAGCGCTAACAGCGCACGGCCAAGGGATAACACGACAGCGCAGACTCCTGTACAGCTAATAACGACGCTCAGGAGGCTGCGCCCAGCACCAAGGTGGGATTTTTGACAGCTGTGCTGCGTCTCATTAAGAAGGAAAGTCACGCCTCCAAGACAGTTTGACTGTATAAGGGGCTAAATGTTATACGTGTTTCATTCAGCGTCTGCAAGATTCAAAACTTAAAGAGCAACCTTTGACTTGTGCAGCATTACAGCTGCACAAGGTGTGGCTCTTCTAGTTTGTAACACCTGAGGGGGGGTTAAAGGTTACATTTAAAATTGGTTAAATTAGGCTTCGGCCTACACTCTGCTCCCTCTCCTCCTGCTGACCCTGGGCTCTAACACCACCAGTTGGCGCCCGGAAGTGCTAGCTGCACAGAGAAAAACACCCGCCAATGGGTCAGTGGGGTTCAGCAACGCCAGCTGTTCCCCTGCTGTGTAGCCGGCATCGTGTCCTGCGAAAGCCACGCAGACACAAAGCTGCCGCCAGTGCAGGCTTCGGCCTACACTCTGCTCCCTCTCCTCCTGCTGACCCTGGGCTCTAACACCGCCAGTTGGCGCCCGGAAGTGCTAGCTGCACAGAGAAAAACACCTGCCAAGGTGTCAGTGGGGATCAGCAATGCCAGCTGTTCCCCTGCTGTGTAGCCGGCAACGTGTCCTGCAAACGCCACGCAGACACAAAGCTGCTGCCTGTGCAGGCTTCGGCCTAGACTCTGCTCCCTCTCCTCCTGCTGTCCCTGGGCTCTAACACCGTCAGTTGGTGCCCGGAAGTGCTGGCTGCACAGAGAAAATAACCAGCCAATGTGTCAGTGGGGTTCAGTAACGCCAGCTGTTCCCCTGCTGTGTAGCCGGCATCGTGTCCTGCAAACACCACGCAGACACAAAGCTGCCGCCAGTGCAGGCTTCGGCCTACACTCTGCTCCCTCTCCTCCTGCTGTCCCTGGGCTCTAATACCGTCAGTTGGTGCCCAGAACTGCTGGCTGCACAGAGAAAAACACCAGCCAATGTGTCAGTGGGGTTCAGTAACGCCAGCTGTTCCCCTGCTGTGTAGCCGGCATCGTGTCCTGCAAACGCCACGCAGACACAAAGCTGCCACCAGTGCAGGCTTCGGCCTACACTCTGCTCCCTCTCCTCCTGCTGTCCCTGGGCTCTAACACCGTCAGTTGGTGCCCGGAAGTGCTGGCTGCACAGAGAAAAACATCAGCCAATGTGTCAGTGGGGTTCAGTAACGCCAGCTGTTCCCCTGCTGTGTAGCCGGCATCGTGTCCTGCAAACGCCACGCAGACACAAAGCTGCCGCCAGTGCAGGCTTCGGCCTACACTCTGCTCCCTCTCCTCCTGCTATCCCTGGGCTCTAACACCGTCAGTTGGTGCTCAGAAGTGCTGGCTGCACAGAGAAAAACACAAGCCAATGTGTCAGTGGGGTTCAGTAACGCCAGCTGTTCCCCTGCTGTGTAGCCGGCATCGTGTCCTGCAAACGCCAGGCAGACACAAGAACTGAAATTGAAGGGAACCTGTCCCGCCCCCCCCCAGGTGTTTGTATGTATAACAGCCACCTTCTACAGCAGTAATGCTGCATTTGTGCAAGGTGGCTCATTAAGTTACTCTCCTTGCACATGCCGAACGCAACACGTCTGTTGTGAATTCCGCTCTTGGGCTCCCTCCGGTGGTTGTAAGTAGCACTTTTGTGAATTCTGCTCTTGGGCTCCCTCCTGTGGTTTTGAGTGGTATAGCTGCTTCTTGGATTTAGCATCAGCAGCTGCTCCCACTGATCGTCTTTCTGGCTCGGCTATTTTAGTCTGGCCTTATTCCTCAATCAATGTCAGTTGTCAATTGTTCCTGCTTGGAGCCACTGCTCTTTTGGATTTCCCTGACACTCTGTCCAGTTCAGCAAAGATAAGTCCTTTTGTCCTTTTGCAGTCCACTTGTTGTGGACTTTATTGTTCAGCACATTCTATGTTTTGCTCATTTGTCCAGCTTATCAGTATGGATCTATTCAGCTAAGCTGGAAGCTCTGATCATTTCCTTCTCCTTTCACAGTCAATATTTGTGGGGGCTGTCCTATCCTTTGGGGATTTTCTCTGAGGCAAGATAGCTTTCCTGTTTCTACCTTTAGCGGTAGCTAGTTCTCCGGCTGTGACGAGGTGTCCAGGGAGTGACAGGAACATCCCACGGCTACTGCTAGTGTTGTGTTAAGATCAGGAACTGCGGTCTGTATAGTTACCACCTGCCCAGAGCTAGTCGCATGTCGCTCCTAAATTACCAGTCCATAACAGTACAACTGGCCAAAAATGAGTTGAATGCATCTCAAAAGAAGGAAAAAAAAGAGTTCTGAGCCATTTTTTTTTCCTTTAGTCTGTTTTGTCTTTTTCCTTCCTCTTAATCTCTGGGTGGATTTGGGCGCGGACATGGATGTTCAGGGTTTGTTTTCTCCTGTGGATCAGCTTGCTGCAAGAGTTCAGAGTATCCAAGATTATGTTGTTCAGACTCCAGCCTTAGAGCCTAGAATTCCTACTCCAGATTTGTTTTACGGGGATAGATCTAAGTTTTTGAACTTTAAAAATAACTGCAAATTGTTTTTTGCTCTGAAACCCCGTTCCTCTGGTGACCCCACTCAGCAAGTTAAAATAGTTATTTCTCTGCTGCGTGGTGACCCTCAGGACTGGGCATTCTCCCTTGAGTCAGGGGATCCGGCATTGCTTAATGTAGATGCATTTTTTCAATCGCTCGGATTATTGTATGACGAACCTAACTCTGTGGATCATGCGGAAAAAACCTTGTTGGCTCTGTGCCAGGGTCAGGAAGCGGCAGAATTATACTGCCAGAAATTTAGAAAATGGTCTGTGCTCACTAAATGGAATGAGGACGCTCTGGCAGCAATTTTCAGAAAGGGTCTTTCTGAAGCCCTTAAAGATGTTATGGTGGGGTTCCCCACGCCTGTTGGTCTGAGCGAATCTATGTCTCTAGCCATTCAGATCGATCGGCGCCTGCGCGAGCGCAAAGTGGTGCACCATATGGCAGCATCCTCTGAACAGAGTGCTGAGCCTATGCAATGTGATAGGATTCTGACTAGAGCGGAACAGAGGGGATACAGACATCAGAATGGGCTGTGTTTTTACTGTGGTGATTCAGTTCATACTATCTCTGATTGCCCTAAGCGTATTAAGAGGGTCGCTAGATCTGTTACCATTAGTACTGTACAGCCTAAGTTTCTCCTGTCTGTGACCCTGATTTGCTCATTGTCATCTTTCTCTGTCATGGCATTTGTGGATTCAGGCGCTGCCCTGAACTTAATGGACTTAGAATTTGCCAGGCGCTGTGGTTTTTCTTTGCAGCCTTTGCAGAGCCCTATTCCTTTGAGGGGTATTGATGCTACACCGTTGGCCAAGAATAAACCTCAGTATTGGACTCAGCTGACTATGTGCATGGCTCCAGCACATCAGGAAGATTGTCGTTTTCTGGTGTTGCATAATCTACATGATGTTGTTGTACTGGGTTTTCCATGGTTACAAGTACACAATCCAGTGTTGGATTGGAAATCGATGTCTGTGACTAGTTGGGGTTGTCAAGGGGTACATAGTGACGTTCCTTTAATGTCAATTTCCTCTTCCCCCTCTTCTGATGTTCCTGAATTTTTGTCAGATTTCCAGGATGTATTCGATGAGCCCAAGTCCAGTTCCCTTCCTCCACATAGGGACTGTGATTGTGCTATTGACTTGATTCCAGGCTCTAAGTTCCCTAAGGGCCGACTTTTCAACCTGTCTGTGCCAGAACATACCGCTATGCGGAGCTATGTTAAGGAGTCCTTGGAGAAGGGGCATATTCGGCCGTCTTCGTCACCATTGGGAGCGGGATTCTTTTTTGTTGCCAAGAAGGATGGCTCCTTGAGACCCTGTATTGATTATCGCCTTCTTAATAAGATCACGGTCAAATTCCAATACCCTTTACCTTTGCTCTCTGATTTGTTTGCTCGGATTAAGGGGGCTAGTTGGTTTACCAAGATTGACCTTCGAGGGGCATATAATCTTGTTCGTATTAAACAGGGTGACGAATGGAAAACTGCATTTAATGCGCCCGAAGGCCATTTTGAATACCTGGTGATGCCTTTCGGGCTTTCTAATGCTCCTTCTGTATTTCAGTCCTTCATGCATGACATTTTCCGCAATTATCTTGATAAATTCTTGATTGTGTATTTGGATGATATTTTGATTTTTTCCAATGATTGGGAGTCTCATGTGAAGCAGGTCAGGATGGTATTCCAGATCCTTTGTGATAATGCTCTATTTGTGAAGGGGTCTAAGTGCCTATTTGGAGTTCAGAAGGTCTCTTTTTTGGGGTTTATTTTTTCTCCTTCGTCTATAGAAATGGATCCTGTTAAGGTCCAAGCCATTCATGACTGGATTCAACCCACATCTGTGAAGAGCCTTCAGAAATTTTTGGGCTTTGCTAATTTTTATCGCCGTTTCATTGCCAACTTCTCTAGTGTGGTTAAGCCCCTGACCGATTTGATGAAGAAAGGCGCTGATGTGACAAATTGGTCCTCTGAGGCTGTTGAGGCCTTTCAGGAGCTTAAGCGCCGATTTACTTCTGCCCCTGTCTTGCGTCAGCCGGATGTGTCTCTTCCTTTTCAGGTTGAGGTTGACGCTTCTGAGATTGGGGCAGGGGCCGTTTTGTCACAGAGGAATTCTGATGGTTCCTTGATGAAACCATGTGCCTTCTTTTCCCGAAAGTTTTCGCCTGCGGAACGCAATTATGATGTCGGCAATCGGGAGTTGTTGACTATGAAGTGGGCATTTGAGGAGTGGCGACACTGGCTTGAGGGGGCCAAGCACCGTATTGTGGTCTTGACCGATCATAAGAATCTGATTTACCTCGAGTCGGCCAAGCGACTGAACCCTAGACAGGCTCGATGGTCCCTGTTTTTCTCCCGTTTCGATTTTGTGGTTTCATATCTTCCGGGATCTAAGAATGTTAAAGCGGATGCCCTCTCTAGGAGTTTTTCTGGCTCGGGCTGCAGTTTTTGCCCTCCACACCTTTAGTCAGGTGTGGAGATTTTTGCATATCTCTGCGGTGGACTTTTTCTAGTTTTTATTACTGACCGCACAGTGTTTCTTTCCTTACTGTCTATCTAGCTAGAATTGGCCTCCTTTGCTAAATCTTGTTTCATACTACGTATGTCATTTCCTTCTCCTCTCACAGCCAATATTTGTGGGGGGCTGTCCTATCCTTTGGGGATTTTCTCTGAGGCAAGATAGCTTTCCTGTTTCTACCTTTAGGGGTAGCTAGTTCTCCGGCTGTGACGAGGTGTCCAGGGAGTGACAGGAACATCCCACGGCTACTGCTAGTGTTGTGTTAAGATCAGGAACTGCGGTCTGTATAGTTACCACCTGCCCAGAGCTAGTCGCATGTCGCTCCTAAATTACCAGTCCATAACACACGTCTAAAATGTGTCTCCTGAGACCATTAAACCGTCCCTGGGGTGTGACTTTCCTTTGTAATGACACGCTGCAACCCCCTTGGTAGCGCTGCCCGTCTTCTGACATCATTGTTTGGCTGGCTGCACCTCTGCGGCCGCCCTGCCCGACACAACGCCCCTCGGTGTCTTATTTATTTTGACTGCGAGGGTGTGATTGACGGGCACGAGCAGTGCATATCTTCGCCTGTCACTCATCTCCTTCCGCCTTCTTCAGACTGTACGGCTTCATGGCCGTGGCATGCGATAAGGGATCAGCTGACGCCGCACAGTCTGTAGCAGGTGTAAGGACACGAGTGAGAGGCGAACATATTTACTGCGCAAGGCCATGAATCCCAGCCCCACAGTGTGAATTAAGGAAAAGACACTGCAGGGCTGGGATTCATGGTCAACGTGAACCGCACCGGCCGACATGAAATTATGTCAGAAGACGGGCAGCGCTAACAGCGCATGGCCAAGGGATAACACGACAGCGCAGACTCCTGTACAGCTAATAACGACGCTCAGGAGGCTGCGCCCAGCACCAAGGTGGGATTTTTGACAGCTGTGCTGTGTCTCATTAAGGAAAGTCACGCCTCCAAGACAGTTTGACTGTATAAGGGGCTAAATGTTATACGTGTTTCATTCAGCGTCTGCAAGATTCAAAACTTAAAGAGCAACCTTTGACTTGTGTAGCATTACAGCTGCACAAGGTGTGGCTCTTCTAGTTTGTAACACCTGAGGGGGGGTTAAAGGTTACCTTTAAAATTGGTTCAATTAGGCTTCGGCCTACACTCTGCTCCCTCTCCTCCTGCTGACCCTGGGCTCTAACACCGCCAGTTGGCGCCCGGAAGTGCTAGCTGCACAGAGAAAAACGCCCGCCAATGTGTCAGTGGGGTTCAGCAACGCCAGCTGTTCCCCTGCTGTGTAGCCGGCATCATGTCCTGCAAACACCACGCAGACACAAAGCTGCCGCCAGTGCAGGCTTCGGCCTACACTCTGCTCCCTCTCCTCCTGCTGTCCCTGGGCTCTAACACCGTCAGTTGGTGCCCGGAAGTGCTGGCTGCACAGAGAAAAACACCAGCCAATGTGTCAGTGGGGTTCAGTAACGCCAGCTGTTCCCCTGCTGTGTAGCCGGCATCGTGTCCTGCAAATGCCACGCAGACACAACAGACCTCCAAATGCCTCCAGTGCAGGCTTCGGCCTACACTCTGCTCCCCCTGCTGACCCTTTTCTCCAACCCCACTAGTTGGGGCTCTAAGAAGACAAGCTTGAATAGGTCCCCATCCTGGTTCCAGTACCGTCAGCTGGTTCCGGGCAGAGCCTTTGGCTTAGGTGCCTCCCTCTGGGTATCCGAGTTCCACCAACGTCAGGTGGTCCTTGGTAGTGCTTTCAGGCACGGGTACCTCCTGCTTAGTAACCGGGTTCCAGTAACGTCAGCTGGTCCTTGGTAGTTCCATTGGCTCTTGGACCTTCGGCTACCCATCCGGGTTCCAGTACCGTCATCTGGTTCTCGGCAGTGTCTTTTGCTCTTGTACCTTCTGCTCCCCATCCTGGTTCCAGTACCGTCAGCTGGTGCCGGGCAGAGCCTTTGGCTTAGGTGCCTCCCTCTGGGTATCCGAGTTCCACCAACGTCAGGTGGTCCTTGGTAGTGCTTTCAGGCATGGGTACCTCCTGCTTAGTAACCGGGTTCCAGTAACGTCAGCTGGTCCTCGGTAGTTCCATTGGCTCTTGGACCTTCAGCTACCCATCCGGGTTCCAGTACCGTCAGCTGGTTCTCGGCAGTGTCTTTTGCTCTTGTACCTTCTGCTCCCCATCCTGGTTCCAGTACCGTCAGCTGGTTCCGGGCAGAGCCTTTGGCTTAGGTGCCTCCCTCTGGGTATCCGAGTTCCACCAACGTCAGGTGGTCCTTGGTAGTGCTTTCAGGCACGGGTACCTCCTGCTTAGTAACCGGGTTCCAGTAACGTCAGCTGGTCCTCGGTAGTTCCATTGGCTCTTGGACCTTCGGGTAGCCATCCGAGTTCCAGTTCCATCAGCTGTTTCTCGGCATTTTCTCAGCCTTCTTGTACCTTCTGCTACATTTCCAAGTTCAAGACCCTAAAGACGATGACCCGGAAGACCACCCCTAAGATGACGACGACACCAGAGACGACAACCACTGAGATGACGACGACCCTGGAGACGACGACGACATGGGAGACCGAGAAGCAGAAGAACAAGAGGCTGCAGAACAAAGAGCAGAAGAACATTAAGCATAACACTAAATATCAGAGCAAAAGATATTATCTAAATTATAAGCAGAAGAAGACTAAGCAGTGTATGGGGGTGAGTTCGTTCCTCCTCGTGGTGCCCCTGGATAAAGCCTGATGCTGCAGGCCAAACTGAACGCGGACAAATCTAACTGTTTTGTGACAGGCAGAACGGAAGGTGTAATCTTCAAACTTTTATAGATAACAACTACGGGAATGCCTGTCACAAATAAGAATATGATGAAGAACTTGAATATGAAGAAGAATAATAGTTAAATAAAAAGAATATGAACAATGTAACAAAAAAAATTATAGGTAGAAGATGAAGAAGAAGATAAATAAGGTGAAGAAGAACTTGATGTCAAAGATGCTGCTGCTGAGGATGATGAAGAAGAAAGTGTGGGAGAAGTAAAAAAGAAGGTGAAGGGCATGGAAGTAGTGAAACATCAATATCTGACAAAATAAAAAAAATCTTAACATAGTCAATATCTTTGCAACTCCGAACGTCTTTAAAAAAAAAATTAAAATTCCTGCTATTCTATTTGATTGGGCTAAACCTCTATGCCTTTAATGTCTCCGCCACCTCCCCCAATACAACCTACATTATTATTAGTTGGTTTCCTTCATGTAGAATGAACCTACAAGGAAAGAAAGGGTTTATTTTAATTCCGATATTTTCGTCCCATTGACTTGTATTGGTATCGGGTATCGGTATCGGCGAGATCCGATATTTTGCTGGTATCGGCCGATACTTTCCGATACCGATACTTTCCGATATCGGAAGGTATCGCTCAACACTAGCAGTGTATAAACAGGTTGCTTTCCCTGCTCCTTACCTGGAACCACTTAGTCAGACAGCTGGGTTGTCGGGGGAAGACTTTCTGCCCTGGACAGAAGGGACCATGTGACTGCTGGGAGCAGAGAGGAAGAGAGATGGGTGTAGTCAGAAAAGAGCGGGAGAGCAGAGCGCGCGAGACGGAGGGGACAGCGCTCCAGAGGGAGAGCAGGCTGCAGCGCTGCGCTCCCCGAAAGAGAGTGCTCCCCATGAGGGAACTGAGGCTGAGATACCAGCCGTAGTGGAGGCTGGATGTGAGTGTGGACTTGGAAGCCTCTGTAATCAGAGAAGACGTATCCCCTTACAGTGACCTGAGCGCGCAGCCCCGGTGACTGCAGTGACGAGCCAGGACCCCTGAGTGTGACAAAGTAAACTGCTCAGTGTGTGTGTAGCATTGCTGCTGCCAGCCTGATATGCAGAGAGTAGCAGCAGAGTGGCTGTTACTTCCTGCTTCCAGCTGCACTGGGAGAAAAGACTGCAAAGACTTAACCCCGAAGTCTCCAGTTCCTAGGAGACAGAGGAGAGACTTCAGGATCTCAAGTGCTGCAGGTGACTGTATCCACGTTGGAATAAGAACCCTCCAGTCAGGACCTCTCTGGACTGATAAGTTATAAGAACACTCGTTAACCATTTCGATTCCGCTTAACTGTTTACTGTTTGCTTCATCTCTATTAACCCCCTGTTTACTCCCTGCGAGGAGAATCTTACTCCTGTTAATAAATTCCCCTCAAGAGTTGGTCTGTCTGTTCCATGGTGACATACTCTACCCTGCACTCTATTACAGGAAGGTATACCATCAAGCTGCCATAACATCACCCCAGCGGACCCCTTAAAGCAGCATCGGTCACCCTGACCGAATTATACAGGTGGCATCACGAACACAAATTTTATCCCTTTAAAGACCTTTCCCTTTTACACGGATATCCCAGGGCCACGGACCGGGTCACCCACCGTGACATCCCCTGTGAACCGCAGGACCCGGTACCGAGTACCCTATGGCCCCATGGGGGCGCTCCATCTACAGATTGGAGCAGTTTGTGAAAGGTGTATGGAGCGGAGCCGTGTGTGTACGAGGTGTACGGAGTGGAGCCGTGTGTGTAAGATGTGTACGGATCGGAGCAGCGTGTGAAAGATGTATGGAGCGGAGTCGTGTGTGTATGAGGTGTACGGAGTGGAGCCGTGTGTGTACTTGGTATACGGAGTGGGGTCGTGTGTGTGTAAGAGGTGTATGGAGAGGAGCCGTGTGTGTTTGAGGTGTACGGAGTGGAGTCATGTGTGTGTAGGAGGTGTACGGAGTGGAGCCGCGTGTGTACGAGGTGTACGGAGTGGAGTTGTGTGTGTGTACGAGGTGTGTGGAGAGGAGCCGTGTGTGTATGAGGTGTACAGTGTGGAGCCGTGTGTGTATGAGGTGTACGGAGTGGAGCCGCTGTTGTGAATTTGCTTTTTGCTCCCTCTAGTGGTTACTAGTTTTTTGACTCTGGTTTTTCTGTCATTCCTTTTATCCGCACCTGGGTCGTTAGTTAGGGGTGTTGCTATATAAGCTCCCTGGACCTTCAGTTCAATGCCTGGCAACGTAGTTATCAGAGCTAGTCTGCTGTGCTCTTGTCTACTGATCCTGGTTCCAGTTATATCAGCTAAGTCTGCCTTTTGCTTTTTGCTATTTGTTTTGGTTTTGTATTTTTGTCCAGCTTGTTCCAAATCTATATCCTGACCTTTGCTGGAAGCTCTAGGGGGCTGGTGTTCTCCCCCCGGACCGTTAGACGGTTCGGGGGTTCTTGAATTTCCAGTGTGGATTTTGATAGGGTTTTTGTTGACCATATAAGTTACCTTTCTTTATTCTGCTATCAGTAAGCGGGCCTCTCTGTGCTAAACCTGGTTCATTTCTGTGTTTGTCATTTCCTCTTACCTAACCGTCATTATTTGTGGGGGGCTTCTATCCAGCTTTGGGGTCCCCTTCTCTGGAGGCAAGAAAGGTCTTTGTTTTCCTCTACTAGGGGTAGCTAGATTCTCCGGCTGGCGCGTGTCATCTAGAATCAACGTAGGAATGATCCCCGGCTACTTCTAGTGTTGGCGTTAGGAGTAGATATATGGTCAACCCAGTTACCACTGCCCTATGAGCTGGATTTTTGTACTCTGCAGACTTCCACGTTCCTCTGAGACCCTCGCCATTGGGGTCATAACAGTTTGCCAGGCCAGTATTAAATGTTTAATGCATTGCAGAAGAGGGATTATAAGAAAGAAGATTCTGAGGTTTTTTTTTCTTCTTCCCCTTTACCTCAGAGTGGCTATGCTTGCTGCAGACATGAATGTCCAGACCTTGATTACAAGTGTGGACCAGCTGGCTACTCGTGTGCAGGGCATACAAGACTATGTTATCAGAAATCCTAGGTCAGAACCTAAAATACCGATTCCTGAACTGTTTTCCGGAGACAGGTTTAAGTTTAGGAATTTCGTGAATAATTGTAAATTGTTTTTGTCCCTGAGACCCTGTTCATCTGGAGATTCTGCTCAGCAAGTAAAAATTGTTATTTCGTTCTTACGGGGCGACCCTCAGGATTGGGCTTTTTCGCTGGCGCCAGGAGATCCGGCATTGGCTGATCTTGATGCGTTTTTTCTGGCGCTCGGTTTACTTTATGAGGAACCCAATCTTGAGATTCAGGCAGAAAAGGCCTTGCTGGCTATGTCTCAGGGGCAGGACGAGGCTGAAGTGTATTGCCAAAAATTTCGGAAATGGTCCGTGCTGACACATTGGAACGAGTGTGCACTGGCCGCTAATTTTAGAAATGGCCTTTCTGAAGCCATTAAGAATGTTATGGTGGGTTTTCCCATTCCCACAGGTCTGAATGATACTATGGCACTGGCTATTCAAATTGACCGGCGGTTGCGGGAGCGCAAAACCGCAAATTCCCTCATGGTGTTGTCTGAACAGACACCTAATTTAATGCAATGTGATAGAATCCTGACTAGAAATGAGCGGAAAATTCATAGACGCCGGAATGGCTTGTGCTACTACTGTGGTGATTCTACACATGTTATCTCAGCATGCTCTAAACGTATAGCTAAGGTTGTTAGTCCTGTCACCGTTGGTAATTTGCAACCTAAATTTATTCTGTCTGTAACTTTGATTTGCTCGCTGTCATCTTATCCTGTCATGGCGTTTGTAGATTCAGGTGCTGCCCTGAGTCTCATGGATCTCTCATTTGCTAAGCGCTGTGGTTTTACTCTTGAACCATTAGAAAATCCTATTCCTCTTAGGGGTATTGATGCTACACCATTGGCAGCAAATAAACCGCAGTATTGGACACAGGTTACCATGTGCATGACTCCTGAACACCGCGAGGTGATACGTTTCCTGGTTTTACATAAAATGCATGATTTGGTTGTTTTAGGGCTGCCATGGTTACAGACCCATAATCCAGTCCTGGACTGGAAGGCTATGTCAGTCTCAAGTTGGGGCTGTCGTGGTATTCATGGGGATTCCCTGCCTGTGTCTATTGCTTCTTTTACGCCTTCGGAAGTTCCGGAGTATTTGTCTGATTATCAGGATGTCTTCAGTGAGTCTGAGTCCAGTGCACTGCCTCCTCATAGGGACTGTGACTGTGCTATAGATTTGATCCCAGGCAGTAAATTTCCTAAGGGAAGACTGTTTAATCTGTCGGTACCTGAACATACCGCTATGCGTTCATATATCAAGGAGTCTCTGGAGAAAGGACATATTCGTCCGTCTTCTTCCCCTCTTGGTGCGGGATTCTTTTTTGTGGCAAAAAAGGACGGATCTTTGAGACCTTGTATTGATTATCGGCTTTTAAATAAGATCACTGTCAAATTTCAGTATCCTTTACCGCTGTTGTCTGACTTGTTTGCCCGGATTAAGGGTGCCAAGTGGTTCACCAAGATAGACCTTCGTGGTGCGTACAACCTTGTGCGCATTAAGCAAGGTGATGAATGGAAAACCGCATTCAATACGCCCGAAGGTCATTTTGAGTACTTGGTGATGCCTTTTGGGCTCTCCAATGCGCCTTCAGTTTTTCAGTCCTTTATGCATGACATTTTCCGGAAGTATCTGGATAAATTTTTGATTGTTTATCTGGATGATATTTTGGTTTTTTCTGATAATTGGGATTCGCATGTGGAGCAGGTCAGGTTGGTCTTTAAAATTTTGCGTGAAAATTCTTTGTTTGTCAAGGGCTCAAAGTGTCTCTTTGGTGTACAGAAGGTTCCCTTTTTGGGGTTCATTTTTTCCCCTTCTGCTGTGGAGATGGACCCAGTCAAGGTCCGAGCTATTCTTGATTGGACTCAGCCCTCGTCAGTTAAGAGTCTTCAGAAGTTCTTGGGCTTCGCTAACTTCTACCGTCGTTTTATCGCTAATTTTTCTAGCATTGTGAAACCTTTGACGGATATGACCAAGAAGGGCTCCGATGTAGCTAACTGGGCTCCTGCTGCCGTGGAGGCTTTCCAGGAGTTGAAACGCCGGTTTACTTCGGCGCCTGTTTTGTGCCAGCCTGACGTCTCACTTCCCTTTCAGGTTGAGGTGGATGCTTCGGAGATTGGGGCAGGGGCCGTTTTGTCGCAGAGAGGCCCTGGTTGCTCTGTTATGAAACCTTGTGCCTTTTTCTCTAGGAAGTTTTCGCCTGCCGAGCGAAATTATGATGTGGGCAATCGGGAGTTGTTGGCCATGAAATGGGCATTTGAGGAGTGGCGTCATTGGCTCAAGGGTGCTAAGCAGTAGCGTAGCTACCGGGGGGGCAGAGGGGGCCATCGCCCCGGGCCCAGTCACATGGAGGGGCCCACTCAGAGCCGCGGCCGCTTAGGCAGTAATAAGCGGCCGCGGCTCTCTGATGTTTTCAGAGTCCAGACCAGACACACAGGATCGCAAGCTGCAGCGTCGCCCCTGGCCTGCCGTTGTCACATGATGGAGGAGGAGGGGCCACCCACCCACGACCCATCCAGAGCCGCAGCCGCTTGCGGCCGCGGCTCTCTGACAGTCCAGACATGGCGACGCGCTGCTCTCTGGTCACCGCACAGATGGAGACTCTGCACGCTGCACAGCAGCCAATAGCAGAGTCTCACTGTGAGCGCACGGTGCGGGCTGGAGCTGGAGCGCTGCTGCTAACCTGATAGTATCTTGACAGGCTGGCAGCGCTGCAGATAGCTCCACCCCAGGTCTGCTCCTATTGGTCCACACTCTTCTCAGGTCCTAGTCAGCAGCAGCATCTCTAATTGTTATTATTAGTGTGCCAGGAGGACAGAGCCCAAGATAGTGCCTGACCTGCCACCTGGACAAAGTCAAACTGACGGACAGGAGAGAGAGACGGGAGTCAGGACGGACATTTTCATAAATGTAAGGGCTGCTGTGGAAGTGGAATGTTCGTTCTTTAAAATAAATTAAAGCACACTGCACATGATATTAGTATGTTACTGTGGGAGTGGGGTGACTGTGAGGGTGAGAGGGGGAGCCGAGTTAGGGTAGTGGGGGTGGGTGGCGCTGTAGGGGCCTGCCTGCTGTATTTCATTTCTTGGAGTATTATTATCTAATAGTTGTGTGGGTGCAGGTAGGGGGCTTATTATATTTACAGCTTAGGTCTTATAATAAGCCCCAGCCTGTTAGGCTATGTCTCCACGTTCAGGATTTCCAGCAAATACCCCGTTCCGCCGAAAGCGCTGCTCCCTGTTATACGCGCGGTGATTCCGCCTGTGTTCATTGAACACAGGCGGAATCACCGCATCGTATTCATAGACTGGGTTATTCATCTTGTGGAGACGGAGCGTCTCCGCAAGATAAATAGACATGCTGCGGTCTATAATGACGCGCCGCATGTCCGGTTACGCAGGTCTGCCACCTGGGTGTTTGTATGCATAGTGTAGACGCCGGGATTTCATAAAATCCCATCCACTATGCTGTAACATCTGGAAGCTGCAGATTGGATGCTGCGGCTATACGCAGCGTCCAATCCGCAGCAAATCCGGAAGGTTTCATGACCATGGAAACATAGCCTTCGTATAACAAGCCCCCATACAACAAGCCATGGCTCTAGCTGCACTTTATTTAAAGGGATTGTCTGATCTAATGCTGCAAGTTTGCAGATACTCCTATGTGGCTGCAAAATTGTGAAACTTCACATCTCGCATACTAAGGATTCGCTATTGCCCATATCAACAAGTATGCGATTTGCATACTCCTGGCCATGTTCTAACTGTGCAGCCTCACTCAATAACATTTTCACACATCCATTTATTTCCGGTACCAAAAAAAACGGTACCAGACATATCCATGTCCATGTGTGTAATACGTGCGGCACACATGTAACAACCATGTGCCATCCGTGTGCCGCATCAGTACCACACGGACAGCCACCAGGGAAGTAGTGCTACAGTAAGCGCTGTTCCCCGGCAGCAGGGGCTGAAAGTGGCTCTTATCATTCTCCCCTGCTCTGCTTGTTAGGTGACATCAAGCCCACAGCTTAGTAATGGAGAGGTGTCTATAAAACACCTATCCATTACTAATCCTATAGCTACATGTAAAATAGAGACACAGTCAGAAAAAAGTATTTTATTTGAAATAAAACAAAACACAGTTTACCATTTTTATTGTTACGTCTAATCCATGTGAAGCCCTCGATCTCCTGTAATAAAAGTAAAATCACAAACCAACAATATACCATACCTGTCCATCGTTGTGTTCTAAGCAGTAATCCATATCATGGGAATATACAGTTTGCAACCGGGACGGTGCTAGGATGCGACTGTCCCAGCTGTAAACCACTGGCGACTGAGATGCTGCCTGCGCAGCCTCAATGACTAGCGGTGACGTCACTGAGTCTGCTCGCAGCCGGGCTGAACTGCTGTGACATCACGACCGTGAGAAAATGCCAGTGATGAGGTCACGGCAGTTCAAGCTCAGTGTCTTCTTCACAGGCAATCACCATGAGAGTAAGAGGCACAGTGACGGGCATTAATATGTGGGGAACAGTGGTGGCATTATTATATGGAGTACTAAGAGAATCAGTAATAGGGACACATACGGCAGCAGCGGCTCAGTATTGGGGTATCAGCAAGATGTGGAAGTTGTGCAGGTTGGGAATAGACAAGAACGGTGCTGGAATGTGAGAAGTCAAATGTGTCTTTGTTGTAATCTCTGCAGCCGCGTGGTGGCGATCTGTGCCTGATTTAAAAGACTGGAAAAGTGAATGACTCCATAAGAAAGACCATCACCTGTAAAGGTACCGTCACATTATTATTAAGTGATAATCGCTGCAGCGTCGCTGTGTGGTCGCTGGAGAGCTGTCACACAGACAGCTCTCCAGCGACCAACGATGCCGAAGTCCCCGGGTAACCAGGGTAAACATCGGGTTACTAAGCGCAGGGCCGCGCTTAGTAACCCGATGTTTACCCTGGTTACCAGTGTAAATGTAAAAAAACCCAAACACTACATACTTACATTGCCATGTCTGTCGTGTCCCTCGCCTTCAGCTTCCCTGCACTGTGTAAGCGCCGGCCCTAAAGCACAGCGGTGACGTCACCGCTGTGCTTTGCTTTACGGCCGGCACTGACACATTCAGTGCAGGAAGCTCTGAGCAGCAGCGCGGACGCCGGGGGACGTGACAGACATCAGAAGGTGAGTATGTAGTGGTATTTAACAGAAAAATGTTTGACAGCTTTTTGCCAGAGAATAAAGATTTACATTCCTTAGGTATATCTGTGGTTGTGATTGTAGCTGCTCTGTATTTATGGGTTTAGAACCATGATATTTAATATATGTTATGCATTATGTAGTATCTATTCATGTGTAGCGATGTAGCAGAATATAATCTTGCCCATTTGGAATGCACAGTATTCCACTGAGATGCCCACAACAGTGTTTAAAACCACCATAATTATGTAAACAAACGTTACTCAGGTTAGGGGGCCCACTCAGATGTGTTTCGCCCCCCCTAGCCTGAACCCTTAGCTACGCCTCTGGTGCTAAGCATCGTGTGGTGGTCTTGACTGATCACAAAAATCTGATGTATCTCGAGTCTGCTAAACGCCTTAATCCGAGACAGGCCCGCTGGTCATTGTTTTTCTCCCGCTTTGATTTTGTTGTCTCGTATTTACCAGGTTCAAAGAATGTGAAGGCCGATGCTCTTTCTAGGAGCTTTGTGCCTGATGCTCCTGGAGTCGCTGATCCTGTTGGTATTCTTAGAGATGGAGTTATCTTGTCAGCTATTTCTCCGGATCTGCGACGTGTGTTGCAGAGATTTCAGGCTGATAGGCCTGAGTCTTGTCCACCTGACAGACTGTTTGTCCCGGATAAGTGGACCAGCAGAGTCATTTCCGAGGTTCATTCCTCGGTGTTGGCAGGTCACCCGGGAATTTTTGGCACCAGAGATCTGGTGGCCAGGTCCTTTTGGTGGCCTTCCTTGTCAAGGGATGTGCGGTCATTTGTGCAGTCCTGTGGGACTTGTGCTCGAGCTAAGCCTTGCTGTTCTCGTGCCAGCGGTTTGCTCTTGCCCTTGCCTGTCCCGAAGAGACCTTGGACACATATCTCCATGGATTTCATTTCTGATCTTCCGCTATCTCAGGGCATGTCCGTTATCTGGGTGATATGTGATCGCTTCTCCAAGATGGTCCATTTGGTTCCTTTGCCTAAGCTGCCTTCCTCTTCCGATCTGGTTCCTGTGTTTTTCCAGAACGTGGTTCGTTTGCACGGCATCCCTGAGAATATTGTGTCAGACAGAGGATCCCAGTTCGTTTCCAGGTTCTGGCGATCCTTTTGTAGTAGGATGGGCATTGATTTGTCGTTTTCGTCTGCTTTCCATCCTCAGACTAATGGACAGACGGAGCGAACCAATCAGACTTTGGAGGCTTATTTGAGGTGTTTTGTCTCTGCTGATCAGGACGATTGGGTGACATTCTTGCCGTTGGCTGAGTTTGCCCTTAATAATCGGGCTAGTTCCGCCACCTTGGTTTCGCCTTTTTTCTGCAACTCTGGTTTCCATCCTCGCTTTTCTTCGGGTCATGTGGAGCCTTCTGACTGTCCTGGGGTGGATTCTGTGGTGGATAGGTTGCAGCAGATCTGGAATCATGTGGTGGACAACTTGAAGTTGTCACAGGAGAAGGCTCAGCGCTTTGCCAACCGCCGCCGCGGTGTGGGTCCCCGACTACGCGTTGGGGATTTGGTATGGCTTTCTTCCCGCTTTGTTCCTATGAAGGTCTCCTCTCCCAAATTTAAACCTCGTTTTATTGGGCCTTACAAGATATTGGAAATCCTTAATCCTGTATCTTTTCGTCTGGATCTTCCTGTGTCGTTTGCTATTCACAATGTATTTCATAGGTCCTTGTTGCGGCGGTACATTGTGCCTGTAGTTCCTTCTGTTGAGCCTCCTGCTCCGGTGTTGGTTGAGGGCGAGTTGGAGTACGTGGTGGAGAAGATCTTGGATTCTCGCCTCTCCAGGCGGAGGCTTCAGTACCTGGTCAAGTGGAAGGGCTATGGTCAGGAGGATAATTCCTGGGTGGTCGCCTCTGATGTTCATGCGGCCGATTTAGTTCGTGCCTTTCATGCCGCTCATCCTGATCGCCCTGGTGGTCGTGGTGAGGGTTCGGTGACCCCTCACTAAGGGGGGGGTACTGTTGTGAATTTGCTTTTTGCTCCCTCTAGTGGTTACTAGTTTTTTGACTCTGGTTTTTCTGTCATTCCTTTTATCCGCACCTGGGTCGTTAGTTAGGGGTGTTGCTATATAAGCTCCCTGGACCTTCAGTTCAATGCCTGGCAACGTAGTTATCAGAGCTAGTCTGCTGTGCTCTTGTCTACTGATCCTGGTTCCAGTTATATCAGCTAAGTCTGCCTTTTGCTTTTTGCTATTTGTTTTGGTTTTGTATTTTTGTCCAGCTTGTTCCAAATCTATATCCTGACCTTTGCTGGAAGCTCTAGGGGGCTGGTGTTCTCCCCCCGGACCGTTAGACGGTTCGGGGGTTCTTGAATTTCCAGTGTGGATTTTGATAGGGTTTTTGTTGACCATATAAGTTACCTTTCTTTATTCTGCTATCAGTAAGCGGGCCTCTCTGTGCTAAACCTGGTTCATTTCTGTGTTTGTCATTTCCTCTTACCTAACCGTCATTATTTGTGGGGGGCTTCTATCCAGCTTTGGGGTCCCCTTCTCTGGAGGCAAGAAAGGTCTTTGTTTTCCTCTACTAGGGGTAGCTAGATTCTCCGGCTGGCGCGTGTCATCTAGAATCAACGTAGGAATGATCCCCGGCTACTTCTAGTGTTGGCGTTAGGAGTAGATATATGGTCAACCCAGTTACCACTGCCCTATGAGCTGGATTTTTGTACTCTGCAGACTTCCACGTTCCTCTGAGACCCTCGTCATTGGGGTCATAACAAGCCGCGTGTGCAAGGTGTATGGAGCGGATTTGTCTGTGTACAAGGTGTGTGGAGCGGAGCCGCGTGTGTACGGAGCGGATGCTAGCTGTGTTGGATTGGAGCAGATATTGCTTCTCGCTCTGACACTGAGTAGCACAGGAGACAATGAGAGGTCTTTATAAGTGGCGTATCACAGCTGCAGCGACATGAGCAGTCAGCAGCGCAGCTGGATGACATCATTCATTCAGCGCCGCGGGAGTGGAAGCTGCCGGCTGCTGCGAGGGAGTGCGGTGAAAGGTGTGTATGTGTAGTGATGGAGAAGGCAATGATGGGGGTGGGGTAACCATGTGTGGCCATTATACTGTACCCAGCATCATGTGGGGCCATTATACTGTACACAGCATCGTGTGGGGCCATTATACTGTACAAAGCATCATGTGAGCCCATTATACTGTATGGACCATCACGTGGGGCCAGTATACTGTACACAGCATCATGTGGGGCCATTATACAGTATGGAGCATAATGCGGCCATTATACAGTAGGGAGCATCATGTTTGGCCATTATACAGTATGGAGCATCATATGGAGCCATTATACAAAAAGCAGCATCATGTGTGGCCATTATAAAGTATGGAGAATCATGTGTGGTCATTATACAGTATGGAGCATCATGTGTGGCCATTATACAGTATGCAGCATCATGTGGGACCATTATAATGTATAGAGCATCATGTGGGGCCAGTACACTGTACGCAGCATCATTTGGGGCCATTATACAGTATGGAGCATCATGTGTGGCCATTATACAGTATGGAGCATCATGTGTGGCCATTATGCAAAATGGAGCACCATGTGTGGCCATTATACAGTATGGAGCATAATGTGGGGCCATTATAGAGTATGAAGCATCATGTGTGGCCATTATACAGTATGGAGCACTGTGTGGCCATATTTTTTTTTGTTTGTAATTATTGTTTATGAAACATTGTGATCAGCAGTGCTAAATGGGTGTGGTTGGGGCGTGACTAGTTGTAAAATGGGTGTGGTCAGAGGCGTGACCTAAAATTCACTAACTTTGTCCCTCTTTCCCTTCCTCAAAAGTTGGGAGATATGGGACTAGCCTCCCTGGCACTCTTCCCTCTACCTCGCCTTCTAACTGTCACCTAGCTAACTACCTCACTTTCCTGCAGCTCCATACTTCCATGCTCCCCCACATCTATCACAATGAGCGTCTGCTCAGTGAGCAGCAGACTCCTTTCCATATTGTCTATAGATCTCAGCTGCTCATTTAGATCCAGCATCTGGGCTTCCAAATACACAACGTGCTCATATCTCGCACAGCAGTATGCACCCTCGACCGGCTGCTCAAAGATTGCATACATGTGGCAAGATGTACACTGGATAGCCTTGTCAATAATGGAGCTAATTTCCTAATGGGGATTGCACCAGGCAGAAATTTAAGTAAAAAGAAATAAAAAGTATTAATAAAATACAGACAGCAATTCAGTCATTCCCCCCTTGTAAACTGCCTGAATCCAAAGTCACTAAATCACAAGTTACACACTTACTACCGAGATCGCTTTTACACTCCGGTCACACTCAGCTCATTCACACTTACTAAGGAAGAAAATTTAAAGAGTTCCCCCCTCTCCTTTAGCAGCACTCCAACCTACAGCTCAATGCACTTCCAAAGAACTGGAAGCCCCAACCAGCTGCCACTTATAAACCCTTAATTATGAACCCCCACCCTTAATTAACCCCTTGTGAGGAGAGCTACACCTCAGGATTTAAGTGCAATGTAGTTAATAATAATAATAATAATAATAATAATAATAATTTTTGTTTATATAGCGCCAACATATTCCGCAGCATTTTACATTATAAAGGGGACTTGTACAGACAATAGACATTACAGCATAGCAATAAACACATAGATCAAAACAGATACCAAGAGGAGTGAGGGCCCTGTAAGCTTACAATCTATGAGGAAAAAGGGGAGACACGAGAGGTGGATGGTAACAATTGCTTTCGTTGTTTGGACCAGCCATAGAGTAAGAATCAGGTGTTCATGTAAAGCTGCATGTGGAACGCCCCGCCATGGCAGTGAGGTACTCAGGGGGGAATGTCACGGTGGCTTTGACCTGGTCCGTGGCCCTGGGCACCCAATTAAAGGGGAAGGTCTTTAAGGGAATTTGTAATGTCTATGTTCGTGACGCCACCTGTGATTTTCGGTCAGTGAGGACCGATGCTCCTTAAATGGGTCCTCTGAGGACCCATGTTGTTGCAGCAAGATAGTAACACTTCCCACAGGTGAAGTGGGGTCCCCAGGGCTCACAAGGTGTGTGGCAAAGATGGTGTATACCAGCGAATAAGTGGAAGACACAGAGTTTGCAGTCTTTTACCTGGTTTACTGATGGTAGCAATCCTCAGTCCAGGGTACCAAGTGTAGGGTAGCTGTAGTCCGGCTGGTTTGGAGGCATTGGAGAACCCTCTCCCAGGTGAGGTCCGTAAGCCTTTCCTACTTGCGCTGTTTGGTTGGTTAGGTCCCTGCCGCTTGAAGCTCAGTGCAAGTCCCCTCTCTCCTGTCCTAAGATAGATGTCTGTATAATAGGCAGTTCGAGCCTGTTTATAGGGACTCTATCATGCCCCGGGCTCTAAAGATACTGCTTCACCTCAGACTTGATGCAGGCAATTTACATACAGTCCTATGCCCTCCGGTTCTGCTAAGTGTCCTAGAGTCCCACTCAGGTATGGACTGGGGATGAAATTTAGCCCTGGCATTTGAAATCACACAGGCCCATGCGGTCCCCATCCACAAGCACCAGATGGGATATATTACCAATATTACCTTGAATGGAGGAAAGGAAGATTTACTACAAGGCCAATATTTCTAATGATACCCGTGGCCTGCAGGGGTAAGTGACAGAGTCAGCAACTTTGTGCTCCATCACAACTGTTAACAGTATGGGTGTCTTGAGAACACCGATTCTGTTAACATCATAGCAGACAATAGTAATAAATCACTTGGCACTCAAATGGTTTCTTTCAGATGAAAAAAGTGAACATCCCATTTATTTGTGCATCCAGTTCAAAGATTATTTAAACGTTTTCGGTCAAATCACAAGACCTTCATCAGAAATATCCTTAACAAAACTGAAATACAGACAAAAATCAAATACAGATTAGCGACAATCCTTCATAAGATGCACAAAAGAGAATAACGGATTCATGGTGTATGTGATGACGAATACATCCATCACGTGATGCAGAGAAAGTGAACAACCGTGGCGGTCAGAGTAAATCCAGGATGGTGTTCCGTGAGTCGTGAAGGTATCTGAATCAAAGGCTGACGCTGTGAACAATTGGTAAGGAAAAAACGGTTAGAGAAAGACAAAACATGGTGACAAATAGCTTGAGCCCTATAGAAGGACTCCTGATGTGGCCGTGGCCAATATGGCCTGAAGGATACTGGGTACAATAGTGATCCGGGTGCTGGAGTGCCGTGCTGTACACAAAGGTACCTAATAGCGACCTATAATAAAGACGTGATATATAGGTTAATACCGTGTCCATAAGTAGCACTGTAAAACATGTGTGAGCCCCGGATGCTTATAGAGAGCCAAAAAACAGGTATCTCTTACATCCCCTGATGCAACTATCATGGATACTGGAGAATGTGAACATAAAAGACCAAACTAGAACAAGTTCAGAAGAGGTAGAAAAAGGGCAGAAAAATCAAGAGAAATATGCCTATTTTTAACCACCGAGCCAGAGCCAGCTGTCCAGTCACTCTGTCATGTCCCACGACTTGAGAAATCATTTAATATTTGCATTGCTTGTGTTCAATCCCTCTTTCTAGGCAGAAGTTTGCCTTTCCCTGTATTTTGTCCCAACTCTCTCCCTGTAGTCCTGTGATGTATGTTTGTTCCCTCCCTCATTCTTCATTTTGTTATCATCCTTCCATCTGCATGCATCCTATTACATGTCCTCTGTTGAATATTCCTTTTTACCTGCTACTTTCATCATAATACAAGAATTTCAGTTAAAGCAATCCTCTTTTCCTGGAGTCTTCTTACATGAGATCGTGGCTGAGTTAAGCTATCTGATAAATCGGTATGAACGCGAGTACAGGTGAATACGGAAGCGCCTAAAAGTAGAGGTCTATCCAAGCACCACTGCGTTCTACATACCCATGAGTCAGAATAGTAAAAAGGAATATCCTGCCTTCAGAGACAGTAACTCAAGGTCTGTGCTGAACTTCAGTAAAAAGGACATTTCCCAGATACACAGTAACCCAGTTCCCAGCCAGACCCCAGCGTGCATAGAAGCACACACCGCAGATAAACAGTGAGAAGTATAACCCTCATCATCCACTCTTCCTGCCTGCAATCAAATCATGTCTGAAGCAAGGTATACAATTTCCCTACCAGCAGGGGTGGGATTCAAATTTTTAACAACAGGTCCTCTAAGTTGCGACGGCTGGACTTTTGGCCACGCCCATTTTCAATAACCCCGCCCATACTAATAAGCCACGCCCAGTGGCACGATTCATATTTTTGGAAGCAGTTTGTCTCCCTTAATGACAAGAATACGTTGTGACATACGGTATTAAAGTCATTCAAAGAAACAAACGACTAAAGCAAATGTACTGCACAGGACAATTGTCCGTGTACAAGGTGCTTTAGCTGATCAGTCCACAACATCCTTAGTTAAATTACTACAGTAGAAGTATGAAACAGTAAACTATGTAGTACTCACTTGAAAGCAAAAACAGTATTCAAGGATTCTAACCAAAGAAAAGTTTAATACTGCAATATAATATAAAAAAGTTTAATTTTCTTTTATAAAAGTATTTAAAAGTTTTATAATAAACAGTATACAATATAAACCTTACAACAAGGTAAATCGAACTTTACAGCCCACGGATCGCAATATTAACAATATTAACAAAAACAATGCCCTCTAAAGGGAACCTGCCACTCACTATAAGTCCTCTAATCTAGGTTATAGTACTCAATGGAGAATCCAGGGAGGTATCCCTTTGACTCAACTGAAGTGCTATCAGAATTACAGCAATGACCATATAGCTGTTGAATGATCATCATGCTGAATTTTGGGGGCTTTTCGCACTCTCTGGTCTGTGGCAGTATGGTGTTTCTTCCGTAACCAGGATTTGACATATTTAAGCGGCTCCCAATCCGTCACAGGTTTCCCAAGTATTTTCACAGTCATCAGATGCGATATATTAGATACAGTGAGTGCGCTTCTCTCATGTGTAGCTATATTGTTCATAATACTGAACCCTCGTTCTGCCTCTGCACTACTAACAGCGATGACTCGAACTATTTTTTTGGCCTGCTGAATGGAAGGCGGCATAGAGCGATTTGAAAGATATCGGTTATCAACAAAGTCACGGAAATCGTTTATTGGAATCTGATATTTGACTAGCTGACTTAATTGTTCCAATTTGTGTTCCGCTTCTCGCCACGGTGACAATGTAACATCAGCTGGCCACGATTCAGGCTCAAGCAAAGAGAATAGGGACAGTAAATGTTTGTAGTGGTCCGCATTGTGTTCACGTGTGTCACTGTCCATTAGTCGACTATTTGCAGTGGAAAACAAGCGGCTTTGCATATTGTCTATGACACACTGAATTAAGAGCGCTCTTGGAAGGGCAGTATTTTTCTCACTGGATTCAAAAGGAATACTTTTAAATGGCTCGGTTTGGATAATAGAACCAGCCTGTACCTCATACTTTCCGGGACAATCTTTTAAGTTTTGAAGTGCCCTAATGCACCTGCAGAGAAGTCGGTCAGCTTTCACTACAGATACCTCCCTTTCTTGTAAAGCAAGTGATAAAAGTGCTAGTTCATCTAGAATATCAATCATTAAAGCTAGATCTTTTAAAAAAGAAATGTTAGCCATCTTTTTTGCCATTCCGATGAGAGACTTAGAGCTGGAAAAATGCTGGTACAAAGCTGGATATGCTCTCCACACTGCTTTGGCAGCACGGACACTACATGCCAGCCACCGAGGTCCTAGAATTCGACCTATCTTAATAATCTCCAATTCTAAATCTGCTGCAATATTGTGGAGCTGAGAATATTGTTTGTTAGAAACATGGTAGATGCTGTAGATTTTTTCCAGAAACATTTTAAAGTGATTAACTTGAGAAACTGTTTTAACCCCTTTCTGTCATTAGACGTACTATTCCGTCCATGTGGGGTGGGCCCTACTTCCCAAGGACGGAATAGTACGTCATACGCGATCGGCCGCGCTCACGGGGGGAGCGCGGCCGATCGCGGCCGGGTGTCAGCTGCCGGCACATTAACCCCCGCGATGTGCCGGCGGTGCAGGGAAGCATCGCGCAGGGAGGGGGCCTGAGCCCTGCGCGATGAGCCCCCCGCGATGAGCCCCCCCCTGAGCCCCCCGCTGCAACGCGATGTGATCGCGTTGCTGCGAGGGTCTTACCTCCCTCCCTGCCTGCTCCAGACCCGGATCCAAGATGGCCGCGGATCCGGGTCCTGCAGGGAGGGAGGTGGCTTCACAGAAGCCTGCTCAGAGCAGGCACTGTGAAGCAGCCTGCACTTCTCGCAGATCGGTGATCTGTCAGAGTGCTATGCAAACTGACAGATCACCGATCTGTATTGTCCCCCCCTGGGGCAAAGTAAAAAAGTTAAAAAAAATTTTTCCAAATGTGTAAAAAAAAAAAAAATATATATACCAAAATAATGAAAAAAAAATAAAATATTATTCCCATAAATACATTTCTTTATCTAAATAAAATAAAAAAAACAATAAAAGTACACATATTTAGTATCGCCGCGTCCGTAACGACCCGACCTATAAAACTGGCCCACTAGTTAACCCCTTCAGTAAACACCGTAAGAAAAAAAAAAAAAACGAGGCAAAAAACAACGCTTTATTATCATACCGCCGAACAAAAAGTGGAATAACACGCGATCAAAAAGACTGATATAAATAACCATGGTACCGCTGAAAACGTCATCTTGTCCCGCAAAAAACGAGCCGCCATACAGCATCATCAGCAAAAAAATAAAAAAGTTATAGTCCTGAGAATAAAGCGATACCAAAATAATTATTTTTTCTATAAAATAGTTTTTATCGTATAAAAGCGCCAAAACATAAAAAAAATGATATAAATGAGATATCGCTGTAATCGTACTGACCCGACGAATAAAACTGCTTTATCAATTTTACCAAACGCGGAACGGTATAAACGCCTCCCCAAAAAGAAATTCATGAATAGCTGGTTTTTGATCACTCTGCCTCACAAAAATCGGAATAAAAAGCGATCAAAAAATGTCACGTGTCCGAAAATGTTACCAATAAAAACGTCAACGCATCCCGCAAAAAACAAGATCTCACATGACTCTGTGGACTCAAATATGGAAAAATTACAGCTCTCAAAATGTGGTAACGCAAAAAATATTTTTTGCAATGAAAAGCGTCTTTCAGTGTGTGACGGCTGCCAATCATAAAAATCCGCTAAAAAACCCGCTATAAAAGTAAATCAAACCCCCCTTCATCACCCCCTTAGTTAGGGAAAAATAAAAAAATTAAAAAATGTATTTATTTCCATTTTCCCATTAGGGTTAGGGCTAGAGTTAGGACTAGAGTTAGGGCTAGGGTTATTGCTAGGGTTAGGGCTAGGGTTGGGGCTACAGTTAGGGTTGGGGCTAAAGATAGGGTTAGGGTTTGGATTACATTTACGGTTGGGAATAGGGTTGGGTGTGTCTGGGTTAGAGGAGTGGTTAGGGTTACTGTTGGGATTAGGGTAAGGGGTGTGTTTGGATTAGGGTTTCAGTTATAATTGGGGGGTTTCCACTGTTTGGGCACATCAGGGGCTTTCCAAACGGGATATGGCATCCGATCTGAATTCCAGCCAATTCTGCGTTGAAAAAGGAAAACAGTGCTCCTTCCCTTCCGAGCTCTCCCGTGTGCCCAAACAGGGGTTTACCCCAACATATGGGGTATCAGCGTACTCAGGACAAATTGGACATCATCTTTTGGGGTCCAATTTCTCCTGCTACCCTTGGGAAAATACAAAACTGGGGGCCAAAAAATAAGTTTTGTGGGAAAAAAAGGATTTTTTATTTTCACGGCTCTGCGTTGTAAACTGTAGTGAAACACTTGGGGGTTCAAAGTTCTCACAACACATCTAGATAAGTTCCTTGGGGGGTCTAATTTCCGATATGGGGTCACTTGTGGGGGGTTTGTACTGTTTGCGTACATCAGGGGCTCTGCAAATGCAACGTGACGCCTGCAGACCAATCCATTTAAGTCTGCATTCCAAATGGCGCTCCTTCCCTTCCGAGCTCTGTCATGCGCCCAAACAGTGGTTCCCCCCCACATATCGGGTATCAGCATACTCAGGACAAATTGGACAACAAATTTTGGGGTCCAATTCATCCTGTTACCCTTGTGAAAATACAAAACTGGGGGCTAAAAAATCATTTTTGTGAAAAAAAAAAAAGAATTTATTTTCACGGCTCTGCGTTATAAACTGTAGTGAAACACTTGGGGGTTCAAAGTTCTCACAACACATCTAGATAAGTTCCTTGGGGGGTCTAGTTTCCAATATGGGGTCACTTGTGGGGGGTTTGTACTGTTTGGGTACATCAGGGGCTCTGCAAATGCAACGTGACGCCTGCAGACCAATCCATTGAAGTCTGCATTCCAAATGGCGCTCCTTCCCTTCCGAGCTCTGTCATGCGCCCAAACAGTGGTTCCCCCCCACATATCGGGTATCAGCATACTCAGGACAAATTGGACAACAAATTTTGGGGTCCAATTTATCCTGTTACCCTTGTGAAAATACAAAACTCGGGGCTAAAAAATCATTTTTGTGAAAAAAAAAAAGAATTTATTTTCACGGCTCTGCGTTATAAACTGTAGTGAAACACTTGGGGGTTCAAAGCTCTCAAAACACATCTAGATAAGTTCCTTAGGGGGTCTACTTTCCAAAATGGTGTCACTTGTGGGGGTTTTTAATGTTTAGGCACATCAGGGGCTCTGCAAACGCAACATGGCATCCCATCTTAATTCCAGTCAATTTTGCATTGAAAAGTAAAATAGCGCTCCTTCCCTTCCGAGCTCTGCTATGCGCCCAAACAGTGGTTTACCCCCACATATGGGGTATCGTCGTACTCAGGACAAATTGCACAACAACTTTTGTGCTCTAATTTCTTCTCTTACCCTTGGGGAAATAAAAAATTGGGGGCGAAAAGATCATTTTTGTGAAAAAATATGATTTTTTATTTTTATGGCTCTGCATTATAAACTTCTGTGAAGCACTTGTTGGGTCAAAGTGCTCACCACATATCTCGATAAGTTCCTTAGGGGGTCTACTTTCCAAAATGGTGTCACTTGTGGGGGGTTTCAATGATTAGGCACATCAGGAGCTCTCCAAACGCAACATGACGTCCCATCTCAATTCCAGTCAATTTTGCATTGAAAAGTCAAATGGCGCTCCTTCCCTTCCGAGCTCTGCCCTGCGCCCAAACAATGGTTTACACCCACATATGGGGTATCAGCGTACTCAGGACAAATTGCACAACAATTTTTGGGGTCCAATTTCTTCTCTTACCCTTGGGAAAATAAAAAAATTGGGGGCGAAAAGATCATTTTTGTGAAAAAATATGATTTTTTATTTTTACCGCTCTGCATTATAAACTTCTGTGAAGCACTTGTTGGGTCAAAGTGCTCACCACACATCTAGATAAGTTCCTTAGGGGGTCTACTTTCCAAAATGGTGTCACTTGTGGGGGGTTTCAATGTTTAGGCACATCAGGGGCTCTCCAAATGCAACATGGCGTCCCATCTCAATTCCAGTCAATTTTGCATTGAAAAGTCAAATGGCGCTCCTTTCCTTCCGAGCTCTGCCATGCGCCCAAACAGTGGATTACCCCCACATATGGGGTATCAGCATACTCAGGACAAATTGTACAACAAATTTTGGGGTCTATTTTCTCCTGTTACCCTTGGTAAAATAAAACAAATTGGATCTGAAATAAATTTTGTGTGAAAAAAAGTTAAATGTTCATTTTTATTTAAACATTCCAAAAATTTCTGTGAAACACCTGAAGGGTTAATAAACTTCTTGAAAGTGGTTTTGAGTACCTTGAGGGGTGCAGTTTTTAGAATGGTGTCACACTTGGGTATTTTCTATCATATAGACCCCTCAAAATGACTTCAAATGAGATGTGGTCCCTAAAAAAAAAATGGTGTTGTAAAAATGAGAAATTGCTGGTCAACTTTTAACCCTTATAACTCCGTCAGAAAAAAAAATTTTGGTTCCAAAATTGTGCTGATGTAAAGTAGACATGTGGGAAATGTTACTTATTAAGTATTTTGCGTGACATATGTCTGTGATTTAAGGGCATAAAAATTAAAAGTTGGAAAATTGCGAAATTTTCAAAATTTTCGCCAAATATTCATTTTTTTCACAAATAAACGCAACTTATATCGAAGAAATTTTACCACTATCATGAAGTACAATATGTCACGAGAAAACAATGTCAGAATCGCCAAGATCCGTTGAAGCGTTCCAGAGTTATAACCTCATAAAGGGACAGTGGTCAGAATTGTAAAAATTGGCCCGGTCATTAACGTGCAAACCACCCTTGGGGGTGAAGGGGTTAACAGCATCATCAAGTGCAAGCTGTATTCTGTGGCTTAAGCAGTGCCATATGACTACATTTGGGAATGCTTTTTGAATTTTGGAAGCCACACCAGACTTACTCCCCAACATGGCACTAGCCCCATCAGAGCAAAATCCAATTAAATTTTCTTGCATATACTGCTGGTCAAAGCCATTCTCCTTCAAGCAGGCAAACAGGGCATTGGTTATTGAGTCAGCACTAGTACATTCAAGCTCCTTTAAATCTACAAAGATGTTAACAGGCTCTGGAGCATCAGGAAGCTCACAACGGATGTAGATCACAAGCACACTTTTCTGTGACACAGTTGATGATTCATCAGTTACAATGGAAAATTTAGACCTGAAACTAATTATTTTCGAAAACAAAGACTTCCTCATTTCGGAGGATATATGCTGGATTATTGTTATAGCAGTCTTCCTAGAATGAAGGCCTACTCCAAGGTCCACACCAATGGTTTGCAACAGTTCAACGTGCCCTTGTATGTCAGACATAGGCCGATTATGCAGCGCTAGGCTATAAACAACATGAAAAACATTTACAGTGGAAGCCAATGCTTTCTCATGGACCCGGTCAAGTGCCTTTACTAGTGCATCATTTTTAGCGACATTAACAATTTCCTCTGCTTTATTATGAGCTTTGGACATTGCATGTTCTCTAATTTTTTTGCGAAAAGAGGATTGCTGGTTTTTTTTCAGGGTTCCACATGGCTTCACTGAAAAAGTCTTCCACTCCTCAGAAAGATGACATGATTTGGCCCTTTCAGCTCCTAATGAGCTTCCAACTTTACTGCACACAGTACACCCCAGTTTTCCATCCTTTAGTTTGACCCATGGATGCAAGTTTGTGAAGTAGTCAATTTGTTTTTGTGACCAACATGGAACACTAAGCGGCTGGGTCTCTAATGAAGCATCAGAAACTGAACTCTGACCATCCACGATGCTGCTATCATGTATAGCTGAAGCAGTGTCATCATCAGAATGATCACATAGAACGTCAGCAACACCATGTACATCACTGCTAATCTCACTTATGACATCCGATTCAGCTACTACATTTCCCATGTTCCTTTTAACATTATCATCTTGTACATCACTGTCCAGTTCATGTAAAGCGTTGGCACCACATGAATCAGTGTTCTGGCCAATGTTAACATTGGTACCATGAACAATATTGCCACAAGTTTCAGATGCTTTATTGGCATTTGAAGTACTAGCACCAATGTTCACTTCCTCAATTCTTCCCTTCTTGTTTCCAGTGTGGAAAAAAGACAAAAGTGTAGATTGTCTCTTCATTTTGTGTGTAAATGATTCAAAAGGTTTGGTCAAACCTTGAGGCGTCTTCTATAAAGTCAATGTGGCGTCCACTGTGTTTGGAGCCAGTAGCTTTACAGTTGGTCACTAAAAATAAACAACATTCTGGGATGTATCAAGACAACTATTGAATCTAGATCAGGGGAGGTGATTATCCCGCTATGCTTTGCCCTGGTCAGACCTCACCTGTATACTGTGTACAGTTCTGGGAGCCTCAATTTCAGAAATACATCAATATACTGGAGCAAGTCCAGAGAAGAGCAACCAAGATGGTAGAAGGTCTGCAAACCACGTCCTATGAGGAGCGGCTACAAGAACTAGGAATGTTTAGTTTGTAAAAGAGAATGAGAGGAGACTTAATAGCGGTCTACAGATATCTGACAGGTAGTCACAGTGCAGAGGGATCAGTCCTATTCTCATTAGCACAAGGAAGTACAAGAAGCAATAGGATGACACTAACAGGAAGGAGATACAGATTAGACATTAGGAGACACTTTCTGACAGTGGGGGTAGTTAGAGAGTGGAACAGGCTGCCATGAGAGGTGGTGAGCTCTCCATCAATGGGAGTCGTCAAGCGGAAGCTGGATAAACATATAGTTGGGATGATTTAGGGCAGGCGCTCACGGACGATTTTGCTGCGATTATACGGTGCGTATAATCGCAGCAAAGCAGCTGTCAAACCTGCCCTGCGAGCAGGTCTGAGAGTGCTGGAGCGCATACCTGCGCTCCTGTTACAGAGCCCGCCCCGACCGCAGGTGTCCTAAACGGGACTCAGAGAGGCAGCGCGATGCTGCCTCTTTGAGTCCCGTTCAGGACACTTGCGGTCGACTCCGGGCTTTGAACAGGAGCGCAGGTATGCGCTCCCTCCAGCGCTCTCAGACCCGCTCGCAGGGCAGGTTTGACAGCCGCTTTGCTGCGATTATACGCACCGTATAATCGCAGCAAAATCGTCCGTGTGCGCCTGCCCTTAGGTAAACCTGCATTCGCAGGGGGTTGGACCCGATGGCCCTTGAGGTCCCTTCCAACTCTACAATTTTATAATTCTAAGAATGCTAGCACCAAAGAACAGGGCGCTGATACTGTATATGGGAGAGGGGTGTTATACGGGTTGTGTACTACAGCTCTGCATTTCTCTATACATTATTCAAGGACCAAACAAACCTTGAGGAGTCTTCCATGATGTCAACGTGGCATCCACTGTGTTTCTAGCCAGCAGCTTCAGCTGGTAGCTAAAAATAAGAGAGAAAGTGTTAGGGGCACTGTGATGTCTATATGAACACGATCGTGTCATATACACATCAGCTTCTCCCTCCTATATAGTCCATGACTGGCTGCCACATCCAACAGGGCCCAGGGAAGGCTAGAGGGCTGCAGGGCAAAGGAGGAGGCTAGTGGGGACTGGGTGCTGCAGGGCCCAGGAGGGAGGCTACAGAGTCCAGCGGGAGGCTAGTGGGACTGGGGGCTGCAGGGCCCAGGGGGGAGGCTACAGAGTCCAGCGGGAGGCTAGTGGGACTGGGGGCTGCAGGGCCCAGGGGGAGGCTAGTGGGGACTTGGGGCTGCAGGGCCCAGGGGGAGGCTAGAGGGCTGCAGGGCCCAGGGGGAGGCTGGTGGGGACTTGGGGCTGCAGGGCCCAGGGGGAGGCTACAGGGCTGCAGGGCCCAGGGGGAGGCTAGTGGGGACTTGGGGCTGCAGGGCCCAGGGGGAGGCTAGAGGGCTGCAGGGCCCAGGGGGAGGCTGGTGGGGACTTGGGGCTGCAGGGCCCAGGGGGAGGCTACAGGGCTGCAGGGCCCAGGGGGAGGCTAGTGGGGACTTGGAGCTGCAGGGCCCAGGGGGAAGGCTACTGGGGGCTGCAGAGTCCAGCGAAAGGCTAGTGGGACTGGGGGCTGCAGGGCCCAGAGGGGAGGCTGGTGGGGACTGGGGGCTGCAAGGTCCAGGGGGAGACTCGTGGGACTGGGGGCTGCAGGGCCCAGAGTGGAGTCTAGTGGGGACTGGAGGTTGCATGGTCCAGGTGGAGGCTCGGGAGGTATTGGGGGGCTCCAGGGTCCAGGGGGAGGCAGCGGCTAGTGGGGGCTGCAGGGCCCAGGGGGGAGGCTAGTGGGGGCTGCAGGGCCCCGAGGGGAGACTGGTGGGGGCTGGGGGCCCCGAGGGGAGACTGGTGGGGGCTGGGGGCTGCAGGGCCCAGAGGGGAGGCTAGTGGGGACTGGAGGTTGCATGGTCCAGGGGAGGCTAGTGGGGACTGGGGGGCTGCAGGGTCCAGGGGGGAGGCTAGTGGGGGCTGGCAGTCCCACTCCCCACTGTCCTCCCACTGAACCCTGTTGGATGCAGCCCCCACTCGCCTTCCCTCATCAGCCACACACTGCCAGGCGCAGCCACCTGAAGCCTCATCTGCTCATGAGACTTGCAGAGACTCAGAGAGACTGGCCGCAGTGCACTCTCGTAACTTTCAGTAACTCTGCCTGCCTGACAGCCCGCTGCCTCCCCCTCCTCCTCAGCCTACTTTACCCGCCGACACGTGACCTGGCACACTGCACGCTGCTCTGCTCTGCTCAGAATGAATGAGGAAATGCGAGCACGAGCAGCGTGACGTCAGGAGTCGGACCATGATGCACCCGGCCGGACTCAACTTAAAGGTACAGCGCCCATTTTCATCCACCCGATGCATTAACAACACTGTAGGTGTATCTTTAAATCACCACAGTGTTGTTATGCATCGGGCGTTCGGCAGAAGCAAACACAGAACAAAATGTCCAGGGGGGGCCCGATGACCGGGGGCGTGGTAACCATTTTCAATTACCGGAACGCTGGCAGATAGAAATTTTAGTAAACGGCTGCCCCGTACCGGGTCGTACCGGCTGAATCCCACCCCTGCCTACCAGACTTACAAACACAGGAAAGAGACCCAGATCCCCATCCACCAGCTAGTGAAAGAGGAAAACGTACAGTCAAACCTACATGGAAAGTCATGGAGAATTTAGAGACTGAAAAATGTGTTGTATATAGTGATGTGTCTTCACTATGGGAGTGGGCAGCACGGTGGCGCAGTGGTTAGCACAGCAGCCTTGCAGCGCTGGAGTCCTGGGTTCTAATCCCACCTTGGACAACATCTGCAAAGAGTTTGTATGTTCTCTCCGTGTTTGCGTGGGTTTCCTCCGGGCACTCCGGTTTCCTCCCACATTCCAAAGACATACTGATAGGGAATTTAGATTGTGAGCCCCATCGGGGACAGCGATGATAATGTGTACAAACTGTAAAGCGCTGCGTAATATGTTAGCGCTATATAAAAATAAAGATTATTATTATATTATTATTATTAAAGTGCTGAGTCACATAGACACTGTATCAAGGCCTGCTTCTCACGAGTTACCACTTGAGGGAGCCCTAGAACAATTATGCACAGCATACCAAATGTATATGGAAAAGACTGACCAATACATTATTCTCCTGAAGAAACTGAATCTGCCAGAGACTTTAAAAGAATTGCAAAGTTTCCAGCAGCTTAATTCTGAAAGAGACTACACCGTACGCGACATTAAGACAAAGATAGAGGCTAAAATTGCACGGACACCAGATGCATCATCTCGCTCATCCAAATCGTCTAAGCACTCAAAACGCTCATCTAGGTCAAGTTCATCAAAATATTCCACTCTCAGCCAGCAGCTTATAAGGGCACGTGCTAAGGCAGAAACGTCTAAGATACAAGCAGCCTTTGCGCAAAAGAGAGCAGAAATGGATGCAGCCACAGCACAAAAGAGAGCAGAAATGGATGCGGATGCAGCACGCAAGGAAGCTCTGGAGAAGGAATGTGAGCACGCAACAGCCATGGCGGAGTTAAGGATCCTGGAGCGAGCTATCAGTGGGAGTCAAAGAGACAGCATCAGTTTGTGTGAAGTGGAGGCGGAGGACCCTATTGAACGCACAAGAGACTACGTGCTAAGCCAAAATGGCGAACCGCAGATCATCACTAACACTCCTGATGGCGTTCATGCTTCTCCAGGACACCAGGATGCCGATCCACTTACAGAACCCTACACTCAAGGTCAGTACAATGCTCCCAAACTTGAACTTCCTTCGTATTCCAGTATGCGCCAAGACCATGCATCTCATCAAACTCCACAGGCTATTATCTACACGCAACCCAATATACCGGCAGGTCATTATACTCTCGACAACCGCACAGTGCCAGCTCCGCATGTAGCAGAGACTATACCCACCAAACCGGTTGCTGGACTAAATGCATATGCCACTCCATACTTACCCACGTTTCAAGGCCAAGACGTCTCCACTCCTATGTACAACACCGCTCAGCCCACATTCGTGCATCCTAAGTCAGAAAGAACAGACATGTCCGACTTCTCAAGGTACATGATTCGCCGCAAACTTACTAAAACCGGTCTCACAAGGTTTGACGACCAACCTGAAAATTACAGAGGTTGGAAAAATGCCTTTAGAACCGTAACTAGTGACCTTGGCATCACTGCTGCCGAAGAGCTGGACCTGCTAATCAGATGGCTAGGACCACAATCCACAGAGCGTGTCAAGAGACTCAGGTCTGTACATACCAGTAATCCAATGGCTGGTCTCATGGCTGCATGGGAAAGACTAGAGAAAAACTTTGGCAGTCCAGAAGCCATAGAGGATGCACTGTTCAAGCGTCTACAGAGTTTTCCAAAGATATCAAGCAAGGACAGTTCAAAGTTCCTAGAGCTCAGTGACTTGCTGTTAGAGCTCCAGCTGGCCAAGGCAGACACCCACCTACCTGGCCTCAGCTACCTGGACACTGCTCGTGGAGTAAATCCCATTATCTCCAAGCTACCGTACAACGTGCAAGAAAAGTGGACTACACTAGGGTCAAAATACAAGAAAGACCATCAAGTGTCATTTCCTCCATTCTCCTACTTCTGTGAGTTTATAAAAGATGTGGCAGAGCGCAAGAACGACCCAAGCTTTTCCTACCAAGAATCCAGTGGCCCAGCTTCACCTCCTTCTAAATACGTGAGCGCACGCTCGAATGACAGAAACCGCAGGGGTCCAGTGTCAGTGAAGAAGACGGATATTCTTGCCTTACCAACATCAGCCCCAGGCAAGAGTAACAAGGGTGAAAAGATAGAGAACCCAAATCGTGAGTGTCCCATCCACAAGAAGCCACATCCCTTAAAAAAGTGCATCGGCTTCAGGAAGAAACCGCTCCTAGAACGCAAGGAGCTTCTAAAGAAGTTCGGGGTATGCTACAGATGTTGTGCTTCTACTGAACACCTTGCTAAAGACTGCAAAACTACAATTAAGTGCATGGAGTGTGACAGTGAGGACCACGTACAAGCACTCCACCCATTCCGTCCCGACGCTACACTTACTCCTTCCCCCACCACGAGCCATGGCGGGGAGGTCGCAGCTCAAACTGCAAGCCATACCACAATATCTTCTTCATGCACAGAAGTCTGCGGAGAAGACCTCTGGGACAAGTCCTGTGCGAAGATTTGCCTGGTGAACGTATATCCCAACGGTCACCCAGAGAAAGCCGTAAAGGTGTACGTCCTTCTGGATGATCAGAGCAACCGATCACTTGCAAGGTCAGAACTCTTTGATATGTTTAACTTAAAGGGAAATGCTTACCCTTACACCTTAGGTACCTGCAGTGGTGTTACAGAGGTTTATGGGAGAAGGGCCAGTGGTCTTACAGCGACATCTCTCGAGAACACCGTCGAGATACCGTTACCTACACTGGTCGAGTGCAACCAGATTCCATCCAATCGAGAAGAGATCCCAACGCCAGAGGCTGCTCTTCATCACCAACATCTCAAGGGGATAGCAAACAAGATACCAGCCCTCAACAACAATGCAGATATCCTGATTCTGCTTGGCAGAGACATTCTCCGGCTGCACAAGGTGCGTCAGCAAATTAATGGACCACACGATGCACCATTTGCCCAACGCTTAGATCTAGGCTGGGTAATCATAGGCAGTGTTTGCATACATAAGATGAAGAGACCTAACAACATCTCCTCTTACAAAACACACATCTTGTCAAATGGTCGCAGCACTCATTTCCAACCATGCCCACATCACTACTGGGTGAAAGAGAAAGTGAGCAACACCAAGTGGCAACAGGAATCCTTCAACAACATGAACACGCACCAGCCCTGGGATGAAAACCTCGGGTCATCAGTGTTCGACTCTACAAGTAGCGACAACAAGTTGGCACCCACAAGGGAAGATAAAGAATTCATAAAGGTTATGGATAAAGAATTTGTTCAAGACGACTCCAACAGTTGGGTAGCTCCTTTACCCTTTCGTTTCCCAAGAGTGAGGTTGCCGAACAACCTGCAGCAAGCAACTGCAAGGTTCTCATCCTTAAAGCGTACCCTAAAGAGGAAACCAGAGATGGAGAAGCATTTCATTGACTTTATGCAGAACATCTTTGACAGAAATCATGCTGAACCTGCGCCACCACTGAGGGAGGGAGAAGAATGTTGGTATCTTCCATCCTTTGGTGTCTATCACCCTCGCAAGCCTAATCAGATCAGAGTGGTGTTTGACTCCAGTGCTCAGTTTGAAGGCCTCTCTCTCAATAACCTGCTCCTAACTGGGCCCAACCTGAACAACAGCCTCCTTGGAGTATTGATCCGCTTCAGACAAGAACCTGTTGCCATAAAGGCCGACATTCAGCAGATGTTTCATTGCTTCATTGTAAAAGAAGACAACAGAAACTATCTTAGGTTCCTATGGCACAAAGACAACAATGTCAACAATCAGGTCATAGACTACTGGATGAAGGTCCATGTCTTCGGCAACAGTCCCTCACCTGCTGTGGCGACCTATGGACTGAGACGGACAGCCCAGGAAGGTGAGAGAGAGTATGGTTCCGATGCTCAGCAATTTGTAGAGAAGAACTTCTACGTGGACGATGGGCTCAAGTCCTTGCCCACAAGCGAAGATGCAATTGACCTACTTTCCAGGACACAGGAAATGCTATCCACATCAAACCTCAGACTCCACAAGATTATCTCTAACAGTCAAGAGGTAATGAACGCGTTTCCATCTGAAGACCATGCCACAAACCTAAAGGACCTCAACTTGGGTTCCGATGTTTCTCCAACACAGCGCAGCCTTGGTCTACTGTGGGATATCAAACGGGACACCTTCACTTTCCAAGTGTCACCCTATGACAAACCCTTTACCAAACGAGGAGTCCTATCTGTCATAAATAGCATCTATGATCCTCTCGGGTTTGTAGCACCCATCACTATTCAAGGCAAGATACTGTTAAGACAGCTTACGGCCGAGAACACGGATTGGGACACCCCGCTCCCAACTCAGAAACAGCAAAGGTGGGAGGCGTGGAAGAAGTCTCTGAAGTTCTTAGAGCAACTCCAAGTCCCACGTTGTTATTCTCCAAGATCACCTTTGACTGCAATCAGAAGAGAAGTCCATATTTTCTCTGACGCATCTACAGAAGCCATAGCCGCAGTAGCTTATCTGATGACCTTAGGAGCTAACAAGGTACACTGTGGTTTCATCCTGGGTAAAGCCAAATTAACTCCAAAGCCTGCACACTCTGTACCCAGACTCGAGCTTTGCGCTGCAGTATTGGCAGTAGAAATTGCTGAAGTTGTACGAGACGAAATGGACGTTACAATTGATTCCTTTACCTTCTACACAGACAGCAGGGTGGTACTCGGGTACATTCACAACCAAACGAAGCAGTTCTATACATATGTGAGCAACAGAGTAGAGCGCATCAGAAGTTTTTCTACCCCTGAGCAGTGGCATCACATCTCCACCGATTTAAACCCAGCCGACCGAGGTACAAGACTCACAGCTGCTTCTAAGCTTGGTGACAACATGTGGTTGACGCCCAGTCCCAATCTCCAAGAAGGAGACCTTGTTCTCTTAAAGGACAAAGAGGCTCATCGTAATAACTGGCCAATGGGACTTATCACCAAGGTCCTACCCAGTGAGGATGGAAAGACTCGTAAGGTAGAAGTTAAGGTGACAAAAGGGGGCTCTACCCGAACCTTCTTCCGCCCGGTGACTGAACTCGTGCTGCTTCTACTAAAGGAAGACATCACATGAACTGAACATGCTCCCGACGTTGCTCACGGCAGGGAGCATTCCTCCTCGTTCCCTAGTTTATTGGATATTGACATTTTCCATTGGATTGAACTGTTAATATTCCCTTTGGATTCTGGGTTGGTGGAAGAGTTGGCATGTTTGCGGCTTCCCCAATCTGAAGATGGGTTTTATATACTTGGACTTATCTTTCGCTGTGATCTACGGGTCGACAACAACGAGTTTGGACTTTAAAATCTTTGATGTTTATTATTGCATGCATGTTTCTTTCCTCTTACCTTTTCAGGTTCGAACGACTTCAAAGAATTGCGGACATCGTGAAATCCAAAGATTTCAGACAGGGAGTGTCATGTCCCACGACTTGAGAAATCATTTAATATTTGCATTGCTTGTGTTCAATCCCTCTTTCTAGGCAGAAGTTTGCCTTTCCCTGTATTTTGTCCCAACTCTCTCCCTGTAGTCCTGTGATGTATGTTTGTTCCCTCCCTCATTCTCCATTTTGTTATCATCCTTCCATCTGCATGCATCCTATTACATGTCCTCTGTTGAATATTCCTTTTTACCTGCTACTTTCATCATAATACAAGAATTTCAGTTAAAGCAATCCTCTTTTCCTGGAGTCTTCTTACATGAGAACGTGGCTGAGTTAAGCTATCTGATAAATCAGTATGAACGTGAGTACAGGTCAATACGGAAGCGCCCAAAAGAATAGGTCTATCCAGGCACCACTGCGTTCTACATACCCATGAGTCAGAATACACTCCTATGAGTCTTGATAAAGCGCTGTATACCATCTAACTATGGCTAAACTATAATACGGACATGAGTCAATAAACGGGTAAGATGGGAAAAACTGGACAAGCACTGTGTACCATCTAAATATGGCTAAACTATAATACGGACATGAGTCAATACACAGGAGTAAAATGAGAAAAACCGGACAATACCTGGAAGCATAGCATAGGTGTGTTGGACCATAAATTTTTTGCCCAGACCCAGTGTGTCACTAGCTTAGTTTTTTTCTTATGGTCCAACACACCTGTATAATTTTCTGCAGACGCTCCAGGTGCGCTTTCTATCCCGGGTTGCCTAGGCTCATATACCTCATTGTCCGGGGCTCACACGTTTTACAGTGCTACTTATGGACACGGTATTAACCTATATATCACGTCTTTATTATAGGTCGCTATTAGGTACCTTTGTGTACAGCACGGCACTCCAGCACCCGGATCACTATTGTACCCAGTATCCTTCAGGCCATATTGGCCACGGCCACATCAGGAGTCCTTCTATAGGGCTCAAGCTATTTGTCACCATGTTTTGTCTTTCTCTAGCCGTTTTTTCCTTACCAATTGTTCACAGCGTCAGCCTTTGATTCAGATACCTTCACGACTCACGGAACACCATCCTGGATTTACTCTGACCGCCACGGTTGTTCACTTTCTCTGCATCACGTGATGGATGTATTCCTCATCACATACACCATGAATCCGTTATTCTCTTTTGTGCATCTTATGAAGGATTGTCGCTAATCTGTATTTGATTTTTGTCTGTATTTCAGTTTTGTTAAGGATATTTCTGATGAAGGTCTTGTGATTTGACCGAAAACGTTTAAATAATCTTTGAACTGGATGCACAAATAAATGGGATGTTCACTTTTTTCATCTGAAAGAAACCATTTGAGTGCCAAGTGATTTATTACTATTGGATTGACGGGCTGGAAACCTGACTTGGGCACCACACAGGATCCTTGAGTGCCGTGTGTTTTGTCTTTATCATAGCAGACAAGACAGCCCACAACCAGACAGGCCCTTCTGGCATTTGCCAGAATTGCCAGATGGCCAGTCCGGCCCTGGTCCCACTGTAGCCTCGGGCTCCCGGTACCCGGTTCTGTGCTCTGGCTCCCAGGGTGTCCTTCTGCTGTTCCCCTGCTGAGCCTTTTCCTCCACTGTGCTTTTTCCCTCTAAGTTCCTCCACAATTCAACTCTCCTTCTACTTCTCACTCTTTCCAGGTGTAGCAGCTCCCTCGTGGCTGCTCGGCCCCCACATCTGCTCCAGACGTCCTTCTACTCTCAGACTCACTACAAACTGACTGGCTCCTCCTCCAGACCAGTAAAAGTGTAAGGAAGCTCCCCTGAATCTGGTTTCAGAGCTCCCCCTCCTGGCCTAGATTCAGATGTGTTGAATGCGAGTGCTTTACCTGATAGAGAGAATCTCCCTTGCCTCCAGGTGTGGCATCACCATCCCTGACAGGAAGGCAACATCACTGCAACAGTAGTACCCCAGTAACCTGGGGTGTTGCACTCCCCCCCGTTAACTCCAGTACTCCTGGACTGGGAAAAAGAAAACATAAACAACAGATTACAATAAGACATGCAAAAACATTTTTGAATGCTAAAGAACAAATATAATAAATTAATATAAACTTTGACTTCCCTTGTCGGGAGGAATTAATATTGAACGTTGCAAACTTTTTAGAACCAATATATTAACTTTCAAATATATATAAACATACTATCATGGACTATGCAATGCAATTACCATCTAAGGGTACACTACATCTCAATTCATGTGTCCTTCAACTACCTCTTCAGGTATACTATCTCACATATACAGTACAGAGCAAAAGTTTGGACACACCTCATTTAAAGATTTTTCTGTATTTTCATGACTATGAAAATTGTACATTCACACTGAAGGCATCAAAACTATGAATTAACACATGTGGAATTATATACTTAACAAAAAAGTGTGAAACAACTAAAATTCTGTCTTATATTCTAGGTTCTTCAAAGTAGCCAACTTTTGCTTTGATGACTGCTTTGCACACTCTTGGCGTTCTCTTGATGAGCTTCAAGAGGTAGTCACCGGGAATGGTTTTCACTTCACAGGTGTGCCCTGTTATGACCTGGTGGTTAGGAGCACCTGGAATGACCTGATGGTTAAACTAGAAGACAGGACAAGCTCTGGGGAGTGGGATCTCTGCTGACCGCAAACTCTAATCCTATAGTGTCGGGGTCGTCACGACAATAACCCTCTTTCACCAGTCATTCCAAATTAAAGTGTGTGTGTGCAGAGCATCTGGTACCGAGTAAAAATGATTCAGACACGCAGCTGATTCCATCTTAGCTGATGTCCCTGCATCCCCACGTGTCTGCAGCGGTACAGCAACTACGTTTATTTAAAAAAACACAGTACTATTGTTCTACAAAAAGGAATGCAATAGTATATGTCTAATATTCAGTCCTTTCTGATTTGTCTTGAAGTGTCCTTGCGAATCCTCCGTTCCTCGCATTCCAGAAGTTTCAATTTCAGAAGAAACGATACTTTTTCCTTCAGAGACGAAAACTAGGGTAAAGGTGAATATTGGTAGCCATCTTAAATAGTTATATCTGCAAGCATAGGAAAAACTTATTGTTTCACAGTATAAAAGTATAGCAGTACAAAAAGAGTATAAAGATATATATATATATTTTCACCTTGACAATAGCACACACTAGAAATAGCCGTGGAGCGTACCTAACTCTCCCTAGATGCCTCTTCACAGCCTAAGAGCTAACTACCCCTAAAGATAGAAAATAAAGCCTTACCTTGCCTCAGAGAAATTCCCCAAAGGAAAAGGCAGCCCCCCACAAATATTGACTGTGAGTTAAGAGGAAAGTCACAAACACAGGAATGAAACAGGTTTTCAGCAAAGGAGGCCAGACTTACTAAATAGACTGAGGATAGGAAAGGGATCTATGCGGTCAGCACAAAAAACTACAAAAGCCACGCAGAGTGTGCAAAAAGACCCCCGCACCGACTCACGGTGCGGAGGTGCCACTCTGCACCCCAGAGCTTCCAGCTAGCAAGGCAATATCATGTTAGCAAGCTGGACTAGAACTTAGCAAGTACTAATAAATATATTCAGTACACAGTGAACAACAAATTAACTAGCAGGGACTTAGCTTCTGCTGGAGTAGACAGGTCATCAGAAAGATCCGAGAGAGATCTGAACCAGTACCGATACATTGACAGCTGGCATGAAGTAACGATCTGAGTGGAGTTAAATAAAAAAGCCAGCCTAGCCGCAAACGAGGGCAGCTGAGGAAACAACCTCAGAACCAGCAGTTCCACTCACAGCCACCAGAGGGAGTCCACGGACAGAACTCGCCGAAGTACCATTCATGACCACAGGAGGGAGTTCGAGAACGGAATTCACAACAGTACCCCCCCCTTGAGGAGGGGTCACCGAACCCTCACCAGAGCCCCCAGGCCGATCAGGACGAGCCAAATGAAAGGCACGAACCAAATCGGCAGCATGGACATCGGAGGCAACAACCCAGGAATTATCCTGACCATAGCCCTTCCATTTGACTAGGTACTGAAGTTTCCGTCTCGAAACACGAGAATCTAAAATCTTCACCACATACTCCAACTCCCCCTCGACCAACACCGGAGCAGGAGGGTCAACGGAGGGAACCATAGGCGCCACATATCTCCGCAACAACGACCTATGGAACACATTATGGATGGCAAAAGAAGCTGGAAGGGCCAAACGAAACGACACAGGATTGAGAATTTCAGAAATCTTATAAGGACCAATGAAACGAGGTTTAAACTTAGGAGAAGAAACCTTCATAGGGACATAACGAGAGGACAACCAAACCAAATCCCCAACACGAAGTCGGGGACCAACACGGCGACGGCGGTTGGCGAAACGTTGAGCCTTCTCCTGGGACAATGTCAAATTGTCCACTACATGAGTCCAAATTTGCTGCAACCTGTCCACCACAGAATCTACACCAGGACAGTCCGAAGGCTCAACCTGCCCTGAAGAAAAACGAGGATGAAAACCAGAATTACAAAAAAAAGGCGAAACCAAAGTAGCCGAACTGGCCCGATTATTAAGGGCGAACTCAGCCAATGGCAAGAAGGTCACCCAATCATCCTGATCAGCAGAAACAAAGCATCTCAGATAGGTCTCCAAGGTCTGATTAGTTCGTTCGGTTTGGCCATTTGTCTGAGGATGGAAAGCCGAAGAAAAAGACAAATCAATGCCCATCTTAGCACAAAAGGACCGCCAAAACCTTGAGACAACCTGGGAACCTCTGTCCGACACGATGTTCTCCGGAATGCCATGCAAACGAACCACATGCTGGAAAAATAATGGAACCAAATCAGAGGAGGAGGGTAATTTAGGCAAGGGTACCAAATGGACCATCTTAGAGAAGCGATCACAAACCACCCAGATGACCGACATCCTTTGAGAGACAGGGAGATCTGAAATAAAATCCATGGAAACATGCGTCCAAGGCCTCTTCGGGACTGGCAAGGGCAAAAGTAACCCACTGGCACGAGAACAGCAGGGCTTGGCCCGAGCACAAGTCCCACAGGACTGCACAAAAGAACGCACATCCCATGACAAGGAAGGCCACCAAAAGGACCTAGCCACCAAATCTCTGGTACCAAAAATCCCAGGATGACCAGCCAACACCGAACAATGAACCTCAGAGATAACTCTACTAGTCCATCTATCAGGGACAAACAGTTTCTCCGCTGGACAACGGTCAGGTCTATCAGCCTGAAACTCCTGCAGCGCCCACCGCAAATCAGGTGAGATGGCAGACAGAATTACCCCCTCTTTGAGAATATCAGCCGGCTCAGAAACTCCCGGAGAATCAGGCACAAAACTCCTTGAAAGGGCATCGGCCTTCACATTCTTAGAACCAGGAAGGTATGAAACCACAAAATTGAAACGGGAGAAAAACAGTGACCATCGAGCCTGTCTAGGATTCAACCGTTTGGCAGACTCGAGATAAGTCAGATTCTTCAGATTCTTGTGATGCGTTAAAACCACCACGTGATGCTTGGCTCCCTCAAACCAATGTCGCCACTCCTCGAACGCCCACTTCATAGCCAACAACTCCCGATTGCCAACATCATAATTACGCTCAGCAGGCGAAAACTTTCTAGAAAAGAAAGCACATGGCTTCATCACAGAGCCATCAGAACTCCTTTGAGACAAAACAGCCCCTGCTCCAATCTCAGAAGCATCAACCTCGACCTGAAAAGGGAGCGAAACATCTGGCTGACACAACACAGGGGCCGAAGAAAAACGACGTTTCAACTCCCGAAAAGCCTCAACGGCCACAGAGGACCAATTCACCACATCAGCACCTTTCTTAGTCAAATCAGTCAACGGTTTAACAACACTAGAAAAATTAGTGATGAAGCGACGGTAAAAATTAGCAAAGCCCAGGAATTTCTGAAGGCTCTTCACAGATGTAGGCTGAGTCCAATCAAAAATGGCCTGAACTTTAACAGGATCCATCTCGATAGTAGAAGGGGGAAAAATGAAGCCCAAAAAGGAAACCTTCTGAACTCCGAAGAGACATTTAGACCCCTTCACAAACAAAGCATTAGCACGAAGGACCTGGAACACCATTCTGACCTGCTTTACATGAGACTCCCAATCATCCGAAAAGACCAAAATATCATCCAAATATACAATCATGAATCTATCCAAATACTTTCGGAAGATGTAATGCATAAAGGACTGAAACACAGATGGAGCATTAGAAAGCCCGAATGGCATCACCAGGTACTCAAAATGGCCCTCGGGCGTATTAAATGCTGTTTTCCATTCATCGCCCTGTTTAATACGCACAAGATTATTCGCCCCTCGAAGATCTATCTTGGTGAACCAACTAGCCCCCTTAATCCGAGCAAACAAATCAGACAGTAGAGGCAAAGGGTACTGAAATTTGACCGTGATTTTATTAAGAAGGCGGTAATCTATACAAGGTCTCAGAGAACCATCCTTCTTGGCCACAAAAAAGAATCCTGCACCCAACGGTGACGACAACGGGCGAATATGCCCTTTCTCCAAGGACTCCTTTATATAACTCCGCATAGCGGCGTGTTCCGGCACAGATAAATTGAAAAGTCGTCCCTTAGGAAATTTACTACCAGGAATCAAATTAATAGCACAATCACAATCCTTATGAGGAGGTAGGGCACTGGATTTGGGCTCATCAAATACATCTCGGTAATCCGACAAAAACTCAGGGACTTCAGAAGGAGTAGAGGAAGAAATTGACAACAACGGAACATCACCATGTACCCCTTGACAACCCCAACTGGACACCGACATTGATTTCCAATCCAATACTGGATTATGGACCTGTAGCCATGGCAAACCCAACACGACCACATCATGCAAATTATGCAACACCAAAAAGCGAATATCTTCTTGATGTGCAGGAGCCATGCACATGGTCAACTGAGTCCAATACTGAGGTTTATTCTTGGCCAAAGGCGTAGCATCAATTCCCCTTAATGGAATAAGATACTGCAAGGGCTCCAAGAAAAAACCACAGCGCCTGGCAAACTCCAAGTCCATCAAATTCAGGGCAGCGCCTGAATCCACAAATGCCATAACAGAGTTGGACGACAAAGAGCAAATCAGAGTAACGGACAAAAGAAATTTAGGCTGTACAGTACCAATGGTGACAGACCTAGCGAACCGCTTAGTGCGCTTAGGACAATCAGAGATAGCATGAGTGGAGTCACCACAGTAAAAACACAGCCCATTCTGACGTCTGTGTTCTTGCCGTTCAGCTCTGGTCAAAGTCCTATCACATTGCATAGGCTCAGGCCTCTGCTCAGAGGATACCGCCAAATGGTGCACAACTTTGCGCTCACGCAAGCGCCGATCGATCTGAATGGCCAAGGACATTGATTCATTAAGACCAGCAGGTGTGGGGAACCCCACCATAACATCCTTAAGGGCTTCAGAAAGACCCTTTCTGAAAATTGCCGCAAGGGCACACTCATTCCATTGAGTAAGCACAGACCACTTTCTAAACTTCTGGCAATATATCTCCGCTTCATCCTGACCCTGACACAAAGCCAGCAAGATTTTCTCTGCCTGATCTACAGAGTTAGGTTCATCATAAAGCAATCCAAGCGCCAGAAAAAACGCATCTACATTAAGCAATGCAGGATCTCCTGGCGCAAGGGAGAATGCCCAGTCTTGAGGGTCGCCACGTAACAAAGAAATAATGATTTTCACTTGCTGAATGGGGTCACCAGAGGAGCGGGGTTTCAAAGCAAGAAACAGTCTACAATTATTTTTGAAATTCAGAAATTTAGATCTATCCCCAGAAAACAAATCAGGAATTGGAATTCTAGGCTCTAACATCGGATTCTGAACTACATAATCTTGAATGCTTTGTACCCTTGCAGTGAGTTGATCAACACAAGAGGACAGGCCTTGAATGTCCATCTCTACACCTGAGTCCTGAACCACCCAGAAGTTAAGGGGAAAAGAAAGACAAAACACACTGCAGAGAAAAAAAAATGGTCTCAGAACTTCTCTTATCCCTCTATTGAGATGCATTAACACTTTGTGGGCCAGCTGTACTGTTATGACCTGGTGGTTAGGAGCACCTGGAATGACCTGATGGTTAAACTAGAAGACAGGACAAGCTCTGGGGAGTGGGATTTCTGCTGACCGCAAACTCTAATCCTATAGCACACACTAGAAATAGCCGTGGAGCGTACCTAACTCTCCCTAGACGCCTCTTCACAGCCTAAGAGCTAACTACCCCTAAAGATAGAAAATAAAGCCTTACCTTGCCTCAGAGAAATTCCCCAAAGGAAAAGGCAGCCCCCCACAAATATTGACTGTGAGTTAAGAGGAAAGTCACAAACACAGGAATGAAACAGGTTTTCAGCAAAGGAGGCCAGACTTACTAAATAGACTGAGGATAGGAAAGGGATCTATGCGGTCAGCACAAAAAACTACAAAAGCCACGCAGAGTGTGCAAAAAGACCCCCGCACCGACTCACGGTGCGGAGGTGCCACTCTGCACCCCAGAGCTTCCAGCTAGCAAGGCAATATCATGTTAGCAAGCTGGACTAGAACTTAGCAAGTACTAATAAATATATTCAGTACACAATGAACAACAAATGAACTTGCAGGGACTTAGCTTCTGCTGGAGTAGACAGGTCATCAGAAAGATCCGAGAGATATCTGAACCAGTACCGATACATTGACAGCTGGCATGAAGTAACGATCTGAGTGGAGTTAAATAGAAAAGCCAGCTTAGCCGTAAACGAGGGCAGCTGAGGAAACAACCTCAGAACCAGCAGTTCCACTCAAAGCCACCAGAGGGAGTCCACGGACAGAACTCACCGAAGTACCATTCATGACCACAGGAGGGAGTTCGAGAATGGAATTCACAACAGTGCCCTGTCAGGTTTAATAAGTGGGATTTCTTGCCTTTTAAATGGTGTTGGGACCATCAGTTGTGTTGAGCAGAAGTCTGGTGGATACACAGCTGATAGTCCTACTGAATAGACTGTTAGAATCTGTATTATGGCAAGAAAAAAGCAGCTAAGTAAAGAAAAATGAGTGGCCATCATTACTTTAAGAAATGAAGGTCAGTCAGTCTGAAAAATTGGGAAAACTTTGAAAATGTCCCCAAGTGCAGTGGCAAAAACCATCAAGCACTACAAAGAAACTGGCTCACATGAGGACCGCCCCAGGAAACGAAGACCAAGAGTCACCTCTGCTTCTGAGGATAAGTTTATCCAAGTCACCAGCGTCAGAAATCGCAGGTTAACAGCAGCTCAGATTAGAGACCAGGTCAATGCCACACAGAGTTCTAGCAGCAGACACATCTCTACAACAAAAGATATAAAATATATATATATTTGCGCTAAAATGTCAGTAAAAATATATAAATAGAAATATAACACCGTATTGAGTTGGCCGGATGTTAAATAGGTGCACTATTGTGTGACATACCTCAATCTTTATATGCCGTATATAAAAGTTCTCCCCTTTGGTATGGAAGGTCCTTTCAGTGGTGTCCGTTTTGTACCAATGTGAAAATTGCAACAGATGCCGACACAGATGGATAATGAAACAGCTGAGCAAAAAGGTACCGATGCTCTGGGGGGCGCCGTCCTGGCCGGTGACAGGCGTACCTCCCCACAAAAACCAAGAATAGAATGTGCCGTGCACAGGCACAGAGGGCTCTCACCGTGATGAAGAGCCGGCAAGGTGCAGAGCGGCTGCAGGACCTTGCGTGACGTCACTGCCACGTGATAGATCACGTGACCGGCTACGGAGCGCACACCAAACCAATTACTGACGCGTTTCGGAATCGCTGATTCCTTCTTCAGGGATGGTAAGGTGTGCAATGTGTGCGTCCTTTATAGAGTGCCGTATCTTGTACTGTTGCCTCATTGGTTGAAAGCAAATAATTCTATCTCGCTATTAAGACCATATGGTGCCAGAGTATTCATCTCGAAAATGCATTTCGTTTCTGCCCTGGACATTTGGTGGATAAAATTACCACCACGTCCGTCTTTTTTAACAATTTTCAATCCCGTGACTTTAATGTCCTTCACTGAGCCCCCGTGGTATGTTAGAAAATTCAAACATACCGACCCCTCAAAGGATCAAGAAGTGTTATCAACACAATTTTTAGTAGAAAACATATAAACATTTATTTATTTAAATACAAATGACAAAACATTAAAAACAGATGGTGCCTCATACCAATCAAAAACCGGAAAGCAAGGCATGTAAGTGGGACTCTGATGAAAACAGGTTTGATGACCCAGATAAATTTTCAAAAAATTATTGTAGAGGTATATGCTCATAAATTTAATAACTGACACGATACAAACTTCTTATTGAAAAAAAAACAATAAAATTATTGTAAAAGCCTTTGTTAGATATACGTCTAGGAGGAAGGAAAGAATTCCGGACAGACAATATCTCCATAACATGTCCTAAGGGCATAATTAGCCCATATGCGAAACCTCCATAATCAATCAGGCCACCATAATTGTCCTTTGACCTCACATAAATAATACAGTGCAACAAAACCAGGGCAGAACCAATCTCCGCAGTATGTCATAGGGATATAATTATCCCATAACAAAAAACATCCTAAGTTAGTCAAATTGCCAAGAAAATTCACCAACTTTATAAGAACAATAAAGGGCACAAAGTCAGATTTTCCACATATTACCTCCACGTGAGTCCCACTACAAATTCAGACGCCAAGTGACAAGCCAAGCCTCCGGACCCCTACGCACGTTTCGCTGTTGCTTCTTCCTGGGGGTGTGTCAGTGTGCAGGCATCATGTGATTTTATACAATCCCCCAGCCAATCCAATTGACCAGGGAGGAACTAAAGCATCCGAAACCAATGTATATACGGACTGGAGTATATGGGCGGGGTTGAATTAACAGACATCCAATGAAAATTGTCAATATGGAACAATATCAAACGGACTCCAAACTATGGAAACACCATAGCGAAAACCATCAATCTTAGACTTTCAGGCTGGAAAGGAACCTTTCAAAAGGAATCAAATCGCTCACATGCATTCATGCCAATGTTTACACGCGGCGGGCGGAGTTAATATAAGTGCCGCAGCCAAACCTATCAGTGCGAAGTGGGAGGGGCCTCACTCAAAGACCGACACCATCGCGCAGCCAATCCATTTAAAGTAGGAGATGCCTCCAATACATGCCGGCGCACTGGCACAGCCAATCAATTTGGAGTGGGAGGAGTCTACCCCACATACCTCTAACATAGCGAGGCCACTGATCTTAAAAGGAAGGCAAAGAATAACAATACTGGAGCGGTCAGACAGATTAAAATAGGAAGGACTAACCCACATGCAGGGAACCCACCGCATATCAGTGGCTGATCGGCCCTTAGGTCACACTCGGTCTATTCAAACGAAAAATGAGAAAGTCACACAAAGAGATGTTATTTTCTAAAAAGAGGGGTCCACAGTATAAAGGATATCAGGCAGAATAAGCTAAACCGCACAAAAATTGCAGCCAATCATATACTGACCCAACTGTCAGAGCCCATATCAAACAAGCGCATGGGTGATTACAACGTAATACAAAACTTGACCATATCCAAATCGGTCTAGATCCAATTTGGACATATATTAAAGTGACCCGTGCCATGACTATCCAATCAATAAATATACTGAGAAGACTCAAAAAAACTAAGTGATATGTGGCCAAACAATCAATGTATAAGCCAGAAGTAATAACACTATATATATCCAGTGCACAAAGTGCTGTACACAAAGTAAAATGTGCATAAATAACAATATAATTATACCAAAATCAAGCTAGATAGTGGGAAACATCCGTCATCCCCCCCTGCAGGAAAGGGGACAACAGAGGGAACACCACCCTGCAAGATTTGGTAAGTGCAATACAATAATAATAAATAAAATACAAGGTGATAATAAACCCACTAATATTATACATATAATACATACAACATTGTTATATGAATAATAAAACCATATACAATCCCACACATAATAGTAACGTCATAAACCACCCAAAACACTTGCAATAATTCTATTAATAAATAGAAAATCAATATATTACACCCCAATATAACTAGATCATAAATCAATTATACAGAATTAGTCTTTTGTTGCCTTCCTCCTTATTTCCTTTAACTGTTTTCCTCTTTTGTTTTCCAAAGTCCAAATAAATCCTCCTAGATGGATAAGGAGGTCCCCATATCAAACTCTTCAGGACATATTTGGCTTGCTGATGTCAGATTAAAGGTACCTTCACACGAAGCGACGCTGCAGCGATAGCGACAACGATGCCGATCGCTGCAGCGTCGCTGTTTGGTCGCTGGAGAGCTGTCACACAGACCGCTCTCCAGCGACCAACGATGCCGAGGTCCCCGGGTAACCAGGGTAAACATCGGGTTACTAAGCGCAGGGCCGCGCTTAGTAACCCGATGTTTACCCTGGTTACCAGCGTAAAAGTAAAAATAACAAACAGTACATGCTCACCTGCGCGTCCCCCGGCGTCCGCTTCCTGTACTGTGTGAGCGCCGGCCCTAACAGCAGAGCGGTGACGTCACCGCTGTGCTTTTACTTTCACTTTAGGGCCGGCGCTCAGTCAGAGCAGGAAGCGGACGGCAGGGGACGCGCAGGTGAGTATGTACTGTTTGTTTTTTTTACTTTTACGCTGGTAACCAGGGTAAACATCGGGTTACTAAGCGCGGCCCTGCGCTTAGTAACCCGATATTTATCCTGGTTACCAGAGTAAAACATCGCTGGTATCGTTGCTTTTGGTGTCAAACCTGACGATACACGCCGGTCTGACGACCAAATAAAGTTCTGAACTTTATTCAACGACCAGCGATATCACAGCAGGATCCAGATCGCTGCTGCGTGTCAAACTAAACGATATCGCTAGCCAGGACGCTGCAACGTCACGGATCGTTGTCGTTCTCGTTGTAAAGTCGTTTCGTGTGAAGGTACCTTTACCCAATTCAATGATACAGTGGTTCCACATATAATCCTATGAATAACAAAACAAAACAAACAACCTTTAAAATAGTAAAAACACAAGAGAAAATACGTAGTCAACCTACCACAGACACAAATAAAAATTAAAACTCAGAGAAAGATATATAAATATGCATTTTGTTCCATAAATTAAAGAAATGCACTGAACCCAACATTTTCGTTAAGACCATTAGGAGCCAGGGTGCCCAGACGGTAAATCCACCGACTCTCTACCTGGGCTAGGGTTCTACCCAAATCACCCCCCCTGGGTCCCAATGAAACCAAATCAATCCCCTTTACCTTCATTGCATAAGGGTCACAGTTGTGAAACTTCTTATAATGTCTCGGGATTGTCTTCAGACTTGAGACGTCCTTCACATTCCTTGCCTTCTCAATGTCCAAATGGTGTTCTCGTATACGAACTTTTAACTCCCTGGTGGTAAGGCCAATATATACCTTGCCACAAGGGCAACTGGCATGGTAGATAACTCCTTTGGACGTGCACGTGATCAGTTTTCTTATTTCATAATTCTTTGACCCATCAAAATTAGCAAAAGATTTGGTTTTGACGCAATTAGCACACGCCTTACATCTCCCACAAGGGAAAAAAACGACTAATTCTTGGTGAGGGAGATTGGCTTTTTTGGTAGGCTCGTAATGGCTATGCACCAATATATCTTGGAGATTTCTGAACCTCTTGGCTACTATAGATGGAGTAGGCGGCAAAATTTGTTTCAAAATAGGATCTGCAAATAAAACTGACCAGTGTTTATTCAAGATCTGTTTTAGTTGGTACCAGTTATTGTGAAACCCAGTGATGAATCTCACTTGGTTGCTACTGACATCTTTGGTAAACCTTTTCTTAGTTGTATTGTCATATAATAACCCATTCCTGGGTGTATTCTTTGCCCGTAAATAGCTCCTCTGTATTACTTTCGGGTTGTATCCCCGTTCCAGAAATCTTCCTGCCAGTTCTTCTGATTGTACCTCGAAGTCATGATTGTCCAAGCAGATTCGCCTGAGCCTTAAAAATTGCCCAACCGGAATTCCGTTGATCGTGGTCTTGGGGTGTGCTGATTGTGCATGAAGAACAGAATTGGTTGCAGTCTTCTTCCGAAAGACTTTTGTGGTGATATTCCCATCGGGCAGGACACGCACCCGCAGATCCAAAAAATCAACACATCTGCCATGGGAAAAGGTAAGTCTGATGTTAAGATTATTTTGATTAAGACTATTCATCATTTGATCCAATTCATCTAGTCCCCCCTCCCACACAAACCAAATATCGTCAATATATCTCATCCACTCCTGGATGAGACAACTCTGGCGGGTGGGATTGCAAATAAAAATTTCCCATTCCCATGCCCCCAGAAACAGGTTTGCGTAGGAGGGGGCACAACAAGCCCCCATGGCAGTCCCTTGTAACTGCAGGTACATGTCCCACCCAAATAGGAACACATTATGGGTGAGTATAAACTCCAACAGTTCCAACAGCAATGCACATAGGTCTCTATCCAAATTGCTGGACTCGAGATACCAGGATACAGCTTTAATCCCATCCACATGTCTAATTGATGTATATAATGATTCGACATCCGCCGTAACCATAATACTGTTGGGACCTAATACCAAGTTGTCAAGTCTCCGTAAGGCGTCCGTTGTGTCTTTAATGTAGGATGGAAGTTCTTTAACCAACGGTTTTAAGTAAAAATCTAGTACCTGGGTTACAATCTCACACAGACTACCATTCCCTGAGACAATTGGTCTCCCAGGGGGATCCACCGGATCCTTGTGTACCTTTGGCAACAGATACAGCGTTGACATTCTGGGATTCAACTTTATTATCGCATCCAGAAATCTCTTTGGAATAATACCAGCTCCATACGCCCTCTCCAGAATGGATATCAAATCATCTTGATATACTCCTAGAGGATTAACATGTATTTTCTTATAACAATCCTTATTGTCTAAAAGCCTATGTGCCTGTTTTTCGTACATCATGTGGGGCCAAATTACTAGATTGCCGCCTTTATCGGCGGCTTTAAACACTACATCGTCCCATTTCTTTAAGATACCCAACTCTTGTCTGTCCTGTTGACACAAATTGGAAGCGCCAAAACCACTTTTTGAGAGCTTCTCAATGTCCCTAGAGACCAATCTGGTAAATACATCTACCGCCGGACATATATTGAAAGACGGAAATTTTTTTGTCTTACTAATCAAGTGCTCAGGAAAGTTACTCACCACTCCAGAACTGCTCTCCAATGCTAAAGCCTCCAAATTAGCCAATGCCTCTCTTTCCTCCACAGTTTCGAAAATGTCATCCCCCTGTCCCTTGCTGTGAAGTTTTTTTAAAATCAATTTTCGGGAGAAGAGATGTAAGTCCTTTATGGATGTGAATGCATCTGGAGAATATGAAGGACAAAAATTAAGGCCCTTTTCAAGGATTGCAGTTTGTCTTTTAGATAAAATATGTGTTGATAAATTGATCACCTTAATTTTATCATCTCTTCTATACGTTCTCTTATTGAAAAAGTCATATGTCCTCCCATTTCTTCCTTGTCTCGTCCGTTTATTCCAAGGGGTCACTTCAGTGCTATGATTGGAGGTACTGGCATCAGACATCGATGATAATGAGCTTGTGGAGTTCTTTCTAGATCTTTTACCATTCTCATTAGTACGTGAACCCTGCCATCTATATACCTTCTGGTTCTCATAATCTGACACGTCCCTTTGGTATTTTTTAGTTTTGATTGTACAGATATCCTTCTCCCATTTTTCTAAATCTGTAGTGACCTCTTTGTAGAAAATATCAAGCTGTTCCTTCTTCATCTTCTTTTTAAGAGTATTTTCTAGACTCACAATATCCTCTTCTATCTTCTTAATAGATAAAGAATTACTCTCTATAATAATTTGGAGGAACTCCAGGGAGCAAGTAGAGGCAGCCGCTATCCATCGATCCACTAGATATTGTTCACCCAAATCAAATGTGGGAAAAATTTGTACCCTTAAACCCCTGGGGATGATTTTCTGAGTTATATAGTTCTCGAGTGTTATCTTGGTCCACCACACTTTAGTTTTTTTGTGTACCAAATTTTTATACTGTTTAATCATATCTCTCTCTGTATTTAACCCCTTCCCGACATGCGCCGTACTAGTACTGCGCTGCCGGCACTGCAGTAGTGCCAGCCGCAGTACTAGTACGGCGCCCCGATCACCGCGGTCTCACGCTGAGCGCCGCGGTGATCGGGTGCGGGTGTCAGATGTATATGACAGCTGACACCCCGCAGCAATGCCCACGATCGGCGCTATCGCCGATCGTGGGCATTTAACCCCTCTGATGCCGCTGTCAATAGTGACAGCGGCATAGAGGGGGATCGCGCAGGGACGGGGGCTCCCTGCGCTCTCCCACCGGAGCAGCGCGATGAGATCGCGCTGCTCCGGTGACCTGGAAGGAGTCCCCGGATCCAAGATGGCCGCGGGACTCCTTCCGGGTCATGAGATGACCCTGTTTGCCGGCGTCTGCGGAGAATTCCTCATAGCAGGCGCCGGCAAGCCTCTGCAATGTGCCTGTCAGATCGGTGATCTGACAGAGTGCTGTGCACAATGTCAGATCACCGATCTGTGATGTCCCCCCCTGGGACAAAGTAAAAAAAAAAATTTCCACATGTGTAAAAAAAAAAGAAAAAAAAAAATCCTAAATAAAGAAAAAAAAAAAAAAAAATTCCCATAAATACATTTCTTTATCTAAATAAAAAAAAATCACACAATATAAGTACACATATTTGGTATCGCCGCGTCCGTAACGACCCCACCTATAAAACTATATCACTAGTTAACCCCTTCAGTGAACACCGTAAAAAAAACCCCAAAAAACGAGGCAAAAAACAACGCTTTATTCTCATACCGCCAAACAAAAAGTGGAATAACACGCGATCAAAAAGACGGATATAAATAACCATGGTACCGCTGAAAACATCATCTTGTCCCGCAAAAAAAAGCCACCATACAGCATCATCAGCAGAAAAATAAAAAAGTTATAGCTCTCAGAATAAAGCGATGCAAAAACAATTATTTTTTTATATAAAATAGTTTTTATTGTGTAAAAGCGCCAAAACATAAAAAAATTACATAAATGAGGTATCGCTGTAATCGTACTGACCCGAAGAATAAAACTGCTTTATCCTTTTTACCAAACGCGGAACGGTATAAACGCCCCCCCTAAAAGAATTTCAGGAATTGCTGGTTTTTGTTCATTCCGCCTCCCAAAAATCGGAATAAAAAGCGATCAAAAAATGTCATGTGCCCGAAAATGGTACCAATAAAAACGTCAACTCGTCCCGCAAAAAACAAGATCTCACATGACTCTGTGGACCAAAATATGGAAAAATTATAGCTCTCAAAATGTGGTGATGCAAAAACTATTTTTTGCAATAAAAAGCGTCTTTTAGTGTGTGATGGCTGCCAACCATAAAAATCCGCTAAAAAACGCTATAAAAGTAAATCAAATCCCCCTTCATTACCCCCTTAGTTAGGGAAAAATAATAAAATTTTAAAAAATATATTTATTTCCATTTTCCTGTTAGGCTACTTTCACACTAGCGTCGGTACAGGGCCGTCGCGCTGCGTCGGCCCGACATACCGACGCATACTGTGCAAGCGCCGCACAACGGGGGCAGCGGATGCTGTTTTTCCACGCATCCGCTGCCCCATTGTGAGGTGCGGGGAGGTGGGGGCGGAGTTCCAGCCGCGCATGCGCGGTTGGAAATGGTGGACCGTCGGCACAAAAAAAGTTACATGTAACGTTTTTTGCTGCCGGCGGTCCGCCACAACACGACGCAACCGTCGCACGACGGTTGCGACGTGTGTCAATACGTCGCAATGCGTCGCTAATGTTAGTCTATGGGGAAAAAACGCATCATGCAGATGACTTTGCAGGATGCGTTTTTTCGCCAAAACGACGCATTGCAACGTATGCAAAAAAACGCTAGTGTGAAAGTAGCGCTAGGGTTAGGACTAGGGTTAGGGCTAGGGTTGGGGTTAGGGCTAGGGTTAGGGCTGGGGTTAGGGTTGGGGTTAGGGTTTCAGTTAGAATTGGGGAGTTTTCACTGTTTAGGCACATCAGGGGCTCTCCAAACGCGACATGGCATCCGATCTCAATTCCAGCCAATTCTGCTTTGAAAAACTAAAACAGTGCTCCTTCCCTTCCGAGTTCTCCTGTGCGCCCAAACAGTGGTTTCCCCCAACATATGGGGTATCAGCGTTCTCAGGACAACTTGGACAACAACTTTTGGGGTCCAATTTGTCCTGTTACCCTTGGGAAAATAAAAACGTGGGGGCTAAAATATCATTTTAGTGGAAAAAAAAAATGTTTTTATTTTTGCGGCTCTGCGAGATAAACTGTAGTGAAACACTTGTTGGTTCAAAGTTCTCACAACACATCTAGATAAGTTCCCTGGGGGGTCTAGTTTCCAATATGGGGTCACTTGTGGGGGGTTTCTACTGTTTGGGTACATCAGGGGCTTTGCAAATGCAACATGACACCTGCAGACCAATCCATCTAAGTCTGCAATTCAAACGGCGCTCCTTCCCTTCCGAGCTCTGCCGTGCGCCCAAACAGTGGTTCCCCCCCATATATGGGGTATCAGCGTACTCAGGACAAATTGGACAACAACTTTTGTTGTCCAATTTCTCCTGTTACCCTTGGGAAAATAAAAACGTGGGGGCTAAAATATCATTTTTGTGGAAAAAAAAATATTTTTTATTTTCGCGGCTCTGCGTGATAAACTGTAGTGAAACACTAGTTGGTTCAAAGTTCTCACAACACATCTAGATAAGTTCCTCTGGGGGTCTAGTTTCCAATATGGGGTCACTTGTGGGGGGTTTCTACTGTTTAGGTATATCAAGGGCTCTGCAAATGCAACATGACACCTGCAGACCAATCCATTTAAGTCTGCATTTCAAACGGCGCTCCTTCCCTTCCGAGCTCTGCCGTGCGCCCAAACAGTGGTTCCCCCCAATGTATGGGGTATCAGCGTACTCAGGACAAATTGGACAATAACTTTTGTGGTCCAATTTCTCCTGTTACCCTTGGGAAAAAAAAATTGCGGGCTAAAACATCATTTTGTGGAAAGAAAAAATGATTTTTTAATTTTCACAGCGCTACATTCTAAACTTTAGTGAAACAATTGGGGGTTAAAAGTGCTCACCACACATCTAGATAAGTTCCTTAGGGGGTCTTTTTTCCAAAATGGTGTCACTTGTGGGGGTTTCCACTGTTTAGGCACGTTAGGGGCTCTCCAAACACGACATGGGTTCCGATCTCAATTCCAGCTAATTTTGCATTGAAAAGTCAAATGGCGCTCCTTCCCTTCCGAGCTCTGCCATGCGCCCAAACAGTGGTTTATCCCCATATATGAAGTATTAGCGTACTCAGGACAAATTGCACAACAACTTTTGGGGTCCAATTTATCCTGTTACCCTTGGGAAAATAAAAAATTTGGGGCAAAAAGATCATTTTTTGTGAAAATTAATATGAATTTTTTTTTACGGCTCTACATTATAAACTTCTGTGAAGCACTTGGAGGTTCAAAGTGCTCACCACACATCTAGATTAGTTCCTTAGAGGGTCTACTTTCCAAAATGGTGTCACTTGTGGGGGGTTTCCACTGTTTAGGCACATCAGGGGCTCTCCAATTGCGACATGGGTTCCGATCTCAATTCCAGCAAATCTTGCATTGAAAAGTCAAATGGCGCTCCTTCCCTTCCGAGCTCTGCCATGTGCCCAATCAATGGTTTACCCCAACATGTGGGGTATCGACGTACTCAGGACAAATTGTACAACGACTTTTTTGGTCCAATTTCTCCTGTTACCCTTGGTAAAATAAAACAAATTGGATCTGAATTAAAAATTTTGTGAAAAAAAAGTTGAATGTTCAATTTTTTTTAAACATTCCAAAAATTCCTGTGAAGCACCTGAAGGGTTAATAAACTTTTTGAATATGGTTTTGAGTACCTTGAGGGGTGCAGTTTTTAGAATGGTGTCACTTTTGGGCATTTTCTGTCATATAGACCCCTCAAAGTTACTTCAAGTGTGAGGTGGTCCGTAAAAAAAATGGTTTTGCAAATTTTGTTGCAAAAATGAGAAATCACTGGTCAACTTTTAACCCTTATAACTCCCTAACAAAAAAAATGATGTTTCCAAAATTGTGCTGATGTAAAGCAGACATGTGAGAAATGTTGTTTATTAACTATATTATGAGATATAACTCTCTAATTTAAGGGCATAAAAACTAAAAGTTTGAAAATTGCTACATTTTCATAATTTTTGACAAATTTTTGTGTTTTTCGCAAATAAATGCAAGTCATATCGAAGAAGTTTTACCACTATCATGAAGTACAATATGTCACGAGAAAACATTGTCAGAATCACCAGGATCCGTTGAAGCATTTTAGAGTTATGACCTCATAAAGTGACAGTGGTCAGAATTCTAAAAATTGGCCGTGTCACTTAGGTGAAAACAGGCTTTGGGGTGAAGGGGTTAAAATAACAGTTGCTGGTTGTGAGGCACCAGTACGAAAAATATCCGATGCTTTCTGACGCCATGAAGTCTCCCTGGCCAGGAAATCCATCTTACATCTGCGGGTACACTGTCTAGAGACAGAAGCAAATATGATAAATATACCACCCTGGCCCTTTAAACCCTATACGGGAAAGGGCCACACTTCCTAATAATATTCAAACATACCGACCCCTCAAAGGATCAAGAAGTGTTATCAACACAATTTTTAGTAGAAAACATATAAACATTTATTTATTTAAATACAAATGACAAAACATTAAAAACAGATGGTGCCTCATACCAAGCAAAAACCGGAAAGCAAGGCATGTAAGTGGGACTCTGATGAAAACAGGTTTGATGACCCAGATACATTTTCAAAAAATTATTGTAGAGGTATATGCTCATAAATTTAATAACTGACACGATACAAACTTCTTATTGAAAAATAGACAATAAGATTATTGTAAAAGCCTTTGTTAGATATACGTCTAGGAGGAAGGAAAGAATTCCGGACAGACAATATCTCCATAACATGTCCTAAGGGCATAATTAGCCCATATGCGAAACCTCCATAATCAATCAGGCCACCATAATTGTCCTTTAACCTCACATAAATAATACAGTGCAACAAAACCAGGGCAGAACCAATCTCCGCAGTATGTCATAGGGATATAATTATCCCATAACAAAAAACATCCTAAGTTAGTCAAATTGCCAAGAAAATTCACCAACTTTATAAGAACAATAAAGTGCACAAAGTCAGATTTTCCACATATTACCTCCACGTGAGTCCCACTACAAATTCAGACGCCAAGTGACAAGCCAAGCCTCCGGACCCCTACGCACGTTTCGCTGTTGCTTCTTCCTGGGGGTGTGTCAGTGTGCAGGCATCATGTGATTTTATACAATCCCCCAGCCAATCCAATTGACCAGGGAGGAACTAAAGCATCCGAAACCAATGTATATACGGACTGGAGTATATGGGCGGGGTTGAATTAACAGACATCCAATGAAAATTGTCAATATGGAACAATATCAAACGGACTCCAAACTATGGAAACACCATAGCGAAAACCAGTGCCTTTCGGATGAAGTCTTTAATATCCATAACCACTGATTTGTTAGAAATGGAAGTTTGTTTTTTGGTATTCCGTTTCTTGCATGGTGCACATTTTTTACGTCCTAGATTTATCTATAAAAAAGCGAATAATTTGGGCAATATGATAGCCCTACGAGTGGTATGCCTAATAGAATGCCAAATCCTGCATCATTACAGTGTTTTAATGGCTTCTTTCCCTGTAAAAAATGTGCACCATGCAAGAAACTGAATACCAAAAAACAAACTTCCATTTCTAACAAATCAGTGGTTATTAGGGTTGAGCGACTTTAACTTTTTTGGGGTCGAGTCGGGTTTTGTGAAACCCGACTATCTCAAAAGTCGAGTCGAGTGCAATCGGCCGATTATCGCGAAAAGTCGGGGATCGACCGAAACACGAAACCCAATGCAAGTCAATGGGGAAGCATAGTTGGCAGTGAGTGG